>NW_024722227.1:14779514-15040640 GCF_018991925.1 Homarus americanus
CAATAAACCGTTAATTATATATATACATATATATATTACACACACAATACCACTCACTGGACACACACACTATACCACACTGTACACACACACACACACACAAGACCACCCGCTGTACACACACCCCACACCACCTGCTGTACACACACACACACATTACACCACCCACTGTACACACACACTCAACACCCTGCACACACACACACACACACACACACACATTACACCACCTACTGTACACACACACACACACCCCACACTGTATACACACACACACACACACACACACACACGCACAACCACTGTACACACACACACACAACACCACCCACTGTACACACACACAACACCACCCACTGTACATACACACATACACCACCCACTGTACACCACACACACACACACACACCACACCACACACACCATTCACACACCTACACCACCCACTGCACACACACACCACCACCCACTGCACACACACACACACACAGCACACACCCGCTGTACACACACACTATACCACCCACTGCACACACACACACTATACCACACATGTGCATACACACTACACCACCCACTGTATACACACACTACACCACCCACTGTGCACACACATCCACTGTATACACACACTACACCACCCATTGTATACACACACACACACTACACCACGCACTGTATACCACACTACACCACCCACTGTATACACACATACACTGCACCACCCACTGTACGCACACACCCCACCACCCACTGTAAACACACACCCACTACACCACCCACTGTAAACACACACCCACCACACCACCCACTGTACACACCCACTACACCACCCACTGTACACACCCACCACACCACCCACACACACACTACCCCACCCACTGTATACACACACACACACACACTACACCACGCACTGTATACACACACACCACCCACTGTATACACACACACACTGCACCACCTACTGTACGCACACACCCTACACCACCCACTGTAAACACACACCCACTACACCACCCACTGTAAACACACACCCACTCACACCACCCACTGTAAACACACACCCACCACACCACCCACTGCACACACACACTACACCACCCGCTGTACACATACACACACACACACACACACACATTACACCACCTACTGTACACACACACACATCCCACACCTGTACACACACACACACACACACTGCACCACCCACTGTACACACACACAACACCACCCACTGCACACACACAACACCACCTACTGTACATACACATTACACCACCTACTGTACACCACACACACACACACACACCACACCACACACACCATGCACACACCACACCCACTGCACACACACACACACCACCCACACACACACACACCACCCGCTGTACACACACACTATACCACCCACTGTACACACACACACTCCACACACTATACACACACACCACCACTGCACACACACACCACACCCACTACACCACCAGCCACCACCCTGCACACACACCACACCACCCACGCAATCAACACACCACCCACAACACCCACAACACACACCACCACCCACTGTGCACACACACTACCAACCACCAGACACACACACACACCACCCAAAAACACACACACCACACCACACACACCACACCACCCACTGTAATACACACACACACTCACCACCCACACACACACCCACACCACCCACCACACACCCACCACACCACCCACTGACACACACCACTACACCACCCAACACACACACACACACCACCCACTGACACATCACCACACCCTAATTACACACACACACTACACCACCCACTGTATACACACACACACCACCACACCACAACACACACCACACCACCACTGTAACACACACACCACCACCCACCAACCCACTGACACACATACACCACCCACCAATGCACACACACTACGCCATCCACTGTACACACACACCACACCACCCATTGCACACACACACACACACCACCACCCACTGTATACACACACACACCACATCACCCATCCCCACACACACACTACACCACCCACTGCAAACACACACACACCACACCACCCACTGCACACACACACCACACCACACTGCACACACACTATACCACCCTCTGTGCACACACACCACACCACCCACTGTACACACACACACACCATACCACCCACTCCCACACACACAATCACAACCACCCACTGTAAACACACACACCACACCACCCACTGTACACACACACCACATCATCCATTGCATACACACACACACTACACCACCCACTGTATACACACACACAACACACCACCTGCTGTACACACACACACCATTCCACCAACTGTAAACACACACACACTACACCACCCAATTCACACACACACACACACCACCCACTGTACACACACACACACACACCACACCACGCACTGTATACACACACTACACCACCCACTGTATACACACATACACTGCACCACCTACTGTAAACACACACACACCCACTACACCACCCACTGTACACACCCACTACACCACCCACTGTACACACCCACTACACCACCCACTGTACACACACACTACCCCACCCACTGTATACACACACACACACACTACACCACGCACTGTATACACACACCACACCACCCACTGCACACACACACACACTGCACCACCCACTGTACGCACACACCCCACACCACCCACTGTAAACACACACCCACTAGACCACCCACTGTAAACACACACCCACTACACCACCCACTGTACACACACACACTGCACCACCCGCTGTAAACACACACTACACCACCCGCTCTAAACACACATACTACACCACCCGCTGCACACTCACACTACACCACCCACTGTAAACACACACTACACCACCCACTGTACACACACATACACCACCCAATGTACACACGCTCCACACCACCCAGTGTACAACCACACACACCACCCACTGTACACACACGGTATCCACCCTCTGACACACACACACTATACCCACCCGCTGTGCACACACACCACACCCCCCACTGCACACACACACCACACCACCCACTGCACACACACACACCACCCACTGTACACACATACCACACTACCGCTGCACACACACACTTTACCACCCCTCACACACACACTACCACCAGCGACACACACACACACACAACACCACCCACTGTGCCCACACACAACACCACCTACTGTACACACACACACACACACGACACCACCACTGTACACACACACACACACACACACACTACACCACCCACTGTACACACACACACACGCACACACACACACACACACCACATCAGCCGCACACACACACGCCATACCACCCACTGTACACACACACCATACCACCCAATGTACACACACAGCACACCACCCCTGCACACACACACACACACACACACCACACCACCCGCTGCACACACACACACCACACCACCCACTGCACACACACACTACACCACCCCACACACACACACCACACCACCCACTGCACACACACACAGTACACCACCCCTGACACACACACACACACCCACACACACACACCACACCACCCGCTGTACACACACACACACACACACACCACACCACCCGCTGTACACACACACACCACACACACACCACACCACCCGCTGTACACACACACACCACACCACCCACTGCACACACACACCACACCACCCGCTGTACACACACACACACCACACACACACCACACCACCCGCTGTACACACACACACCACACACACACCACACACCACCCGCTGTACACACACCACACACACACCACACCACCCCTGCACACACACACACACACCACACACACACCACACCACCCCACACAACACACACACACACACCACACCACCCGCTGTACACACACACACCCACACCACCCACTGCACACACACACACCACACCACCCACTGTACACACACACACACACCACACCACCCACTGCACACACACACCACACACCACCCGCTGACACACACACACACCACACCACCCGCTGTACACACACACACACCACACCACCCGCTGCACACACACACCACAACACACACCACACCACCCGCTGTACACACACACACACACCACACACACACCACACCACCCGCTGTACACACACACACACACACACACACACCACACCACCCGCTGTCACACACACACCACACCACCCACTGCACACACACACACCACACCACCACCCACTGCACACACACACCACACCACCCGCTGTACACACACACACACCACACCCACCCACTCCACACACACACCACACCACCCGCTGCACACACACACACCACACCACCCACTGCACACACACACCACACCACCCGCTGTACACACACACACCACACCACCCACTGCACACACACACCACACCACCCTGTACACACACACACCCACCACCCTCCACACACCACCACCACACACACACCACCACCTGCACACACACCACACTGCTGTACACACACACACACACCACCCTGCACACACACCACACCACCGCTGTACACACACCCACACCACCCTGCACACACACAACCACCCACTACACACACACACACACACACACACACACACATGCACACCACACCACTCACACACACACACACAACACCACCTGTACACACACTACACCACCCACTGACACACACACAAACACACACACACACACACACACACACTGTGCACACTACACCACCCACTCACACACACACACTGCTGCCACCCACTGTACACACACCACCACCCACTGTACACACACACACACACACACACACACACACACACACCACCCACTGTGCACACACACAGCACACACCCTGCACACACACACACCCACACCACCCATGCACACACACCACACCCACTGCACACACACACCACCCACTGACACACACACACAACACCACCCACTGCACACACACACCACACCACCCATGCACACACACACACACACACACACTGCACACACCACCACTCAACACCACCCTCTGTACACACACACACTCACACCCACACAAACACACACACACACTCTACCCTGACACACACACAATACACCCACTGCCTACACACACTACACCACCCCACTGTATACACACACACTACACACACACATACACACACACACTGCACACTGTACACAAACTTATACCACCCTTGTACCTCCTATACCACCCATCATACACACTACAACACCCATAGCACACACACCACCACCAGTACACCCCACACTACCACCCACTGTACAGTCAAAGCACCGCCTGCTCTGCACACTACACCACCGCTGTACACACACCGCACCACCGCTACATACCACACCACCCACTGTCCACACACACACACCACACCACCCACTGTACACACACACTACACCACCCTGTACACACACACACTATACCACCACACACACCAATGTACACACACAAACACACACACACACTCTACCCTGTACCAACACACACACCACCTGTATACACACACTACACCACACACTTTATACACACACACACAAAACACACTTCTGTACATACTACACCACCCACTGTACACACACTATACCACCATATACATACACGCTACACCACCACTGCACACACACACCACCCTGTACACACACACACCCTGTATACACAAACACTATAACACCCATGTGCACACACTACACCACCACTGTCACACACCACTGCCTGTACACACACTACACCACCTGCCTGTACACACCTCACCCACTGCACACACACGCCACCAACTACAGCCACACACTACCACCCACTGTTACACACACCACTGTACACACACACACATCACACCACCACAGCACACACACACAAACACACACACACACACACTGCCACCCTGCACCTACACACCACACCACCACTGTACACACCACCACACTTTATACACACACACACTACCACCTGCACACACACACTATGCCACTCCTTGCACACACACACTATACCCATATACACACACACACACACACCTGTACACACACACACACCACCACTGTGGACACACAACACCGCCTCTACACATACACTACCACACCCACTACACACTATACCACATACATACACACACACCACTCACTGTACACACACACACACCCACTGTACACACACACACCTCTATACACACTATAACACCGCTGTTCACACACTACACCACCACTGTACACACACTACACCACCCACTGACTCTAGTACACCACCCACCCACCCAACACACACATAAACCACCTACTGTACACACACACTACACCGCTGTACACACACACTATACCACCCCTGTACACACACACTACACCGCCCGCTGTACACACACACTACACCACCCTCTGTATACACACACTATACCACCCACTGTACACACCACAATGACACACACTGTACACCACCAGTGTGCACACACACACACAACATCACAGTACATACACACACACACACACACACACACACAGTACACCACCGCTGTACACACACACACACCACACCACCCTGTCACACACACACACACACACATTCACACCACCCACTGACACACACACCTACACCACCCCACATACACACACACACACACACACACACACACACACACAGTACACACACAATACACCACTGTATACACACACACACACACCCACCCACTGTTCACACACCCACCACCCACTTTACACACAACACCACCCACTGTACATACACACTACACACCGCTTACACACACACCACCCACTGTACACACACACACACACACACACACACACACACTATACCCACTGCACACACACACACACCACCTGTATACACACACACACACACACCACCCTGTGCACACCACTCCACCTTGCACACACACCACCCACTGTACACACAAACACACACACACACACACACACCACACACTCTGTACACACACACACTACCACCCTGCCCCACACCCTCACACACCCCGCTGTACACACACTGCTACTGTACACATACTGCACTGTGCACACTGCCACCCACTATACACACACACTATACCACCATGTCACACACACTACACCACTCGCTGTACTTTAGCACACACTACACACCACTGGACACACATACACCACCCACTACAATACACACACACACACACTAAACCACCCACTGTACACACCACCCACCATACACACCACCACCTCTGTACACCACACCACACTGGCCCACCATACACACACACACCACCACTACACACACACACACACACACCATTTACACACTACACCACACACACACACACACACATACCCCTTTAATTTTTTCTTTACTTTGATATTTTGGAAAATCTTTAGAACGAATAAAAATAATGGAAAGAAATATATACGAATTTGTTGCATGCAAGTATAATATTTAAATGTTGCCAAGTGAATCGGTAAAAACGACTTTCACTAGAAACAAATTTCCTCTCGACCCCCCCCCCAAAAAACCATAACGCTGGAACTGGGATTACAGGTACAAGGAATAACTTATCATGATATGTAACATACTCAAAATGGGTATCTTTACGATTTTGCATTAGACAGTATAACACAATGGCCGATTTTAACAAACGTACTGAGACAACAGGAGTAACAGTGTTCATTCTGAAATTAACGCCCCTTGTTAAGAATGTACTTACTGTACTTTTTAATGACAATTAGTAACATTAGCTGTAAATTATCACAGGGACTTATTTCACGAGGTAGATGTGTACTTATCTTTGTATCTTCGCCAATACAATGTCCTTAAATCTATATACCATGTAAGTGGGCTATATATCTCACATGGTTTATAATACCAGTAATAAGTACAAAATACAAGACCCTTAATACTAGAATTAATGGGGGACTTAATCTTCAAAAATACCACAATCGTTCACTTTTATCTACAATTCTAAAATTTGAGCAACAAATTGGACAAATCCAATGTGGCCGCCCCCCCACCACAACTTTTGACCAAAAGTGGTAAAGTCACAAGTAATACCTCATTTGGGGAGTTATGAAAGGACGAGAAATTCAATTATGACAATAATTTTAAGATTAAAGGTCAAGGTCACGTTTCAAGGTCAAGTTAATTTTTGTCCTTAACCTCGATATTGGGCATATATTTCATATTCAACGATGTTATGACCTTTTGCATAGCAACAGTTTCGTAAATAGCAAATGAATTTCTTGATATATCACATGCAAGCTGTGAAAATTAGAAAAATAGAGCGGGGAACGATAACCCAAATTGGATATTGTGTTGTATTTGCTAATAAAAAATGACAGAAATATTACAACATACAACAGAAAAGAACTTTCGCATCATGAAAGAGATCTGAAAGATTTAGAATATCTCAGGGTTCTCCGTTGCCTCCACTCTCCTTTCTCACAAGACAGTTTACCACAGATCTTGGTGGAGTGCCTGCAGTAGCCATCGTGTAAAACTGGTGATGGTCTCATTCGACAAGCAAGGTAATGGCGTTGATGCTGGCTAAGTAACAGGTAATCCTAACCTCAAAAACTCATATCTTCATTCGATCAGAGGTCCGGGTCTAGCCCAGAGAGCCCAGCGTGTATTCTGTGTGGAGGTGCCGTTAGTGGGGAACTATGCAAGGTTTCCTTCCTAAATGTTGACAAAAAATATGAGGTGGCTGAAAAATCCCGGAACTACCAGCTACTTTCACGTCTGACAGCCCATTCTGAACTACATGGAAAGGATACATTCTATCACACGACATGCTATATACAGGTCTGCGGTAAGCTGCGAACAAGTACGCTCGTGTATCAGCATCAGATGGTCCAGCCCCTCCATTCAACCTGGAGACGTGATACAACATGATCAAGTTTATTACACCAACACCCATATACCGCAGACTTGATACAACATGATCAAGCTTATTACACCAAGACCCACATACCCGGAGACTTGATACAACATGATCAAGCCATTACACTAACACCCATATACCCGGAGACTTGATACAACATGATCAAGCTTGTACACCAACACCCACATGCCGGAGACTTGATACAACGCCGTCAAACTTACCAACACCCATATGCCGGAACTCGATACAACGATCAAGTTTTAGCACTACAACCCATATACCTGAGACTTGATACAACATGATCAGCTAAACATTACGCAAAACCCACATACCGGAACTTGACTACGATCAAGCGCTTATTACACCAACACCCACATGCCGGAACGATACAACATGATCCAATATTACACCAACACCCACATGCCGGAGACTTGATACAACATGATCAAGCTTATTACACCAACACCCTTTACAGTATACCTGGAGACCATTAGAACCCAGCAGAGTTATTATTAAACTCAGCTCCCCGCGGCGTCGTCCAACATGTAAACAGGTACTGGTTACCTCAGCCTGGTCATTCGTATTCTGTGCTCTGTGAACGACCCCTTTTTATCGAATGAGTCTCTCAGTAGAGCTCACAATATGTAAAACCCATCATTTTCCTGTAGTGCTCTCTCTGTCAATAAATTTGTTAAACTAACTAATCGTTCTCTCTCTCTCTCTATCTCTCTCTCTCTCTCTCTCTCTCCTTTATTTCAATATATTTTTCTTATAGTTTCTGTTTTCATCGTTATATCATCTGTTTTCTCACTAAATATTAGAGAAAATAAAAATAATCGTAATTTATCATAGAAATCTCAGGTCAGATGTACAGTAGCTATAAGAGCTCAAAGAACCTGGTAATAATTTAAGAGATTCATCTGTTTAGACCAAAATGTTGTTATAATTTGAGTGAATAGTGTCCAAAATGTTCCGAAATTTCTGCAACATTGCCTCTAAATAATTCAACACACCGCATTTTCTTAGTTCACGTGTATTTCAAATTTGAAGTGAATCCATTACGTCGTTGAAATTTCATTAGGAAGAAACAGACAGACAGACAGACAGACAGACTGGCAAGGCTATACATAAGTTATCTATGTGACACTGAAACTTCATTTTACGAACATCCTGTATATTTTGTAAATTTCATGAGCAACATTGGCCCTTCTGTTAAACATGGAAATTCAACGTATCATATTTGTAGAATTGTTTCTTCTTCATTACAGTACGTATACGTATATGTTGCAGCATAACCTCAACAGTGGTCAGTGTCCTCACTGTGTTTATCTTCCCCAAACTGTACATACTACACGATGTAAAACTGAAAACATGTCCGAATATTTTTGTTTTCATTTTATCTTGACATAGAAAGACAAAGGTAATAATGTTTGAAAAAGAAATAAAAGGAAATAAAACGATGGATGATGCAAGAGAGATTAAGAGAAAGGACTAAAGCGTTGAGAAGATGAACGAAACTTAGAAGTGTAGTGAAGGAACATGAGTGTGACACAGGAAAAGTGAGTGGTATAGTAAAATAACTGTTTATATCAGCTATCTATTGTATTACACTAGACGTTCTTTGATACCTTTATACTGTGTTCCGTTTCCTCCCTACTTCTCTACTCCCTTGTTACCTCCTTTCCTTTTTCCCTCTTTCTTCCTCCTCGGACCCTCCATCCATCCCTCCCTCTCTCTTCCTCCTTACTGCCTCACCCTCCCTCTCTCTCCTCTACCTTCTTCCTCTATCGATCCTCCCTCTCTCTTCTCCTCCCTCCCTCTTTCTCCCTCCCTCCTCCCTCTCTCTCCTCTCCTCTCTCTCACTTTCTCCCTCTGTCTTCCTCCCTCTCCCTCCCAACCCAGTAACCAGCCCTTCTCCTGCCTCAATAACCAGTTCTGTTCCTAACTCACTACCCAACCCCACTTTTTTCTCACCAGTACCGACAACCATTCTCTCTACTACACCTGCCACACTCTTTACCTGGATCTAATAGTTCTCACAGACCATTTTCCTTTATGAGAGGTAATATCTCGTCTCTCTCTACGACAAGTGACATAATGTTTCTCCTTACTCCAGTAGCCACATCTCTCTCTCTCTCTCTCTCTGTCTGTCTGTTTGTTCCAGTAGCCAAATCCTTTCTCTCTCTATTGGTTAGGTTAAGTTAGCTTAGGTTAGGTTTACCTTAGCTTAAGTAAGGTTAAGTAAGATTCGGTTCATCTTAGCTTAAGTTACGCCAGGTTAGGTTAGGTTAGGTTATGTTAGGTTAGGTTATGTTAGGTTAGGTTAGATTTAGGTTAGATTTAGATAGCTCCTCCCACATATTCCCTTAATAACAAACTTTCTCCCTTCTGTACTTAGTCATCACTTCCCCACCATCCTCTCCCCACCCCCCCTCCTCCCTTCACCCTCCAGAGACCCGGACATCCGATCTAAACAAAGTTAACTCTAAAATGGAAGTAAAAGTTTTCCTCGCTCTGGGAACAGTTAGTGACGGTAATGTTTCTATGGGAAACACTAGCCGGAGTGGAAACACCAATGCCACGGACCCTATCACCCAACCAGCCAAGTAAGCTGAATCTGCACTTTCCCAAGGACTCACTGAAAACCGTAGAGGAACGCTTTAATTGGATGATAAAGTACTGCAGACAACACGGTCCCAACATTCAATTTCGACAAGGTAAGAACCGGAACTTTATCAAGTGTCAGACTCCTGAGGTCTATGAAACACTTAGTACTGTTGGCTTTGACTGGGTTGTCCTGATGCCTCCCCCCAGTAGACGTTGATGAATGTTGCCACATCCTAGTGAAGCGATTCCCCCTATACGCTGACATCGAGGATGAGCATGACTTTAATTCTAGTATACTCAGTATACATCGACATTACGACATTACCAGGGGAACACCCCATCAGCTGCTGTCATTGTCAAGAGGAAAGGAAGGGAATGCCCAACCACTGTGGAGGCCCACCCAATCCTCCCTCCACTTTATGCAGAACCCTATCATCCAGGGCCTGCATTTTGTGTTATCTGTTCTCATTTGGGTCACACCTTCACTGCCTGCTGCCGACGTGATCGTCCCAGATGCCGCTTCTGTTCATGTAACCATAACTCAGCCGCCTGTGCCCAGAAAATCAAAGACCACCTTAATGGGGGCGGTGTGGGCTATGTGGTTGATCCCAGGTGTTGTAGCTGTGGCGGCCGGCACAATGCTGACTCATGGCAATGCCCTAGTCGCCCGTCTGTCCCAGGGGCAAAGCCTCCCCGAAAACCGCGTCTACCACAACGCCCCCCTCCCCCCACCCCCCAGTCTGCCGGGCCGCCTCAATCCTGCGTCCCCTCTGCCTCTATCAACGCCTCCTTTTTCAGCAACACCTGCCTCTGCCTGGCCTCACCTGGCTGCAACACAGCAGTCCCAGCCGTCTCCTAACTCAACTACTACCAGCCCTCTTCCCCATCTCTACTCTGACCCTGTCAGGCCTTGTGCTCCCACTGGTGCCCCCCTCCCAACCCCCCTCCAGTCACATGACACAGATCATATCCCTCTTCCAAGAATTTACCAACCTTATTGAAAAACTCTTCATTACACTCTCTACTACCATCTCCGACCTATTCTTGCCCTCTGTTGCTACCCAGTCACTCCTCTCTTCTGGTTTGACACAAGCTGGTTGCCCCCCTGTGAGCCCCCCCTGCTCACGACCTACTCCACCGCCGGCGGCCTTCACTACTGGTGTAGAGCCTACCGGGCCTGCCCTGGTGTGCCTTGCTGCCCCGAGCGAAGTCCTGCCTCATCTTCACGACACGTGGTGCCTCAACCTGTCCTCCACCCACCGCCAGCCGCGCCCGCTCCTGTGTCTGTGCTGTCTCCACCAGGGCTACCTATTGGACCTGAGGACACCACTCCCGGCTACCTGTACCCCACCGAAAGGCCGATGCACACGCCATCACAATCACACTAAAAGGTATGTCCCTCAATATTGTCAATGCCTATGTGCCTCCCTCTACTGCTACTGTACCTGTCCCACCATACCATATCACCTCCACCGCCACTGTACTTCGCCATGCCTAGTACATTGGCAACCCTGAGCCTGGCCGCACTGTTTGTAAACTTTGTGGTCAAGCCAACTCTTACACCCTCTCTCACTACACCCTCACTTGCCCTATGACCTCCTCCTTCAGGTCCCCAGCCGTTACCAACACCTCTTCCCTCCTTGACCAGATATCTCTCCTCCTAGAGACAGGCCTGGGACTTGACATTATTAGGGACCTGCCACACTTTGCCATAAACAGATAAATTGTACCGGGAATTTGTCCCCACACACTCATCATTCTGTCACTTTATGTAACTTGCTGACAAAACTCATGACCCATCAGACTTTTACGCCCTTAATGCATGAGTCATAAAGGCAAGCATGAATTACTCATGCTTCCCAGATGGGCGCTGTAAACGCTTCTGCGCTTCACCTTGCATAGGATGTAAGGGGGTGCCCATTAAACTAGCCCCCTCGGGGGCAATCTAAAAACTCTAGGGACGCGCTGGTGATATATTGACAACTGCCTCACAGTGAACTTTAATAGCGAACTAATAATTTATTCTCTCTTGTTTTTGAGGAGAAATATGCAGTGTTAGAGGGAGTAGCATTTTACAGATTCTGTAAAATGCTACTCTGACCACATAAGTGGCACGAGCAATCCCCAATTGGAGGTTCACGGCGCCATAAGCACGATGAACAGGCTTTGTGTGAAATATAACAGTTTAGGATTGCTTTTGGTGTCCTTGTGGCGCGGTTGCTAGCAATCCCTGATCACACGCATAAGGTCGAGGGTTCGAGTCCTGGCTGGTGAGGTTCATTATATATATATATATATATATATATATATATATATATATATATATATATATATATATATATATATATATATATATATATATATATATATGTTTCATAATTCTGGGGATGTATTCCTGAGACATACGTAAGGATAAATGACTTCATGACCATAGTGTCAATACCCCATAGTTTCTGAGTTATAACACATAACAGTTGGGGTTGGAATGTGATAAAATCTAGGGAGTATAAATTAAATATACAGTGTTTATAGTACAATTTGTTTACAATCCTTTGCAATCAGATATGGATTTTACAGTTTATGTTTAAAGTTCTAGCCCTCTTCCTGAATGTTACCACTTACTTTAAATAAGATTTGATATTTTATGTTAGGTGTCCATAGAATTGTTACAGTCCTCCTCTACCCAGTTTTGTGGTATAACTGAAACTATGGGGTATTGACACTGTGATCATGGAGTCATTTACCCTTACGTATGTCTCAGGAATACACGCCAGAACTTTTAAGAATATTTATCTATCTGTCTATCTATCTATCTATCCATCTGTAATTCCACACATGCAAGTCGTTAATAATGTTGCTAAAACAGTCATTCTTAAAACCTCGTTAAAGGGCTCTCTTTAATAACTAATCCTGCCACTCAATGGATATCCTGGTCATTGTTCTTCAATACCAGCATGAGTTAGGATAAGGATAATGAGATTAAACTACCTTCCACAGCAATGTTATTCAGGAAACCAGTGATGACCATAAAACCATAATAAACAATGGTAAAATCTCATCACAAAACATGGACGAGCTTGTGGTCCTCAGGGAAAAGACGAAAAGTTACTCCCCTCTGTAACGTCCTGACAAGGGTGAGGGGCGGTGCTCGTCCCAAGGGGCAACCTTGTGGGGGACGCCAAATTGAAAACCAACTCGTATAATAAAAATACAGTATCGTGAAATCTTGGTAATTAAAAATCGGAAGTAACATGTTATCAATAAAGGCTCACCACTGCAAAAATATAACTGAAGCTGCTAAATATAAGATTGATGTTCTGGTGTCGCCCATTATCCTAAGTAACACGTATATTAAACTGGGATTATCACCGTAACTGTGGTGTTCTGGTGTTACTAGAGAGAGGATAGAATTATCAAACATAATAATAACTTTCAATGTTCTAGGTAATAAGTTCAATATACAGGAGCGAACACAAACACCTGTATAGATTTTGTAGGTTCGATTTACTGGATAAGAGATATGTACACAAAGGGAGTAGTGCTCTCCGACCTGTCTGCTTGTCAACTGCTCTATAGACGACGTATGGCAAGTGAGACATTAACAGCTTCCATACGTCGCCAGGCACATTAATTAAGCATGTGGGACATGGTAATAACATTGCCACACGCTGCTAGCTAGGCTGAATAAATAATATATATAAATGGAGCACATACATCATATACATACATAATATATAATACAGCATACATAATACAGAATATACATACACCTCCCTCCCCCCTATACGCTCATAGCAAAGTCTTGAGCGGACCTTTTCTTTTGGATCCGTTCTGAGCGTCGAGGGACTAGATCACTGGGAAGGGTATGGGACTCAACACTGGTGGCGGGGTCAGCAGAAGGCATTGTTACGGGGCGGAGAAAACGGCGGTTCCTCCACCACACACGACCACTGGGTAACCGCACCTGGTAGTCCCGTGACCTACCGAGACCCATGACTACGCCTACTTTGTCCCAACGTAGGGAGGTCGGGTCCTGAACACGGACTTGGGTGCCGACACTCAACCTGGGGAGAGAACGGGCGTGGTCGTTGTAGCGGGCGACGACGTCTTGAACACGTTCGGCGGCTCGGCGATCACAATCCTCTGTCTTGGCCTGCCACTCCTTGGAGAAGGATTGAGGGTGAGCAGGGACACAAGAACGAAGGGGGCGTCCATACAAAACCTGGGCAGGGGAGCGTCCGGTGTAGTTAGGTGTGTTGCGGAGTTCAAGAAGACCCCGGTCGAAGGCCTCGCAGTCAATGTTCCCAGAAGGGGCCACCTTAAGGATGAGGTGCTTCAGGGATTTGACAGCAGCCTCAGCGTGGCCGTTGGACTGCGGGTAATGGGGCGATGACAACACATGCCGGACTCCCCATCGGTCAAGGAACACAGCAAAGTCCCGGCTTGTGAACTGAGGCCCTCCGTCGGTTCGCAGGCGTACAGGAACGCCCACGTCACGGAAGTAGTGGCGGAACTTGCTGATGGTGGCGGCAGACGTCGTGTCATTACCGCACTTGATGACAACCGGCCAACCAGAGAGACGGTCGACGATAACGAGGAAGGACTTTCCTGACACAGAAAAAGTCGGCCGACACAGACTCAAAGGGGCGGGTGGGGTTGTCGTCACTCATGAAGGGTTCCTGCTGCTGGCTGGGTTGTAATACACACCTGGACAGCATTGGAGATGTCGGGGTCGATGCCAGGCCGGAACACAGTCTGTCTTGCACGTCGTTTGGTGGCCTCAGCTCCACGGTGACTGTCGTGAAGGCGAGCCAAGACGTGGGGACGTGATGCAGCAGGGACAACTACCGAAGGAGAGGTGTCACTGGCCAGAGGTAGGGGTAGGGCGGCAGCAGGGTAGTTGCTGCTCCCTTCGTGCACCCTGTTGGCGTATTTTACCTCCAGAATCGGTGTTGGGAAGTCCTGGGAGATGATGGCCAACTCTTGGCAATGTCTGTAGGACAGCAAAGGAGTCGGGACACCGTTATGCACATCAATCCAGGCTTGACACGACCTGTTGCCAAAGGTGACTTGTGCTCGGAGTGAACCTAGGGCTGGGGCCATCTGTGAACCATCTGCCGTGACGCAGAGGTCCTTGGGAGGCGGTCCTAGATCGCTTGGAGAGAGCCCCAAGCATTGCAAATGCTGGGGACCGATGACTGTAGCATCAGCGCCGGTGTCAGGCAACATCTGAAGACGGGATGACACACTGCCATAGGTCACGATGACACTGATGTACTGGGGAACTTTGGTCCTGGGATGCGAGGAGTACACCCTCCTAATATGGGTCGGGCTTTGTCCAGGGTCGTCGTGCCTCTGATTTGGCGACTGTGGGCGGCCCTCACTGGTAGAAGGGCGCTGAAGCTTCCGCCGACGCTGTCCCTTGGGTTTGTTGGAAGGGCAACACTTGTCATAGTGGCCCAGACGACCGCACACATTGCACTGGACGCGTTTGGCTGGGCACCGTACTGTGAGTGACCAGTGGCCCTTACGGTCACAACTGTTGCAGGTAGACTCAGCAGCTGGACACACCTGTGTTCCGTGCTGCTTACCACAGTTGTTACAAAATGAACCGGGCGTGGACGTGGTGGGCGAAGGCGTAGGAACAGACTTCTTGTCCTTGTACCGGGACACAGCGCGTACAGCTGTAGGGGGAGCTCGGATGGCAGAGGTGGCACACCTGGCAGCCTCATAGGAGCGACATATCGTCAACACATCCTTGAGAGAAGAGGAAGAGTCGAGGGAGGTGAGGCGTTGGACAAGTTCCTCGTCCTTAACACCCATCAGGATCACCTGCTTCAACTGGGTCTCCTCGCACTGCTGGTGGTGGCCTAGACATATATCTACCTCTTCCGAGGCTCTCTTAAGACGTACATAAAAGGCGTCAAAAGTCTCACCCTCCATCTGTCTGCAGCTAAACAATTCCCTCCTGCGCAGAGCTTCATTCTGCTGTCCTTTGATGTGCCGTTGTAGAATGTCGAGTACCTCCTCTACAGACAGCGAAGAGGTCGGAGGTACCTGCAACGTATGTTCTAAGACACGCTGAATTTCCAAGGACAGGCACATACGCAGCTGGATGAGTTGTTTAGGCTGTGACAAACTCTGGAGATCCACCATTGTAGAATAATCAGTCCACCGTCGCCGCCATTCACGAAAAGTCTGGAAAGTCACATCAGGCTTCAAGATGGGCGGTGTTTGAGCAGCTGCTTTAGGTGGGGCTGGGGGGCGTGAAGGAAGCATTGATGAGGTATCTGAACCAGTCAGTACCGAGGCAGTGTTAGAGCCAGGGGCTTGGTTAACAGTGAGGCGAGATATCAAGGCTTCAAACCGTGCACTGTCTTCCAATCTCCGTTGGTGGTCTCTCTCTGCCTCTGCTTGCCTTCTGTGTTCATCCGCCACACGTCTGTTAGCTTCATCCTCGCGCCTTTCATCTCTCATAAACTTCATTAAAGCAATTATCTCTGGAGACAACGCTGAATATCGAGGTGAAGGGCTGCGCGATGTTGTGGGAGCTGGAGCGTCATGGTCAGCCTGGTCATCCATCTCTGCGGAGCTATCATCCGACTGACTCATCCGGGCGGCGCTGGCTCCACGGCTACCTAAGGCACGAGACATAACTACTTCATCTGTGTACTGTGTCTTAATACCGTCGCGTCATTATGGGCGTGTAATAGCTGTAACTAATGCGAGCGGATAATAAATGAATGTAGAGTAAATGTGGGTATATAATAAATGCTGGTGTATAATAGTGTAATAATTAATGGCATATAATAGTGTAATAAATGCAGATGTTTCGTAAATGCGGGCGTAAAAATACAATATTTTAAGTGTTTCCGACTATGAGAAGAATACCAAAATGTTATAAGTTTGTTAGAAAAATACAATTCGACCCATCGACTCTCCTTCCTGTCCCCGATACCACTGAAAATATGTAGTGTTGGTAGCCTGGAATTATATCGTCACACCAACAAAAATTATCAGTGACATAAATCGTGAAAAGAAAATTGTTGCTCCAATGACTTGTGTAGGAGATCCAATCCTTATTGATGAGTCCTCCTGGTAGAGTTCCACAGCGTAATATTATATGTAATGAGATGGTTTTTTTTATTTGTTCTTTCACATTCCTTCCAGCAAAAATTGTATTGTTGAACTGGAAGATTCGTCATCCTCTGCGATGTATCATGGCGGGATACATGGAATAGTATTAAAAATTGACGGGGTAAGAAAATCACTTTCAAATCGATAAATTTCAATCTGTCTATTAAATGTAAAACCAACCATCTAAATATTGTCTTATGTATGGTTTGTTCCAGCACACAGATGGGGTATTAAGATTATATATTTGGTTATCATCATTAAGAATCATATATACAATGATACCAGTTATTAATGTCGTAATTAGTTTGTATATTGATGCATAATATTTTATGTTTTATAATAGTTTATTGTATATGATTCTGTTCTAGATACTGTAAATCGGAGTAGACAGTTAGTTAGAATACTCCAGGGCGTCTCTCATTCCCCAGGAAAACAACTCCGCCCATATCATCAGATCCTGACTCTTTGGTGACATGTATGAGGTAGATCACATATTACAGCATTAGTCCGAGAGGGTTATATGGATCTGTTTAAATAAAGTTACATTAAACTTGACTTGCGAGAACTGACCACCTTAAGTTTTGGATCCTGAATTATTGTATGCAAACAATCCTTATAAATACAAAATAGCTAACCTAATTTATAGGCTTCCTAAGGAATGCACAGTCTAAGAAACAATTTTACTCCTAAGTTTTGACGAATACCTCACGGAAAAGATGAACCATCCGACGCAAGTAATCACTTGACAGACCCGTGGAACCTTGGAATGGTAGCTAGCTATGCCATTGATTCGCATAATTACTTACTTTTCCGATGATAATAATTAGTGTACAATGGCCCAGAGCAGTTGTATGAAGGTATTCATTTATATGCATTTTTATGACCTGCATGATCGTTTATGGCTAATCAGAATTTCAGAAATGAAAAAAAAAATGATAAAAATTATCACAAAACGGCAATTATTCCTATTTTGTATTCCACAATATAAAAGTGAATCCACTATGATTGATACGTTCGTTGAGATAAAAAAAATACATCTCAAAGGGATGAAGTGACATGAGTCATTTCTTCCCTACGAGATGTATTTTTTTAATTCTTTGAACAACTCGAAGCTTGCATGTAGTCAGGTGTACCAACTGACCAAAGGCAGTCACGGTTACCCCTTCAGTAAAATCTGCCAGGTTTCAATTTTCTTCGGCCCAAGCTGGGAAGATGCTTGTGCCTTAGACTGTAAAGCACCACCACCTAATTTATGCAGGAAGCAAGCAAACCTGACCGTCGTTAACAAAGTTGAAGTACCCGAGTAAACATATACATTAACATGACTAATAGTAGTACCGGGACACACTTATTCGTCGTCACACTTTTAACACATATTTGAGTCACATGTATTGACTCACACTACAATATAGATACAGTCCTTCAAAGTGAAATAATTGTAATTGTAACCATCATAGATAAACAATACAAGTTTATTTTTTACATTTACTCTCCTGTCGATTTTATTGGCATATTCCTTTAAATTACGATGTTTATTTTAAAATACGTTTATAAATTATGAAAAAAAGACTTGTTCCATTTCCACTTCCATTACAGGTGTCAGAGAGAAAGAAAAAATACGTATAGACTCTATCGCATCAACGTAATTTTCTATATTCATTTGTGATATCGAATAAGTCTCGTCTGTTCGAGGTATTTTATCTGAAGAAATGGCTTACAAATGTTGAACCATCATTATCTCTCTCAGGGTCATCCTTTTGGCACTCGTGTCAATAAAGGCCGGAACACATAAGTGAAAATCAATAGCTGTGAACAATACTGTCCTATATATTTTTATGACGAGATATTATCTGATAAGGGATGTAATATAGCAGAGTGCTGAGCATATGAAGAGGTCAAATATTCATACGCTAATTTGATGGAAAGTGTGTGTTGTGTTGTGTTGTGTTGTGTTGTTTCTTAAATGCATTGCTTAATGATTAACTATACATACTTTTGCTTAATTCTGACTCTTTCTCACTTCGTCTGTTTATTACAGCTCTTAAGGAAAAAATACGTTTATTGATTGAGGGTAATATAGTACAGCTCTGCTGAATATTATCTCATTAAACCTCTTAACCACCTTGAGTATGAGGAATTAACCTCCCGAGGACGATGATTTAACCCCCTAAGTACAATGTCATTGTCTCAACGGTTAAAAAACATACTCTTATGACGAGACTAAATCCCAAACTCCTGTAAGTAAATGCTCAATATATTGTATTTCTACAGCGGCTATATAAAGACACATTTGACCCTGTTGAAAGTAAAATACCATTTTCCCTTTTTGTTGTAAACAATATATGCGTCTTGCACATAATATTTCAATATACCAATACTTCTCAGACAAGGGTTAAATACATAAGAGTTTGATTCACATAAAAACACTATACAGTATACGAATCTGAAGTAAACAAAGATATCATTCATAGCCAAAATACGTATTAAAACCCAACAATTTATAATATATTAATAGGTGTGTCAGAATACTTCATTTTCCTCTTGATAGACATTAACCTTTAAATGTCTGTTTACCAATGTAACTTTTCCATGCACTGTATAACTCACCGGCAGTTATATGTTATATATGACTCCTAAAAAAAAATAGTTTATGTCAGTTCATTCTTCAGTACATCCATTACTGCTCATTTGCCTTCAACACAGTTTATTGATTTTTTGCCAGCAGTCACGGAAGTATGACCTCTATCTTTTTTTTTGTCTCAGTTTCGGCCAGTAAATTTGGCACATAACGGTCATCATGACGTACAGTAGTAATATAACAAAACGCGTGTGCGAATGCTAGCAATATCTTAAAAAAACTGACTCGGCCTTCTCTCCCCGCTCCCACCACTGACACTTTATATTTAAAAATTTCTAGTGGGCAATACCGTTCTTCCACTCCCTCCCTCCCCTCCCCCACTGCCGTGTGCTTCTGTCAACCGTGTAAGAAAAACTCATCAAGGGGTGTTGACTATCATACTAAATGTTAGGGCCTTAAAAGTGGCGCAGAACTGAGTGAATTCTTACATCGATAGCGAATATATTGAACTTCCCAGAAACGTTCATGATTGTCGGAGTCATGCAGGGCTGGAGACGAATTATTGTGAAGGAGTCTTTTGTTGTCTATCTAGAGTCTAGAGGGGATTGAAACATTTCGTCTAGATTCTAGACGAAATGTTTCATTCCTCTCTTTTACTTCTTCCTCTTTAATCCGCCGTTTTTTTTTCTGCCGATATCCTACCAGAGTCTGTGAATTTGTTGTGAATTTGAAACCTGACTGTTGGGTATTTTTGAGTTGCCACATTTTAACTATTCTATCTTATTTATCAACGAATTGTACATATGATAGTGTTATTACTTACGGGACCAACCGCAGGTGTAACTGATGCACATAAATAGAACTAGAGGTCATGTTAGCCTCTAAACTGTTGTTACAGCCACGAATGACTATTATTGTTGTCAACTACCTCTTAAAATTCGTGAGCTAGGGACAAATAATACTCATAATTCCTCGTTATATTGTTTAAACTCGTGCATTAAACTTCAGTCATTATTTTTGTATAATAAAATCTGCCATAGGAAATAGAGGTTTGCTGGTGACGAGGCGAGAGCCTAAGGTGGAGGATGCCTGTTCTGAATATTGTGTGATAATGAATTCCTCCCCAAACAAAAATTTCCCGACATAATTAGTTTTGTGGTTGCAATATTCTGGTTGTTGCGATTTCACAGCTTGAGTGAAACATATGGAGAAGAGATGAAGTTAATTTGTTTGCTGATAAATTTAAAAAAAAATAATAATAAAGAACTGTGTTTGGTTCCGATCGGATATGTAAATTACTGTGCATTAAAAGTATATACTTACAGTTGACGGAATTTAATTAAATTATATTAATTTCAAAATAGATGATGCATTTTACTATTTTTTTAAGTGTTTTTATTTTTGGCAGTAAAGTGCAGGATTTAAAATTAAATGCTGCTTCTAAAAAAGTCAATACCGCATCTCTTGCCCTCCAGGGTGGTATGTGTGAGGCCTTGAGATAATATAGTTTATAGTAGAGGTTGCAAGGGTCAGTCCTGTTGTACACTCGGTAAAAAAAAAGTATCTTTCAGGAAGGGTCCGATGAATTTGGAACTGAACAATCGTATTGCCTCACTAGGGTTGGTAGGCGTGATTGAGAGACATTTCCTACCTATTATGGCAGGTCAACTTTAGTTATTTCATTCAATGTATAAAATTAGTTTGTTGCAATATGACTGGCGAATAACAGTTTGCCTCATGAGCCTTAATCAAGAACCTTCGTCTGTGGTGTCAATTTGTTTCCCACAATATATAATTGTAAAGATAGATATTTTTTTTACTGAGTGTACATGGCGTAGATTTTGGCTCCCAGATGAGGATTTTTTTTCTTTATCGTCGTATTATCATACTTCAGGAAAACATGATATCATATTAATTGATATATTCTGATAATGTGCAGTTGTTCAGTACACACAAGATGTTATTGCTGCGAAAACCTTTTTTTCCCGATTGTAGTAAGTAGATTGTTTTAGAATATAATACATTATAATATCGATATTCTTTACTAAAAAAAAAAATAATACCTGACACGTAAAAACAGAGAGAAACTTTTCTCAGCAGAGAATGTATTGTGACCTTCAAAAGAAATACATGTAATGTACTTAAAAAAAATAATGTGAATTTCACAGGATACTGTATTTTACACTTTATCAGCGTACTTGAAAATTGCTGGGCTGTGACTTTTCGTGGATGAATGTTGTGGAAAATGTTGATATATGACACCAGTATTTTTTTTTTCAAACTAATATCATACCACAATTTTACAATACTGACTCGTTTAATGTCACAAAATTATACCATAAGTTTATATTGTGTATTTTATGAGACAAAATGTGTATCTTTAGGTGTTTTATGATCCGTAAACATCATAATCTTAAAGTATCTGAAAGGTTCTTTAGTAACCTATACGACACTGCTTTTGAAGTACAACATTTATTTTTTTCAGTTTATCTCTATTTTCGATTAACACAAACAGATGTAAGCTGCTAAAATACTGCTTGTAACAGGCTGCTCCGGGTTTACTGTATGTAGCTGGGTTCTGGTGGCTCTTGCTTGAACAATCCTTAGGAAGTTAGCTGAGGAGATGGAAGTGGGGATAGGTGCTGCTCTTGGCTGCTTGTGGGAATTGTTGGCAGTCATTGTCCTTCTGGGGCCTCCGGGAGCCCTGACATGAACCGAGTGATTGTGTTACTGTCATTAATATGTTACCCAATATCTGTCACACACCGGGCCCATAGCTGCAATCCCATCTATATTGACTGAGACAAATTTGATTATTTGAGACCGTTTCATGCTGAGAGGGGCTGGGTAGGTAGTTCTAAAGTATACACGGCACCGAGGGACAGTCAGCCAGAACACTCCACTGTTAAAGCATATGGCATCATAATAATTACCGACACAGATCTAGCTCAGTTAATTTCACAGCAATTTCCATAGTATTTGATGTTACGTTCCCTGGTGCTCGAGTCGCTGCTCCCAGCCAATGACGTTACCCAGTGTAAACAGTGAGGGACCGCCACCCACCCTCACACATCCCGGCATCAACTCTCCTATCTCCTCACACACAGATGCAAGAACTTTTCACAGTTGAAGATGGTCCGTAAACTGAGGCAGTTCTCAGTTGATAATCACGATGATGATGATGATGATGATGATGATGATGATGATGATGATGATGATGATATCTTTTTTCGGTTTGATCGTTTGTTTTATTTTAACAGTTATTCTGAGTAAACACTTAGCTATCGAGAAAGTGTCCGGCCCCTTATACTTGCCATTATTTAAAGATCCTTACTATATATGGAAGTGAAAATATACGGGTAGTTGAGGACTGCGGCCTCGGGGTGGTAGCGCTCGTGGGCTGAGTGTATCTCACACCCTGGGTAAAGAAAAAAAAAGGGGGGGGGCAGAACTTAACTCACTATTGTCCGTACATACAGCATGTGGTGATTCTTCTTGACTGAGATGAAGGCAAAAGCTATTGTTTGATAAGAGAAAATATTCACAGAAAATATGATGTGGTCGGCAATGAAGATACACTTCTATATAAACTACTTTAATAATATAATCTAAGTGAGGAAGTGATTTATTTTCTTGAAGTTGTAGATTATTACACATAAAAACTTATTTATATGATGCGACATTCACTCACCATATTGATTAGGTCCAAAATTGTGGAAATAAAAGAAAAATTGCAAACGGTGGCCCACTGTTTAGCACAATAACAAACTTTACCACAATAAATTAAACATGTATTTTATCGACTGTACTACCAGCCTATACATGTAGTAGATTCAGTGTTCATCTTACAACAAAGAAACAAAAAAATCTAAAAATGCCTATCAGGTGAAGGAAGTTGGGTAATGTGTTGTGTTGCGTGTAATTTAT
Organism: Homarus americanus; assembly: GCF_018991925.1. NCBI lineage: Eukaryota > Metazoa > Arthropoda > Malacostraca > Decapoda > Nephropidae > Homarus > Homarus americanus. The sequence goes on from NW_024722227.1 coordinate 14,804,648, forward strand.
TGCGGGTGTAACGTCCACCTCTCGCGGTTTACGACCTCTAATAAAAAACTTGTTAAGGCAATTTGGGTGAAACCCCGGGAACTCTTCTCTAAGACACAGCTTATTTTCTGAAATCATATATATATATATATATATATATATATATATATATATATATATATATATATATATATATATATATATATATATATATATATATATATATATATATATATATATATATATATATATATATATATATATATATATATATATATATATATATATATATATATATATATACTGTATATATCATATAGGGTTTGACTTCTTTGACAAATACTTTTTTAATGTTATTGTTAGTGACTGGAATCTTAAAATTTTAAGTCTGTCTTTAATAAAACAACTATAAAAAAGTTAATATGTTGAAATAGTGTAGCTACAAAGTAATATATTTATATGGAATACATACTACAGTAGACTGAACTACGTCGCACCAAGTAGCAGAGTAACTCAAGAGAACGCGGACCAGGGATGAGAACCCGTCAATGGTTTCAGGACATTTGTGTAACTTCTGGGTCTTTTCATTGACACTTTACTGTAACGAGCTACTGTATTAGCGCCCTAACAAGACTATTTATCCTAAAATCATTGAACAAAGGACAATCATATGAAAGTATAGGAATTGAGGTTAAATTCATATTTGCAAATGAATTATATGTGCTTTGGGGTGTGTAATTGCTCTATTTCGTGCCCTCATGCGCTGGTAGAGATGATTATAATTTCGAAAATTGGGAATTTTAATAGGAATCACATGAATATGGAATTTTCCAAATTGACAAATTAATACGGAAATAACGGGACAGTATTGTGGAAGCAACTATAGGAAGTATAGGTAGTCATGAGGTGTTTTACAGTCAGATGTTCTTTGTTCGTCCACTGGCAACTAGGTCTTTTAGCAGAATACAATCCTGGAATTCGAACATATTTGCCATTAACCACTTGGACGTCATCCTGTTATGTTTGGTATGTCGGTTGTTTTCCAAGCTTGAATGTCTGGAATGAGGAAACTAAATTCCCAAGGTTAAGTAACCGCTGGCTTAAAGAATATACTGTTCACCCTCCCATTCTGTGCCGGGCAGGATAACTAGGATTCCTCAACAGTTGAACGTACAATAGCACTCATCGACTTGCTAAACCATTGTGCGAGGACCAAGAATTTAATAGAATTAAAGATCACTAAGCATATCAATTCAGTCTGCTGGTACAAAAAATCGAGGTATTTTGCAATTACTGTCTGTCATCTGTAAGGAATAAACTGGACCTTTAATGGTTTTGGAGTTACCCGGCAACGTCCGGGTGGAGGGACAGGAAATAGTGTATAACCATACCCTTGGCCACCCGCACCTCCCTGCCAAATTTAAGCTCTGTCTTCATGGGTGGGGGAGTGGAGGTGGCCCACAACAGTATGGCCAGTAAATGTTATTAAATTATCTAAATATCTCAGGCTGGCAGTGTATCTGAACAAAGTGTCCTCTCGCCCATCAAGAGTGAGTTTATATTGTGACGACTTTGTCCCCTCTTCACTCTACCATCACAACAGCCACTTGCTCCAACTTGACACCAGGAGAAGTAACTGCTTCACGAAGCTACTCGACACATGTGTGTTCCGATCAGAACCAGTTTCCCATCCGACTATGAGACCGAGGTATCGAGGCAAGTGTGTTTGCCTGGGAAGCTCAGTCTCTTCTCTGCCGCCAACTGTGTTCCTCTTCTCCCAGGATGTGGACGACTAATTAATTGTATTAAGGACTATTGCTGGTGGTGTTGTGATGGTTTGATGGTAGTGGACTACGTCGGTAATCCCTGGTTCCTTGTGGTTCGCCATCACAACCTAGAGTCTAGGTTGTGATGGCGAACCACAAGGTCCTAGACTTACTACCTGAGCTGCCAGTTCTATCTGGTTTTTGTGTTGTTGTATATAATATAGTATGTATATTTAATGTTTGTTTTTTTCACGGGAATTAGCCCACCCGGGCACAGGTCAAACGACCCACAACGGGGCTTGGGGAACGAAAAAATAGGAACAGAAATAAATTGAAAATAGAGAAGAAAAATGTTATACTGTGTTAATCTACACCACGAAGAAGCCGGAAAACCAGTTTTATAAAATGAGACAGATTGTATAAGTTTGGCTGTGTGAGGAAAGAAGGAGGTACTATAACGGGTTATTCTCGTGTGACCGACATCCATAGAGAAACGGTGGGCACCGCGGGCAAGACGTGTGTTACGATCCCACGGCCTTGCCGGCGGTACACAGGATGCCAAATCCACCGAACATTGCCCGTTAAAGTACCTGAAAAGAGAGAGAGAGAATGAAGCAACATTGCAGCAAAGAGAAAGGGAGGAGAGATTATCGATTAAAGGAGGATAGTTAATAAGACGAAATGCCTTTGATTCCACCCTATCTAACAGTTGGACAGAAGAAGAGTCACCCCAGATGTGAGAGCTGTACTCCAAGTTAGGACGAATGAATCCCTTATATACTTAGAGCAACTGCTCAGGAGTGAAGTAGCTACGGCATCTGTACAGCATTCCCAACTTTCGGGAGGCAGCTTTAGCAATATTAAGAATGTGTGATTTACAGGACATATTGGAGGAAATGGTGAGGCCTAGCATATTTATTTCAGAATTTGGCAGAAAGATAGCGTCCTGAAATGTAATTGGTGGGAGATCATTTAATTTAGAAAATGTAATTGGTAAATACCGAGTTTTATTACTATTGAATTTAACCAAGTTTGTACCTCCCCATTCAAAGATGCTGCACAGATCCGCATTGATAGAAGTAATGTTTCAGCTCTAGAAACAGATCTAGTTTGAGAGTTAGGAGGAAGGGGAAAATGTGAAGAAGAGTGAAGAGTAGAATCATCAGCGTCAGAATGGATAGAATTAGCTTTAGTGTGAAGTAAATCATTGATAAAAAGAAGAAAGAGAGCAGGTGAAAGAGCAGAACCCCGTGGGACACCACTATTGGTAGAGAAAGAGCGAGAGATCGATCCCTCGACAACAGCTGCCATGGATCGATTCTCAAGGAAGCTAGAGATTAGAAAACAAAGTGGGGGAGAGAAACCAGAAGAGGGAAGTTTAAAAAGCAAAGACTTGTGCCATACCCTGTCAAAAGCCTTGGAGATGTCGCGGTCCACGACGAAAGTTTCTCCATAATCCCTAAGAGAGGAGGACCAAAGATGGGTGCAGTAGGAGAGCAGATCACTAGTAGATCTAGCCTGGAGAGAGCCATACTGGTGATTCGACAAAAGAGAATGGCGCTCAAGGTGACGGAGAAAATGGGTGTTCAACATAGTTTCGAAAATCTTAGAGAGGGATGAAGTTAGGGCAATGGGGCGATAGCTAGAGAGAATAGAATGGTCACCCTTCTTCGGGATGGGCTGAGCCAAGGCATGCGTCCAAGAAGAAGTAAGAGTTTGGGTCTTGAGACAAAGGCGAAAGAGGCGAGCAAGCACAGGGGCCAGAGCTTCAGCACACTCCCTCAGAACACGAGGGGGTATTCCGTCCGGTCCATGCGCCTTGCTCACATCCAACCTGGGTAATATTCAGCTATGTATTGATAACTGCATATTTGTGTTTTAATTGTGTTGTGTAATTTCCCTAATTAACTATATAAATCAATACGTAATATAAATGTTATTAAATTAATCGTTTTACTTAATAATCTTCTTATCCCTTTCATAACTTAAATTTGTGTCACGATAACAGTGATTCTTGTGTGTGTTCCTTACTTGCTGCATCCACGTATTTCAACCCCTAGATTATTCACTACTTATTTACTTATCAACTTAGCTTTGCCTCAATATTGTGGGTAGCAAGGAGGGACGTCACAATGTGTAGTGATACAGCTACAGTACCTTCCGGATCCAGTCATCTTCAACAGTACAGTATTTATATGAGCGCGAGAAGCCAGGTATACCTATAAGGCTCTATGTGTCGCAATAAAGTACTTGTTCTTCTTCTGTCAGGCAGTAGAGATTGTACAGTAGCAGCAACAGATGACTCAGATAATTTTCTTTCTGAATAGGTGGCTTCCACTGACATTCTATGTGGGATCCATTGGTAATATTGGGACTGACAGTGACCTTGAGGAGCAATGGGTTCTGTTTTTTTATTATTATATATATATATATATATATATATATATATATATATATATATATATATATATATATATATATATATATATATATATATATATATATATATATATATATATATATATATTTTTTTTTTTTTTTTTTTACAGGCACAGGTCAGTGACCCACATCGGGGCCTGGGGGGCGAAAATGTAATAATAATAATTCATAATAAATAAAATTTAATATAAATAATACAAAATTGAAAAATAAATAAAAAAATAATAATGATAATAACAACACTGTAATAATAATAATAAATAATAATAATAATAATAATAATAATAATAATAATAATAATAAAAATAAATAACCATAAAGAAATACAAAAATTTAAAAAAGATCAATATTGAGAAATTATATACTGTATGTATGTTGTGTTGTCAATAGTAAGAGAAACAATTGAGACCCTGCAATTGTGTGAAAATGAGGCAGAAATTCAGATCAGCAACCTGGGACTTGGTCACAATTTTCGTGATGCCATATGGCAGCACGGTCTACCATTAGACAATACATTATGCTTCCAATATTTTCCCAGGCGGTAGTACCTCCCTGTTTGGTAGCTGCCTACTACCTCATTAGTGCATGTGATGAGTGGTTATACAGAGGCAAGTGCGCTGCGTGTCCATTTTCTAATCCAGGTAGCTCTCAAGAAGAACCTGCTTCAAACACCAGGATGTTTGGAAGGAACTCACAAAGTACTGCTGAGCACTCAACTAAGCTCTCTTTGATTAAATACACCATCCCACTCACGTAAGACCGGGGTGAAGAAGATTTTGTAAGTCCTTTATTGTTCTTCAATAAAATCACAGATATTATGAGATGAACATTATCCACGACCTCATCAGTCTTAGTGAATGTTCAAAATCCGAGAAATCACGAAAATTGACCGAGTGAAAACACTGAAATCTTTTTCAACTGCCAGAACATCCGCCCGGAAGCTTCCTTATTTGTCTCAGATGTTGGTTAACACCGGCATCATGAGAATGTATTTCATTTATGAAATAAAAAAAGGTTCAAAGTTGGTAGACCTGTTTATGGTTGTGGTGGCTCTGGTCCGCATCATCTTATTCAGCAGAGAAAAATCGTTGCGCAAATTTTTTTTCTTCTGAATATATCAAGACTGTACCCAACTTGCCAACCAAATCATCCCAGAGTAAATTCCTCTGAGATATTGTAAGAGCAAGAAGACGCGATATAATCAAACATTAACTGCAATTCTTGGAACTGCTGGAGTCCTCGTAAGGCGGCAGAGTGTGATCCAGACATACTTATTGTGCTTTTGTAATTGCTTCGTAAAAATTGATGTCACTAACGTAGATGTGTTGGTGCTGTGGTAACCCATTCAGTGAATCTGTACACGATAAGCAAGTTGAATAATCAATATAAAAGTAATTCAGCAGTCAATAGGTGATTTCAGCCGTAAAGTTAGCTCAAGATGACTATCCTTTACGTTCAGAGACAGATGTTTTCACCCAAGGCTCTTCCCATGGTGAAGTAACCTTCATCAGCGAGCAGTTCCTACGTGCAGTGTAATGGATGGACATTGAAGTTTGGTAGTAAGCAGCTACCAAACAGGGAGGTACTACCACCTGGGAAGATATTGGAAGCATAATGTGTTGTCTAATGGTAGACCCTGCTGCCATATGGCATCACGAAAATTGTGATCAAGTCCCAGGTTGCTGATCTGACTTTCTGCCTCATTTACACACAATTGCAGGGTCTCAATTGTTTCTCTTACTTTGACAATACAACATAAATAATGTATATCGTTTCTCACTCTTGATTTATTTTTTCGTTTTTGCATTTATTTATGGTTATTATTATTATTATTATTATTATATATATTTTTTTTTTATTTGTATTAATTTGCTATTAATTTTATTAATTGTTGTAATAATAATAATAATAATGATAGACATTATTATTATTATTACTATTATTATTATTATTATTATTATTATTATTATTATTATTATTATTATTATTATTATTATTATATTTTCGCCCCCCACGCCCCGCTGTGGGTCAGTGACCTGTGCCCGGGTGAGCTAATCCCCGGAAAAAAAAATAAAAACACGCTATCTTAAGTTACCTGCAAGATATGTAATAATTTTACATGACAAGATATCTACGATAGATTGTCCTGCTGACAGTATCAACCTACATTTTTTTTTACATTTACATTAAAAAAAATATACGATAATAAACGATATGATCGAGCATTTTTTGTCCGTGAAAATTAAAATAAGCTCCCATAGGAAGCGTGCATACAATACACGAAGCATTATGGTACGCAAGGAGGCAGTGTGGCTGACACTGCACTCCCCTTGTTTAACAAGGTGTGAGTTACCGTCCTGAGAATGGTGTTGGCGTCGTGTCAATCCTTGTAAGCTTTCGGCCGACTCCTGTTCCTCAGTTGTAATGATGCCTGCCTTAGGTCGGCTTTGCTCTGCCTCAGGGGAACGAGAGCATCGGCCCCAAAGTCGACAAAAGTTGCAGATATTGACTATGAGGCAACAGTCACTGAATGCCGCATAGATCTGCGGCTCAACTAACTCAACACAGCTACTTATGTATTAGGATATTTAATTTTAAGGTAATGAAATGGTAGCGAAGGTATGGCTATAAGGGGAGGATGGAGGCCAGCTTTAAAGAAAAAAAATGATACCTGCAGGTCCCTCTCCCTCAAGTGGAACTTTAAGGGTTGCTTCCGTCCTTGTGCCCGTGTCACTACTGCTCCTCCAAAGTCATCAGCAGTTACCATCATGTCGAGGAATGGGTCTTCACAGGAGATAGAAAAGGTGTTGTAAGGTTTCCCAAGTGAAGATTCTTCCATGTTGTCAGAAGTTTCTTTTGAGATGTAGTCATCAGCATTACAAAGTGTCTCTGGCAACACTACCCCATCTGCCAGAGTGGAGTCTGATTTTGGATATGGCTGTGTCATACCCTGGATGTTGCCTCCACCTCACCGCTATAGTAAGGTGTATTCATCCATGATTCTGGCGACTGGACAAATGCGAGCAGTTCGACCAATCAACAGGCACTTCTTGATACCACCAGTTTTCTGCTCAGGCTGAACAAACTTCTCCTTGACCACTACTCCCTTACAACCAGTATCTCTAAATACTTCCACTTGTTGTTCCCCAATGTAACCTTACTAATCGAGCCAAAACCTATGATTATGGGAATTTCCTCACCTGTGAGTAGGGTTACTGTGGAAGTTGTAGGTTATGCATCTAAGCTACTGTGCCGAGTAGCAACCTTGTATATTAGCTACTGTGCCGAGTAGCATTTATATATGTAATTACGTGGCAACACTGCACGTGTTATGTGGCAACATTGCCCCGAGGCTGCCATATGGCAATGCAGCCTCAGTCTGACTCCGTGGGTCGTGCATGGCACAAGCTAGTAACTACTTGTATTTCTCCTATCCGTTAATAAATGGACTTCAGTGTTACCCGGTGTTTCCCTACCCATTACTGCCTTCTTCAGGGAACACTTGGAACCTTCATGGCGCAGTGAGTAGGATTTGTGGACTTACAAGTGTTGTGAACAATGCCGACTGCCGGCGATGTGCGCGTCGACTCTAGTGTGTTGTGTTGTGTTGTGTTGCAGTGTGTTTCGCCGCGACGTGCAGTGTTGTGCCGTCACAGTGCGTTTTAGTGATGGTGGCAGTGTTAGTGTCAGTGTGTTAGTGTGTCTAGAGCTGAGAGTTGAGCATTGGCCTGTTTTTTGTGGTACCCATGGAGCACGCAGGCGTACACCCTTCTCGTGCAACATCCGGGGAGACACTAACATTCTTACCTCCGCTAAGGCCGCCACCCTCTGCTCTCTCAGACACACACACACACATGCACGCACGCACGCACTCACAGACAGAACAGTGGACCCTATGCGTTATTTCTGCGCTATTTATGGCATATATATGTGGTTCGAGCTGATGAGGCGCCACTTTATATACTAAACAGCGCAGTTCAAGCATACTAAGATGGGCGGTAAGAAGGGACAACGTCAAGATGGGAGACATTACTCCCCACCTTCCCCTCTACCGGGCGCAGATGGAGCTTCTGCGCCCACTGCCTCTCATCCTCCACCTCCAGCGACGGACATTGCCACAATTCTGAGGTGGATGGACGACAGGGACGAGAGACGCAGAGAGATGGAAATTCAGAGGGAGGAGATATGAAGAGAGGAGGAAAAGGCGCGCTTTGATGCAATATTGGCGACCCTGGCGCTGACCCACCCTCCCTCACTCGCAGGTATTGCGCATCAAGGCGCCAATACCCTCCCTCCTCCACCACACCAGCGTCCTCCAGGTACTCTTGCTACTCCAACAGCTCCAGAGGCACCTGTTCAATTCCACCCGCCCTGTCACCAGAAGTCACGTTTCAGCTTTTTCACGTTTCAGCTTTTTCGTGAGTGGAGGCGGTGGTGGACTGATTACTCCACGAAGGTGGACCTTGATAGCATGCCTCCAAACAAACAGCTCATCCAACTGTGGATGTGTTTGTCGCTGGAGACCCAGAGAGTTTTGGAGCACACTTTGCAAGTGCCTCCCGATTCTACGTCTTCAGTGACGGATGTGCTCGACCTTTCACAGGAGCATGTTAATAGTCGGAATAACGAGGCTTTGCGTCGCCGCTCATTCACCAGCTGCAGGCAGGAGGAGAATGAATCCTTTGACAACTTTTTTGTACGTTTAAAGAGTTTGTCGGAGGAGATCGACGTCTGCAAGGCGCACAGCCAGGAATGTGAGGAAGCCTGGATCAAGCACGTGATCTTAACAGGTGTCAGGCAAGAAGAGTTGGTGCAGCGACTCATCCCTCTGGACGCTTCCTCCACACTCCAGGTGGTAGTGACTGAATGTCGGTCATACAAGGCCACCAAGTCCGCCACCTCTGCCTTATTGGCCCCACCTGCTGTGAGAGCTGTCTCACAGTACAAGAAGGGTAAGAAGGCGGCCAACAACGTGATGGCTGCCGCACGTTCTTCCACGCCTCCGCCTAGTGCTTCCTGTGGCAGCTGTTGAAAGCAGCATGGCCCCAAGACATGCCCGGCCGCCGACGCACTGTGTCGTGGATGTGACCGTAGGGGCCACTGGTCTAACACAGACAGGTGCCCTGCACGAGGCCGCAAGTGTCAGGCCTGCGGTCGCTATGGACACTACGACAAGTGCTGCCGCCAACCCAAGCCCAAAAGCCCGAGACGAGGAGGAAAGCAGCGCACTTCCCTCGGGGTGGTTCGCATGCAGCCCCCTCCAGATGGCCCACGCAGCCCCAAGCAGTAGCTGAGTCATATCAGGAGGGTGGAATCGACCACACGCCCCAGGGCTACCCCTTCCCCTACCATCCGCGTCGCCGTCACACACGGTGATGTGTCGGGTCACATCGAGGTGATACCGGACACCGGCGCTGATACTACGGTGATAGGCCTGAAGCACCTCCAGAAACTGGGCCTCACCAAATGCGACCTGGGACCACCGCCGCAGCTGCAGTACTACAATGTGGAGGGTTCCCACATACCAGAAGCTGTGGGCTCCTTTCAAGCGGAGATCACCAACGGCGACAGGGCATGTCACGGATGCATCGACGTGCAGCCTACTCTCGCTACACCCTTGTTATCGTGGGAGCACTGCAAGGAGTTAGGCGTGGTGCCCAGAGACTTTCCTGAGCAGATCCCAGCTGCTCGGTACACCGTCAGCAGGGTGCGTGAATCAACGAGCGACGCGCCTGGCGCTGCCGCACAGAGCTGCCCAGAACCCGCGTCCACTCCCGCTACGCCTCCACCCAAGTCATGGCTGCTTCCTCTTCACAGCGAGACGTCTCCTTCAGCCGCAAGGGCCTACTTCCTGAAGGAGTACTCGGATGTGCTGGTGACGAAGGAGGCCCTACGGACCGCGCCACTGAAGGCTATGGCGGGTCCGCCTATGAGGATACACCTGCTGGAAGATGCCATACACACTCCCCGGTTGATCCCTCTCACCTTCAGGGATTCAGTCAAGAAGGAACTGGATTCCATGGTGGCCCAGGGTGTCATCGTACCCGTTGGTGACGACCCGTCCCCTTGGTGCCACCCTCTAGTCGCTGTGGCTAAGACTAATGGTGGAGTGCGGATTACTACCGACTTGTCTAAGCTTAACAGCCAGGTGTCCCGTCCCGCCCACCCTTCACCCACACCTTTTGCAGCTATACGGAGTGTGGACCCAAAGGTACGGCACTTCTCGACAATGGACGCCCTCTGTGGTTACTGGCAGATCCCACTGCAGAAGGAGAATCAGCCACTGACCACTTTCATCACGCCTTACGGACGCTTCCGCTACTGCCGTGGCCCTATGGGATTCGCTGCTACGGGGGACGCCTTCTGTCTCCGTGGTGACATGGCACTTCAAGGCGTGACCAACTGTGTGAAGGTAGTGGATGACGTCCTCTTCTACGATGAGGACTACCTGACGCATCTTCGCCGCATCGACGAGGTACTGACCAGGTGTAGGACGCACGGCATCACTCTGAATGCCAAGAAGTTTGTCTTGGCTGCACCTGCAGTGTCTTTCTGCGGCTACCGACTCTCAAGGGATGGCATTGCTGCGGACCCGGAGAAAGTTCGCGCCATAGCGGACTTTGCAAAACCTGCCAACCTTACGGATCTCAGGTCTTTCATGGGCCTGGTGAACCAGCTGGCAGAATTTTCTCCTGACGTCTCCGCCGCTGCCGGGCCTCTCCGCCCCCTGATGAGCCCCAAGAGGACTTTCACGTGGACCCCTGACCACGACCTCGCCTTTCATAAGGTGAAGGAGGCCCTGTCAAGTCCACCTATCCTCGCTACTTTCAACCCAGCGCTCCCCACCGTCCTCCAGACAGACGCCTCGCGCCTGTACGGGGTTGGTTACGCCCTTCTCCAGGATCAAGGTGGAGGAAAGTACCGGCTCGTACAGTGTGGCTCTCGCTTCCTCACCGATGATGAGTCTCGCTATGCTACCATCGAGCTGGAGCTGCTGGCAGTGGTATGGGCCTTATCGAAGCGCAAGTTGGACTTGATTGGCCTACAGCACTTCGACCTCATCACAGACCACAGGCCCTTGGTCCCCATTCTTAATCACTATTCGCTGAACGCCATCGAGAATCCTTGCCTCCAGCGCCTGAAGGAGAAGATTTTGGCCTTTGTCTTCACCACGGCTTGGCGCGCAGGTAAGGAGTTGTGCATCCCGGATGCCCTCTCCCGCTCCCCAGTCAGCCGCCCTACACCTGAAGACGAGATGCTCAGCACCGAGGCCGGTTTCTCCGTCAGCAACATCGTCACTTTGCAGGCCGTACAGTCCCTCGCCAGTACCCAGGCCTCAGTGTCGCCACCCGACAGCGATCTGGCCCTTGAGGAACTACGGACCGCGGCACGCGATGACCTCTCCTACACTCAGCTCTTGGAGAGTGTGAGGACTGGGTTCCCTCGCGACCGTTTTGACCTCCACAACGCCCTACGCCTGTATTGGAAGATACGTGAGGACCTCTACGCAGATGGGGACCTCGTCCTGTACGGTGCCCGTGTGGTCGTCCCTGCAGCTCTCCGTCGTCGCGTTCTGGCCCGCTTACACGACAGTCATCGTGGAGCAGAGGCCACCAAGCGCCGCGCAAGGCAGGCTCTGTACTGGCCCGGCATTGACGCGGATATCGTCAATACGGTCCATGCCTGTGAGCCGTGCCAGATCATGCAGCCCAGTCAACAGCAGGAGCCCCTCTTGTGCGACGACGAACCCACCAGGCCCTTCGAGTCCGTGTCGGCTGATTTCTTCAGCACAGCTGGGAAACATTTCCTAGTTGTCGCCGACCGACTCTCTGGCTGGCCTGTGGTGGTAATCTGTGGCTCATACACGACATCCGCGGCCACCATTCGCCACTTCCGGCACGTCTTTCGTGACCTGGGCGTCCCCGTACGTCTGCGGACGGACGGTGGGCCACAGTTCACCATCCGGGACTTCACAGGATTCCTGGAGCGTTGGGAGTCCGCCACATCGTGTCAACACCCCACTACCCACAGTCAAACGACCACGCTGAGGCTGCGGTCAAGACAGTCAGGTACCTCATCCTCAAGGTGGCCCCTTCAGGCAACATAGACTGTGAGGCGTTTGACAAAGGACTCCTGGAGTTACGTAATACTCCCACCCACACAGGACGCTCCCCTGCTCAGATGCTGTATGGTCACCCTCTCCGCTCTTGCGTTTCTGCACACGCCAAGGCCTTTGCGAAGGAGTGTCAGACCAGAGCCGCGAGCTGCGACCGCCGCGCCGCTACACGTGCCCAGGACCCCAAGGCTCGGTATGACGACCGTGCCCGCCCTCTTCAGCCGCTGGAGATTGGTGCCCTTGTCCGTGTCCAGGACCCGACGACGACACGTTGGGACAAGGTGGGCATAGTGATGGGCGTCGGCCGATCGCGGGACTACAAGGTCAGGATGCCGGGCGGCCGCGTCTGGTGGAGGAACCGCCTCTTCCTCCGGCCAGTCCCAGCCCCACAGTGCACCTCGACGCTCGGAGCGACTTAGGACTAAGAAGTCCGCTCAAGACAAAGACTATGAGCGTGAGGGGGGGAGGGAGATGTAGGTTATGTATCTAAGCTACTGTGCCGAGTAGCATTTATATATGTAATTACGTGGCAAAACTGCACGTGTTATGTGGCAACATTGCCCCGAGGCTGCCATATGGCAATGCAGCCTCAGTCTGACTCCGTGGGTCGTGCATGGCACACGCTAATCACTACTTGTATTTCTCCTATCCGTTAATAAATGGACTTCAGTGTTACCCGGTGTTTCCCTACCCATCACTGCCTTCTTCAGGGAACACTTGGATCCTTCAGAAGTAGGTGCTCTTCGCATGCACCAGTCTTGTCTTCTTTGCCGTTGTTTACACGTGGGGTCATCTCATGAGCTTTCTGCCCTCTGCTATGGGTTGCACAATCTCTTGCTATATGACCTGAATGATGACAGAGGAAACACTACTGCGTTGTACGATCTTGTTCACGAGCCCAACCACTCTTTGCTATTAAATTTGACTTTTGAATATTTTCGTCTGGCTTTTCTGACCTATTTTTCGGAAACTTTACCAGATTCCACACTGGACCACCGTGTGCCGCAAGGTATTGTTCTGTTAAACTCACCATGCCATTTAACGTCTTAGGTGTTCGCTCTTTTAGAAACATCCTTAATTCATTCCTGCATTTCCTCAGAAACTGTTCCCGTAACATAAAGGCCTTTAAAGATTCATACCAGAGAGGTCAATCCACCTGTTAGAGTACCGAGACATGCGGGAAGAAAACTGGGCAACAGTTTCACCGTTCTCTGGGCAGTTATCCCCAAATTTTTGTCTGTATTCCTTATCAGTTAACCTATATCGTCTCAGTACCGCAGTCTTTACAGTTTCATATACATATGATGCCCCAGGTGATAGCGACACATACGTTTGAAGAGCTTTTCCTGTTAATAGAGGACTTAAATTCGTTGCCCATTCATCATGCGACCACTTACTTGTTGTTGCATACCTTTCAAACCGATCCAAGTAGGCGTCCACATCGTCGATATTTTCATCATATATCGGCAGTTTAGGCTTCGGTGTAGTTGCACATAATCTTAACCCTGCGTTGTTTAATGAGCTGCCAGGAGACTGAACTGCAGATAGTTTTGTTTTCTCAATCTCCCAATGTAACTTGAGCCTCCCTTTCTCTGCTTCCCGCTTCTCCTGATCTGCTTCTCGTTGTAGTTGTAGTCGTCTGTCCTCTGCTTCTCTCTTTTCTTTCTCTGCTTCTCGTTTTTCCGCTATCTCTTGCCGTTCTGATTGATTCCAATCACTGATAAATTTTCTTAATTCTTCTCCAGTATATCCAAGTTTCTCCCTCAGCTCTGAATAGTCATTCATTAACTGGTATTCCGACATATTACAATGGATTGTATCTCCTTTTCACTGTCGTCTCACTGCTTCGTCACCACGTGTATATATGCACGCACTTGTCACCACTTTAACCCTTGTGTACTTGAAAGTTCCTTGGTCTGGGCACCATTTGTCCCGGGAAACAATCATACAGGGAGAAGAGACTTCAAACACGTGATTAAATTTATGTGTGTATTTACAATATTTACAATCTAAATATTTTCCTCGTGGTTTCCTCCACACAATCCAGGATCTCTGGTCTTCACTCTTGACAATGCCCAATCCAGGGTCTCTAGTTGGGGCGTCTCTCTCTCTCCGTGGGTCAGGCAACCCTTCAGTCCTTCACCTTTAAAGGTTTATGAATAATGGCACTGTGTTTCTCAAGCAGCTGGATTTTCTTTATGTCATTCCCTCATATTCTTTCCCGAAAGCTTCGCCTTTAGTCTGTCCTGTACAAAACATCATTTGGGCAACAAAGTCAACTTGCATCTTTTTATCTTCACTGCGGTTGAAAAAAAACAACTGGTTCTTTCAGCAGCTGACCAACAGGACTTAATTTAACAGGTACACTTCCTCTTTGCTTTCAGTTTATTTTCTTCATTGGTCGCATCACATTTCTCTTTTTCGCATTTTTTAATTTGTTTCTGCTTCTTCTCTCCTGACCTTTCCACTCTTCCTCTGTCTATTGCTGGTCTTTCTTCATATTTCTTCGGAGAAGCTCGAACAGTTGTCGGTAAACACAATGCGTGACCAAATCTTGTTTCATCACAATGTTTGACTCCATCGTTACGTATTCTCGGTGCACAGTTTCCCCCTCGAGATCAGTTCTTTCTGTGTTTATATTTTATGATTCCTGGAGAATCCTCTTTCTGTATCAGAGTTTCCATTAAACGTAACCAATGTTGATTTAACAACAAGTGGAAAATTAGGAGACTTCAGAGTTTAATTTACAGATTCTTCTTACAATATTTTATTCAGTATGCATCAAAAGATTTATCTTAACTCATCTATGACAATGCATCACTTCGCTGAGACAGCCTCCACTCATTCGCAAAGTTAATTGTTCATCATTTATATTTGACAATTTGGCTTTTCAATACTATGTATTCACCATCGTTTCTGGATTATGTCTAATGTTAAGGTTCAAGCCTCTCAGGTCTTGCAATGAGTTTTGGGTAATAGTAAACAACTTATCAAATGGGGGATAAGAGCAATGTAGAATTTGATAATTCATCATCACTAGGGCCCGGATAGTTATGCACTAAAAAACCATGAAATATGCATGCAAATATGCACTAAAAACAGGGGAAATATGCATTTATATGCACTAAAAATGTCACTTATAAAGCCAAGAATGCAGGTTATACGGAAACAAAATAGTTAATATAAACTAATGTTAATGTTTATTAAGCAATATACGTAATGTATTTAACATATATATGTGAAAGTGCTTCAAAAAATATATATGAACATGCATTTACATTTACATTACATCTCCCAACACACCAAAAATAAGATTCACAATACACCGTTGCTCAACATCAGTGGTTTCATCGAGTGACACCCACATTTTCTTTCCACAAGCCTTTCTCCTTATGATTTTCATCGTGTCCTTGAACAATTGTGAAACAGTTCTTACGTAATGTTGATTCGTCAGGCACCTTTTTTCCAGTATACTGTTCCAGGAATGACTTTAGGCACTTGTTATTCAGTTTATGCAATGGAATATCCGCTGAAACAAAAGCCTTGCACAAATCTGCGTTGAACTGGGAACGATCAGGCCCTGACTTACTGGAACATGCAAGAAGTAGTTGTTGCTCCTTTTGTGCACTATTGGACTTAACAGCTTCGAGTCGGATGTGCTTGCTTGTTTTAAGGTGTTGTTGGACTTGAAATTTCTTGCTCGCTGTCACTGGTGCTTCACAATATTTACAAAACAGTACACTTCCATCAGTAGTAAATGCATCAAATTCCTTTACATATGATCTCAGCACTTCATTTTGGTTTCTTTGTACTTTCGGCATTTTCACGAGCAGCAGAGGAGAGTAGCTCCACACAGCAGCACTGCTCCTGACTGACTAACTCACTAGTCCAATGAGTCATGACCAGGTGTGGAAACGACAGATTAAAGCGACGTGACCTCACCTCACTTCACCTAACCACACCTCACCTCACCTCCCAGTACCACGTGTGCTCATTCAGTGGCAACAAAGAGATACTGCCAGATGAATATTTTACCAAAATCTGCATTTATATGCAGTTATCTAGGTAATATGCACTTATCATAGAAATCACGCAAAATATGCATTTGCATATTTCATATGCAAATGCATAACTATCCGGGCCCTAATCATCACATTACCAGAGAGGTAGTGTCCGGTCTAGGAGCCTTTATTTTTGCCTCTCCTGGTACAGCAGGCATTTGATGTGATACCTCAAATTAATTCTTATAGCACTGTTTTTATATTGTGGAGAATTATTGTACCCAACAGTTCTTACCGGTATTCAAGCGAAATGTAAATCTGTTACAACACCATGTATGAAATTATATTTCAACTACATTTTCTTTGGAGACTGTAATACTTTGGAACATATTCGCTAAAAGCTTGCACTCGTTGGCCATAAAAGGTTAATGTTTAGGGATGCGTTGTACAGCAGGTCTTGCTAAATGCCTTCTTCATGTCTTACCGAACAGTACTGTATTTGAAAACCGTAGTTCGATCGCCTATAAAATGTTCAGTATCGTTGCCTCTCTTAATGCGTAATGGAAAAAGTGTATGTTAAATGTATAATATACGTATATCATCCCTTTGTGCTCATCACTTTGAACTGTAGACCGATTATTTCTTCCAAGTATTTTTTTTTAATTTGGGCCATCTGAAATCAATGACAAAAGCTTCTTATCTTGTATCCCATAATACCCATATCCTGCAACATCATTCACAAACCTGGTTACCAGTTATATGTCCAAACATTATAGATTCGTAGAATTTACAAAGAACTACATCTTCCACACTCCAGTATCTAATGTGCAAGCCCATTGTTTTGTGATTTGATCTTCAGAACGTTCATCAAAGTGAAGTTGAAATAGGTATGGAGAAATTTTTTTTTTTATAACTTATAGTGCATAAACTGTATATACTGTATATTAAGACACATTTGTTCTCGTAAGTGAGATTTATTTGGCGATGTTGCTGTCTCGAATCAAAGTTTTAAATGCGTCACTTAATCCATCAGATGACCTAAAATTGTCATATTTCTCGACGGTGTTTAGATATCATAAGGCTTTAGATTTAATGACATACTGTTTTTTTTTTCACATAGCTATATTTATTACAGGAGTAAGAATGATGAGAATAACAAGGAATAAATGGAGAATGTTTGTGTGTATTAGTTTAGTTCCCACAACTCTGCGTTAATTAACAAGGAAAATGCTTGAAAGTAACTGTTTCAAAGATAGTTATTGTACACCCGTTGTCTTAAGCCAGGCTAAATCCGCGTTACTTTGTCAACTTCATTATCAGGGCAGCAGAGTTAGGTAGCAAGACTTCGTTACACTTGTAGCATTTCCCTCACCTTTCATCCCTATTGACATTATATAAAGTATATTCTTATTAATGATTTGTAATTGCATCTTGAAAAATAATTAATTGTTATTTGTATACTCTGCCCATTAGATCATACAATATACACTAAATTATCTTGTTGGAATTGTATTTGTAGTATTTTCAAAGTATTCATCACTTCATCCTCCTCACCATAAAATCCCTGTACTCCTTGTCAATAAACCACACGTCAACTTGGCAAACTCCTAGTACATCCAAAGCCTAGAGGAGAATCAGAGCATCACCATTGGTTGCATTTCCTCACGTGGCTTCCCTAATCGTCAGGTTCTGGCCGCGAGCAACATCCATGATAAAACCACGAAGACTTATCAAGTCAAGCATGTTGCTAGAATAGACGTATCACAAATACCAAATACTGCCTGGCTGGGACACAAACAGCAGAAGAAAAGAAGGAAAAGCTTAAACTAAATCGCAAAACAATGTAAAAGAGAGGACGCCCGAAGTGTTGGGAGGGAGAATGAATAATGGTCAGAAGTGGCGCGTGACGGGGAAAGATGACTATGCTTCGTGCAGGCTGCGGGACCGACAGACCTCGGTGTCAAAGGACTACTGAGGGATTGGCTTCATAAATTGTGGGACTATCTCTATTATTTTAAAGGCATCTTGTACAACTGGTCCAGGAATATACCTTAGAGATTCTCAGGGATGAATCACTTCACTTTTGTTTGGTGTCATCTAAACTTGATATTATGGAGGCCAATAGTCCAAAAAAATATTATATATTGAACTTTTAAAGATGATCTCGGAGAATTTAGAACCATCTACTTTTTTTTTTATCTTTAATGAGGAATTCTAGGAAGAGTGCGTTGATAATATTTTGCATACACAGTTGGTGGGGTGCATGGCTTAAGGTTTCCTTCAACTCCACTAGAATAAAATACATAAGATTTAGTAATAACATGACAATGAATGATATAAATATATTTTGACGATGCCATCACCACACAGCAGTGATATATGCAATATATTAGGCATCTTCTTAGCTTTATATTTTAGGTTGACAGATTTCGGCAGATCTTCTTTCAGACTTGGCATTCATGTTTAGAGCCAGACTTTATCTTAACAATGAACAATGAGTAACAAGTATGCCAGTCATGTATACTCACAGAAGGAATGCTAACTGCATCTCTTGTCTAAAGGCTTTAGGCCTCCTCAACTCGATACAGAAAAACGTCATCACAAACCGACCATAAAGAAACTTACCAGAATTATTCAGTCGGTACATTTTCAGGATCTCTCTTGTTCTATAAGCTTTCATTCACTCTTCTGACGAACTACACTCGATAATGCCATCTGGTGGGCAGATCAGCACATTAACCACTCCCATCTGCATGTGTGTTTTTAAAATATTTTATCGCTACATATTATCTAAATGTTCATCACTAATCTCACGTTGTCCAAATTTTACATTTATTTTTAAAGCTTCTCGAATTATTGCCCTTGACCTCAATTTTAACGTCATTATCATTAACCTCGCAGTTAACGTAGTAAACAACCTTTGGAGTACAGACAACAGTGATTGGGTGCATGGGGTTGCTATTTAAATGTTTAATTTGCTTAAAGCACCGATATAATTACCATTTGGTGTAATTATTTGCTGGGTGTTTCACGCCAGAGCATCCCATGGTAGCCTGGCTATGTGGGAGGTAATTAAGTGAGTTGCAGGGACGGCTGGTCGACCAATGTACCTGTTTTTTGTGTTGTTGTAGCAGCTGTCCACTCCATTTAATCTAATCATTCCTGCCGTGATAGACGCAACAATATACTTTGTCCTATTTCAAAGTGTAAAAACCAGGATCTCTCAGAAAAGCCCAGATACTGTGAACATTAAACCTTGCCTGAAGTTAAAAGTTCCAATAAGTATTTTACTACTGATCCAATATTATGCAAGGGGAAACAATAAGATTTGGGCTTTGGAATGTATAGTGATAACATAATGGGATTAGCTTTACAAACACTTATCAAATTAAAGGATTATAATTATTTATCCAGTTAAACAAAAAGAAATAACGTGCAAAGAAATTGAACCACTAAGCTGTCACTCCGTTGTCATGTCCCACCAAAAAACTAAATACAATATAATGTCAATTATAATGTCAATCCCCGAACCAACAAATGTCTGGACCGCTTCCAAATGACCTTCAGGGTAGACATGGCTGTTGGTTCTTTTCAATAGCTGCTGTTGACTGAAGCAGATTCACATAAATGTATTTTACCAAATGACCTCGGTTAGTTAATATATGGTAACTTTCAAATGCCATGCAACAAAACATTGTAAATTAGCGTAAAAAACTTATTTAATGACTTCGCTCTTTGCCCAATCTGGTGTTATGTCAAGAATGCCGTGTTTGTTCCATCGTTGATAACAACTTTGGATAATTTAAAGGAAAGGATATGTTAGGCTAATCGAAAAGTTCAGTATGATATGGTATAAAATTTATGAAGGGGAACAGAATGCAGCTTTGTTATCCACAGAGCTAAAAAAAACGAGCTCATATTGCACTTGTGTAGCTTAAAAATAAAAGTTTTTTTAGTTCAGTTTTATTTGTATATCTTGCTTTTCGCCGTTGCATTTTTTTTCTTCACAATACATATATATACAGGGTAAGTCAAAAATCTCCATACATTAGGCAAAATGATCACTTTATTATACAATCACTTGTAAGTCACAAAATATGCTCTATGTGGGCACCATTACACTAAATGCACATACGGATGCGATCCCCCCACTCATGGCTAACGCGCGTTAACAAGTCTGGTGTTATGCACGCACACGCATCATCATGACCTTCAAGTGCCCCCACAAGTAAAAATCAAGGGAGGTGAGGTCTGGGAACCTCGAAGGCCACTCCACGGGACCACTTAGACCAGAGGTTGGGGAACAGGGGTAAATTACCCCAAATGGGGTAAAACAAAATTTTTTGGGGGGTAATGCATTCGGTATGAGAGACACTTCCATACCATATCCAACAATTTTAGGAGCAAATTGGCTTGTTTTTGTTTACTGTACTAGTGTACTTTGAAGTCTGGGGGTAATTGAATTTTACTCAAATTTTTTTTGGGGTAATACCCAAAAAAGTTCCCCGACCCAGTGAGCCGGAAACTGCTGATCCAGCCACTGGCGCACGCGGATCCCGTAATGGGGTGGCGCCCCTTCTTGCTGAAATGTAATGGTGCCCACATAGAGCATATTTTATGACTTACAAGTGATTGTATAATAAAGTGATCATTTTGCCTAATGTATGGAGACATTTGACTCACCCTGTATAATGTGTTAACTTCTTTATTGCACAACATCCATGATTTCCGGAGTTAGAGGGCAGCACTGTCAATGGAACAACTCCCAAGTAGGATATGAACTTTGCATAGAGCCGAATTTCACTGATTAATGGACAGATTGGTTATTACTTGGGATTGAGATGCCATTTATAAACTATTTCCTGAGACAATACTTTAGATTGTTGTCCACATTTTATTGTATACTGTGTAAAGCTTCATTGTCGAGGCCATCGAGTGTCCTCCCTGACCCAGGGTGACCTCCTAAGAGACGTGTTACCAAGAAGGTCACACTATAAAGACAGGAGGGGAGAGAATAGCTGATTGAAAATACGTATGATAACAACGAAAGGATGATAATGAAAGGGAGTAAGCACACGAGTCGGCGCTAATTTTAGTTTTAAAGAACAACTAGTTACATAGTGTTGCCAAGATGGAAGATGATGAAAGGTTCCATCTGAGGAAATGGAACCTAACACTCTTATTTTATCTTGAATAATGAAATATGGAGAAATAGTAAAAAGATATATGAAAGAAAATATAGCGTTGAACTTTGCAAAATTATATAGCAAGTTAAGAAAAAGACACCGGCAGGTAGTAGTTTGGCACACATGATTACAACGAAGACGTTTACGGAGACCGGTTTTGCCAAATTGCCAACAGTTGCACAGACATCTTAGATTCTTAGAAGCTTCCACTTAAAAATCTGTTGATTATAAAGCTTAAGAAACGGGTGTTTGTTATCAATATATTTATACACTTAAAATAGGTCAAGTCTTATACTTGTACAGTGCATCACACAGATTCGGTTTCTCACAAGTAACCGGCAACCACCGTGATCATGGCTCTGTGCATTTGGTGTACCGCCACGGGAGGAGTGACTGATAGTACAAACACTAAGGCTGATATCCAATTAACCAGTAGTCAATATTGCGCCTCTTAGCGTATGGAAAATTAACGAGGTGTAACATTGTATAGACCGCATTACAAGCTAGCCGGTTTTTTTATATATAATTGTCTCATTTGACAACCGGTATAAAGTGGCAGGAAATAACGAATCACTTTGTGCCAAGTACAGTATATATAATTATATAGTTATATGGTTCTGTATAATTCAATACAAATCTGCGAGGAAGTAACACCCATAATTTGATTTCATGAGTGACACGTATTACTGCTTATTATGCTTGGCCAGGGTGGAAAGATGTTTATTTTTTTACTCAGTCGTAAATTTACGCAACCAGGGCTTGAACTTAATAAGGAAATAATGATATGTTTGCGTTATCATAGGGGTTTGTTTTATAATCAGCGATGTGTGATATTTATGGTTAGGTTAGGTTATATTAGCTTAGGGTAGGTTAGGATAGGACATTTTACGAACCTTGCGGCTATTTTTTGTCAATAATGGAGCCCCATTAGTTTTATGAGAAGTCAAATTCGTAGGTCACTGCTCACGGCCATAAGTTGACCTAAGTTGAGAAAAATTTACCAACTGGCAACAATATTCGAGAGGAGAAATTAGATTCCAAGATCAAAACTTAGACAAGTGTTTATGTTGACTTACCATTAGTGCTCTATAGTACATTACATTATTTTATTGGTATATTTTAATAAAGTCGGTAATTACAATAAACATCACAATAAAAAGAATGTATCAAACGTGTATGAAACAAGTAGTACACACGCTCAGTTATTGACATTAAATGTTAAAACCTTGTAGTCCTCAGACACAGTTCCCACTGCCTGACGCTATACGGCAGGTACAGTATTTCCATATTGATTCCAGACCGTCAGATATCAGTGACTGAAATGGCTATCGTATATTTCTATTTCCATTTACATTTAATATTATGGTGTTCTGTGTCTGCAATAAAGGAATATAGAAATCGAGAAATTTGTTATTCTCGGAGGATCACTGAAGGCACTACAACAATACTAGTGGTAGTTGGGTCATGTCAAGTAAAACATTATTAGATAATTCAGTTTCTAACTTAGGTTAGTTCTGTGTTTTGGGGGACAAAAACTTTGTATCTAGATCTTTATTTGGTTATTTATATTCAGTTAGAACAGGTGAGCGCGGTAATGGCTTTATAATGTACTATCAAAATTGCCCGACTTCGTTTGGGTTAGTTATATCCGTAGTTCTGCAATCAAGCATGAAATATCAATCTGCCATCCTTGTCCACTCATTTTCTCTAAGATCAACACATTTGCGAGGCCCAACCACCTGCCTTGGTAAATTGCTCATGCGTTTTCTTTCTCGTTTCCCGCCAAGTAATCGTGTAGTAATTGTTTATTAGGTATTATTTAAATTATTTAAATCCCTTTGAAACTGAGTTGGTGTTAATCAGAATAAATCTTTCGAAATATACCCGTATTAGTCGTCGTTAAAACGAAATTGTTATGAAAATACACGACCATTTAAGTTATTAAATGTGAAAGAGGGAGAGAGATCTAACACCGAACTGCACGTGGTAATTTCAATCCATTATACTTCTTTTTAAACAATGTCTGTATACCTTGTTAAGTGCAAATCTATTTATCTACTCTTCGACAGTAGGGGTAACTGTTTCGACCTATCTGAAGTAGGTAAGTAACGATGAAGGGATAGAACTTCGTGGGACAGTATTATCAAATGTTTGGTATACAGATAATAATGCTCTTATTTCAGATAAGAAAGACGTATTGCAAATACTGGTCATCAGATTAAAGAAGCAAGACAGAGAAAATTAATTATTGTTATAAATATGGAAGAAACTGGTATTTTTAATTCAGAAACACTACCTATGATAAAAATGTTAGTAAGCAAAAGGGAATCTGAAAACATAAGATATTTATAGTCTTCGTGAAGTAACAATAGTTGTGATGGTATGTGTGTGTGTGTGAGAGAAAAATTAAAACAAAATTAAGTCAAACACAAACAACATTTAACAATATTATAAATCCGTGGTAAGCATTTCTCTTGGCTGAATGAAATCATCTGTCAGAATAAAATATCTTAATACGACACTACTTCTTAAATGGTTTATTTCATATCAAGAAAAGGGTTTCTAATCTATACATAACCAGTGTATAAGGGTAAAAATATGAAGAATAGGCAGACATCAGATATACGCTAAATGTATTTGAAATACAGTGAACCAGAAGTAAGTAATATATAAATTCTGCTGATAAAAAAAAAGTGTAAATGATTAAATACTAAGATTGGGTGCAACAACGAGATAGATTCCGGAAACTAATATTTTTTGTCTTATGTTTATAGACGAGGGGATAATGGTAGATATATTAATAGGTAAAATTGGAGTAAAGATCAGGATGGACAAATAAAATAAAATTGGGTGGTGTGGTAAATACACGCTGCAAATCACACTTTTTGTAATTTGGTAAAGGCTAGACACTTCAGAGCATTATGTAATTTACGTGGTAAATATCTCTAAAAGTGTTGGGATGGAAAAATCAAACCTAGATTCACTATTGTGTGCAAGAGTGAATCCTTTAGTGGATATAATAACATCATGCGGTGGTGGATGCAGTAAAATTGGATTAAGCATTCAAGAAGACTGATGCTTACATGAATGCTGAGAGGAAACAATCTAATTTTGCATACAGAAAACGTTCATACGCAGAGACAAATGTTCGACCCAACATGAACAATTTTAATATATGAAACACACACACACACACACACCAGTTCAATAAGACATCAATCCAGTTTCTTTTCATTATACCATTTTCACAAGTAAATATACTAGTTTAGCAAGCCCCTACACCAGTTTAATAAGTCACTTCACCAGACAAGTTCTTAAAGTCAAGTATAAAAAGTCACCTCCTCATCGATGCGTCACAACACCAGAGTCATGACTAATCGCTACACTAGTTTAACAACCGCTCTCCGAAGCAATCTAACAAACAAATCCCAGACTATAGTTAACCCACGATAACCACATTCGTTCAAACTAAACACAAAACCAATTTAACAGAAAACACCTCGTATGTCTGTAAACCCTTTGAGCATCGGCCAGTACACCCACAGCAGAGACACATGCGGACACAGGGTAAATATTGGGCAGGATCGAGCTGCCTAGAGTGAGTCAACACACAATCACATGCGTTGAAATGGAAGGCCGGTTCCGAAGAGTGTGTGATGGCCCCACCACCACTCCATACGTGCGTTTGTGTGTCGCTGTTTGATTTCTCACCAAATCTGACAGCGAGAACTATGTCAAGTTAACTGAATACTTTTACTTGGAAGAAAATAGTTCTCATAAATTAATCCGATGATGTAAAAGAAGTTTTAGTGACAATTCATTCCTCACGTTGATTGAATTATTTCAAACACTGAAGACTTGATTAAACTTTCTGAAAAGCTATGAAGCCTAAATGTCCTAACTGTTGTACTGAGGATCAAGCAGATGTTTTAGAATGGCAGAAATGCTTTCATCACGTTGTGCAACTCTGTTTAATAAATGAAATAGCGTTGGGCCTTCCACAACAATTTCCGCTCCCTCTGTAGCTTGTAGTGAAGTCTCAAAAAACATTTTTCGTAAGATTTTTTCTATATGTTGTGTAAAATATCAGTAGGAAGCTATACATAAAATCAGAGATACGTGTCAAGTACACATATTACGGCTTGGATGAGTTTTATGAGTATGATAGAACTATGATAAATCTGTGTTTGCCAAGATACTACTGTATTAACCACGATACTACTGTATTAACCACGATACTACTGTATTAACCACGATACTACTGTATTAACCATGATATGTCTGTGTTTACCACGATATATCAGTTTTAACCATGATATGTCTGTGTTAACCATGATATGTTTGTGTTTACCATGATACATCTTTATTAACCATGATGCACATATAAATGTGGGTTTCATACATTAGGTTTATATAATTACATCACCCATGGGAACTTTCCTATGAGACGACATCAACTGGACATGTGACAGTGCATTCTCACTGTTCCCTCACACCTTGACCGCAGAGTCATCAATAAGTAGCCGGCTATCACCAGTTCTACTCCCGTCTCTGAGCCACTGAGACGTGTGCTCTAAGAAGCTAGATATACCCAAGCATTGTCCATTATTAACGCTCACAGCTCATAGCATTAATTACAGTGTTATCCCAGTTATTGTGCAATAGTTTATTTTCTTAATAAATGGAGAAAAGACTATTTGGCTTTGAAAACTTAACCCATAAACATTTATGAATGTTTCTTCCAGTTCACCTCTAATTAGTGACTTCAACAGGAAACCGGAAACTGCAACATAAGGTGGCAGTGGTGGGATAACTAGGAGTTGTTGTTCAGAAGTCAAAAGAGCACTGAGCAGACGTTGACCAATCAAAACAACACGTGGGCTGTAGAGTGTGGTAGTCGTAGGCTCTCCCTGGGGCGCCTGGGGCTGAGCTGCTGCTTAATGCAAGGGTGCTGCTTGGTGCTGGGGTGCTTCTACTCACTGTGAGGGAAGGCTTGCTGATGCTGTTATGCTTAGTAGCTGAAAACAGTCGTTAGAGCGTCTTGAAGGCAGGGGTGCAGAGACTTTGAGGGTGTGGCAATACGGTGGTGCCACATCTGAATTCAACTGGGATATCGCAAGTATTTAACTAAAATGTACCGCCTCTCGGAAAGGTTGATATCTCACCTGCAAAATTTGAAAATGTCAAGTTTAACCAAAAAATTTCAGTTTTTTATAAAGCACTGGTTTTTGTTCATAGATTCGTTTACCATGATACATCTGTATTAACCATGATACATCTGTATTAACCATGATACAGATGTATTAACCATAATACATCTGTATTAACCATAATACATATGTATTAACCATGATACATCTGTGTTAACCATAATACATCTGTGTTTACCATGATACATCTATGTTTACCATGATACATCTGTATTAACCATGATACATCTGTATTAACCATGTTACATCTGTGTTAACCATGGTATGTCTGTATTTACCATGATACATCTGTGTTAACCATGATATATCTGTTTTAACCATGTTACATCTGTCTTAACCATGATACATCTGTGTTAACCATGATGTGCCTGTAGTTACCATGATACATCTGTGTTAACCATGATACATCTGTGTTAACCATGATATGTCTATATTTACCATAATACATCTGTGTTAACCATGATACACATGTGTTGACGATGCTGCGTCTGTGTTAACCATGATACATCTGTGTTAACCATGAATGGAGTAAAAATCACTTACTCGGTTTCCAGCTTTTAGGAATAATTTTTTCTTCCTACTTTTCGTTTCCTTTGTGTTAACTGACATCCCGGGTTATTTTATATTGTTTTTTCTTTCATTGGTTTTGAACAATATCTCATCTAATTCGTATTATTCTGTCCTTAGTTTTTCATATTTTGTAATCATAATATGGAAATAGGTTTTACACTCACTCCAAAAAGTATCTATACGAAGAAGTCCGATGAATTTAAAAAATAACTCCTTGACTTCTTTTTTTTTTTCGGTAGGATTGTCAAAATCCTTCGTCCGTTATGTCATATAGTCTCACAAAATCTTAAAGATACTTTTTGGGATTAATGCTTTTTTTTTTTTGGTCTTTGGAACAACTTTTTTAGTGACTTACAGAGTTATGTTAGCTTTATTATTATCATCAATATTATGCTTATTATACCCCCAGATATGATGTTTAGAAGGATTTATACTCTATTCAACATGTCCTACTGTACATTTGTCTGTGTGTCCATTAGCTGAAGGTAGTTTTCAAGTGATACCAGAACATAGGTAGCCCTTAAACTAAGAATAAGACAGGAAATTATACAGGCACTTGCAAAGAGTAAGTAAAGGAAATATACCAGAGCTTTCCATATTCTTTATGTAAACTGGGAAATTTTGGATAGGTCAATATGTGGGTTTAGGGTAATCAACTTTGGCCAAGATTAACTTCCTTATATAGAAACAATTTACAATAAGCTCAGTAAATAACATCCTCCATTGTATGTTATGCACCGAAGACGTAAACCACAATAACAACAATAAATCATTACTTCTGAATCTCAAATTAACAAATTTCCATCTCACAAAAGTTTATGAATAATGTTGTAAATAAACTATAAAACATTCTTTAACAGTGATGCGTCAAATTCAATAATACAATAAGATGACCTAAATGGTGGAATGTAGAGAATTGAAGGATTAAAAAATATAAATAATGATAAGTCGAAATAAAGTACCACTTGTAGGAATTAAGAAATGGAAAAGAATGAAACGAAAGTAATATTATGATCATTATATAGCAGAGAACTCAAAAGAAAATTTAAAGCTTATTTTTTTGGTAATAGTGGAGCAGAAGGCAAGCTCCAGAAGGGGTTTGTGAATTTCCTTCATATTTTCCACAGTTTTTCTTTGAATTATATTAACTAATAAAATCGATATATCTTTTTATTTTAATTATAAGTATTTTTTTTCATTTTAATTTTTTCTCGATCTACGATCATAAATCACCTATAGTGGGCAGGACATGAGGGATGAGGGAAATTGCTGGGTAAAAACACGGCGAAAAACTTATCACACTAAACTCATATTTCTACCTACACTGGGAAACCATATTCTCTAGCCCACCTGGGTCGGTGCTGGAGGTTAGTACAGTGTCCTTTCTGGACCGGGGCCCACTCTAACTATCACGAGGCAACACACGCACGAACACACACAGTCATAGTACGGCTGTATAGATGACATTATGTATAAATATTGTATATGGCATTTTATACTCTGCATTATCTTCATTACACGAACACATAAGTTATGATATGAACCCTTCCAGGCTTCACTATCATTATCATGTTATGTTCATCGTGCTCTGTATCTTGGTAACTAGTCATAGTATTAATACATGACAGTGTTATTAGTATAATATTGTAACTTTTTACCTACAGTTATTGTTGTAAATCATGGACAGGAAGGATACATAAACTGTAATATCAAGTGTATGGTTCGCTCAAAGCCACCCCAAGTCAGACAACGTGTCACACAAAGTTGCACTGTGTGTGTGTGTGTGTGTGTGTGTGTGTTCTGTAACATTAAGCTTCATCCTTAGTAGGTAAGATGTTTTATAAAGAGGTTTCTCCCATTCGTCATTGTGAGCATCGCCCCAGAGCACATTGTTTCCATCAAAACCATGGTTCATCCTTATTTCTCTTCTTCCGTATAACTATATCCATATGGCTAAGTGCTTGCTTTTCATTTCTTTATTTACCTAAATAATGTGGATCAGTTACTCGTTCTTAAATAGCTTCTTAAACCTATTCAATCATATTGTTGGAATCGAATCCCATAGTATGAATTTTGATACGTTCCTATATCTTTCGAGTAGCATTGGATTTTACGTGAATTGTATGTTCGTGAACTTAATGTTCTTCCTCAAGGAGGACTGGAGAAGAAAGTCATATTGATTTTCAATGGTGTTCTTATCACGTCATGTTTGGTATCATATCGCAAGTTATCTGTGTTTGTGGAGGATGAAGACATAGACTAGTTGGCAGGACATGCAAGTGTTAAAAATGCACCAGAGAACTGACAGTGAAGAAGAAATATGTGTTTCAATGCAACAACTGATCGTACTCTTACGTCCCAAAAAAAAAAGCGTAAAATTCATAATGCCGCTTCAAGAAAGTTGCCTTTGTAGGGGTATCGAGATATTAATGTTGTCTAGCACTCAGGATAGAAGGAAACTCTAATGTGGTTTTCTTGTATAATATATAAGTTATATGAAGACAGTCTGGTGCTGGAGATGCCGTGTGGTGGGGAGCTGCTCAGTAGAAGACGTTCAGTGAGTAGCGTGTTGAAGGAGGTAGATGTGCAGGAGCTTCGTTAGAGAAGATGTTGCCTGTTGCTGGCCTCCTGGTTGAATGAATGCTGGACAGCTAGGAGCTTGCTGGAGGAGATTTTGCTTGTTCAGGAAAATGGGCAGAATGAGAGTTGGTTGGTGAGGAAGCTCAGAGGACGGCTGGTGGGTCGCCATGCTCGCTGGCGGGAGCGAGGACCGCCAGGCAGGCGAGGAGAAGCGAGGGGCTGCCAGGCAGCGGCGGAGGAGGAGGTGTTGCTTGTTCAAGAAGAATGGTCAGAATGAATCTCAATGGAGAGACAGAGCTTATATACCCAGCAGCCGCTATGAGTCATGTTGGGAAAACCCGAGAAGTCGTTGGTGAATAGTTTCGTTGCTAGGCAACGGCACGTTGGAATGTGATAGCAGGTGGTGGGCTGCTACGCAGTTTGTAGGGGAGACGTCCACTAACGTCCACTACACCTTCCTTGGTACCAGATATCAAGGTACTGTATAGTTAGTTCTTTTTGCTTCATTTGTCGGGGGGTCCGCTCCCGGTTAAGAAATTAGGTAAAGTTAGTGTCGTTAAGTTGGTTAGGTCAGGTTCTGTTATGTTTTGTGTATTGTTGTTTT
Source organism: Homarus americanus (assembly GCF_018991925.1). Lineage (NCBI taxonomy): Eukaryota > Metazoa > Arthropoda > Malacostraca > Decapoda > Nephropidae > Homarus > Homarus americanus. Next base: position 14,835,099 of record NW_024722227.1, read on the forward strand.
CATTTTCGTGTTTAGCATCATACAAATAACATATTCAGAAATTTTGGTGCAATTCGAATCATAACGTCTGCTGCTAACCGTCTCTTCAACCTTTACCGATTTTTTTTATGTATTTAGGAATGAAATTAAAGTATAGAAAATCTTAGAGCAGATAACACACACTCGTTCAAGGTAGTAAGGAGAAAGGTGAAATTCTAATTAAGTTTTTCTGTTTAATTGTTACCTTAGAAGGCACAAGTAGAGTAACACCAACTCCTATATCTATTCTTGGCGTTGTTGAAACACTGGATCATGACTTTTTGAGATGATGGACACTCAAGGAGATAAGAAAATTTATATTAACAAGCCAACGGGACTACATTATAAATTTAAAAAGAAAGAAAAATCGGGATAGATATTGATTGATACGTTTATTAAGATACAAAAAACATTAATACATCTCAAAGGGATGAAGTGACATAAGTCATCCCCACCCCAGTCCAGGAATGTCCCTCTCAGGACTCACATAAATCCCTAATATTTCATATAATCAGTTATAGTACATAGTTATATTCTAGATGCAAAATTTCTATATTTCTTTAATATTTCATCTATTTTCCTATTTTTAAACATCCACTCTATTTGCTTGGGGACATTATTTATATGGGCATTTCTATATACATTAAGCAATGGTCATTCCAGTATATAATGTGGCAGGGTATGGGATCTGGATGTTCTACAAACTCTACAAACTTTATCCTGTTCACTTCTCTCAGCTCCAAGTTCCCAATAATATTTATATCGTAATCTTAACCTCATATACACTGAATCTTTCCACGTACTCCTATCTTTCCCATATGTAAATTTTGTGTTCATGAGAACATGATGGTATTGTTTCATTGTTTCACGTTACTCGTATATTTCATTCCTTTTGAAATTATCTTCTATTGATTGTATTTTCCGTAATTTGCTCCTTAATTGTTTCAAGGTTTTAGTACATATTATGTCGATCTCGGCCTTTTCCGTGGCTCTTTTTGCTATAGGTTTTAGTACATATTATGTCGATCTCGGCCTTTTCCGTGGCTCTTTTTGCTATTATATCTACTGCTACATTAAGACCAATGCCTACATGTGTAGGGACCCATACAAATTGAACATTATGGCCATTTTTCCTTATTGTATTTACTAATTTTCTACATGAACCAATAATGTGTTCAAAGACTGGACTCCCACTGTTCAAAGAATCCAAAGCTGCCCTACTATCAACCAAAAAATATGCATCTTTATACCTCTTTACAACATTTTCCAATCCTACTAACATTGCATATAACTCAGCTTGTGTTGATGATATAAAACTGCTCAACCGAAGTCCAATTTTGATGTCATCATTTCCTTGTTCTGTGTACTGTCTTATAAGGATCCCACACCCTGCCCTGCCACTTGACAACTGAACCGTCACAATATACATGCAATGTGTTTATTTTAGGCAAATTACTAATCTTATTCCCATATAAAGCCCTTAACTGTCCTGGTTCATGTAATGATTTCTTCATTGTGAGAGGCACTATGTCTAACTCTACTTCTCGTTCTTCCCAGGGTGGATTCTTACAACTCTTCTGAACAGCTGTACACCAGTCTGCCAGATTACATTTTTTTAATAATATTTACTAATCCATTCATGTATCCTCTCTTGCCTTGCCTGCAGAAGGTCCTTTTATCTTTTAAACCATCATTTATATCTTGTACAAATTTACCCCCACTGTTCCCTCTCATTAATCGAACTGCTGCAACTGTATTAATTTCATTGACCCTCTGTGAAATGCTCTGTAACCCTAGTTCCATTTTCATTATCCCAATCATTGCATTCTTTTGACACCCTAAAATTATTCTCATTGCTTCATTTTGCATGATCTCAAGCTTCCGTAGCCTTCCTTCACCAGTACAAGAGAGGACAGGTGCTGCATAGTCTATAAGTGATCTGATGGTAGAAATATACATCATTCTCAGTATGGGTACCCCAGCACCTTTACCACAACATGCTGGAGCCTTCAAGGGCTGTAATCTTGCTCTACATTGAGTGAGGACATGATATATTTCTGCCTCTTTACTTTCACTAGTAAAGCCAATATACATTCCTAAATATTTATACTTTGACACTTTCTCAACAATTTTTCCATTTAAAAAAACGGATTCAGTTCCTCTTCCTTTACATTCACACTTGGTTTTTTCTTCATTGATAACTAAGCCCATCTTTTGAGAAAGAACACTAAAATTATTTAATGCAATCTGCAAATTTTTGACAGAGTTTCCTTGAAATAAGATGTCATCTGCATAAATGATGGTTACAACTCCTTTAGGATATTTGTGTGAGGCTATCTTGTTCATTAACACATTAAATAACATTGGACTCAATACTCCCCCTTGGGGAGTGCCTAGTTCAAGTGCTCTTTCCTCAGACAAACATCCCTGATACCACACACAGATTCTCCTTCCATGCAAGTAGTCACCTATCCAGTCTAACAACTTTCCTGATACCCCTAGAGCAGCCAGTTCATTCATAACTACCTCACTGTGAGCTTTATCAAATGCTCCTTGTAAATCCACAAAAACTCTACATCTGTCTGCATCATTTGATAAACATTTTATAACACAGTCTGAAGTACATTTCCCTTCCAAAAAACCAAATAAATTATAAGATAGATTTTCCCCCACAATATATACAAGCCTATTTAATAATACTCTCTCCATCATCTTGGAAAAACAAGATGTTAACGACACTGGCCTGTATCCACCAGTTGCCTTAGGGACAGGAATAACTATCGCTTTCTTCCATTCTGTTGGTAATCTACCCTCTGCATAGCTCATGTTGAATAAATCTAATAATGGACTATTTTCCATACCAACTAAGCAGTTCAAAATTTCATATGTCACACCATCTTCGCCTGGTGCTGTAGATTTTCCTTTTTTAACAGCATTTAATAACTCATCTTGAGTAATATCTACACGTTACATCACAAATATTTAGAGCTGATGAAATAAATCTTCTTCTTTCATTTTGCCACTCATCTAATGCTTCTATTGTCCTGTTAGGCAGGGAGGCAACACTAGCTGCTTTAGCCCATTTGTCAACCAGTTTATTAGCTTCTTCCTCTGGATGAGGATGACTAATATAATTACTCCTTTTTCCTCTAATTTTGTAAATATCCTGCCATATTTCTTTGAGATTTTTACTCTCCCCAATGTGCTGTGCAAAGTCTTGCCAATATTTCTCCCTTGCCTCCTTCCTAGCCTGCCCACATATTTTGGCTATATCCATGAAGATTTCCCTATCTTCTTCTCTTCTACCATTCTTTACCCAATCTTTATGTGCTGCCCTTAACATTTGTGTCCATCCCTTCAACATTTTGTCATTGGTATAGCAGTGTTTCCTAGCCCCATGTGTCTTATTATTTATCTTTTTCTGTGTTGACTTAGTTAAATATCTTTCTATCTCCCCAACTAAGTCATTATAAAAGCTATCCATACAGACTGGTGTATAATTTCTGTACCATTTCTCTATATTTTGGGTAAACACTTCTGTGTCAGCCTTGCTTAGTTTCAATCTCTTCCTCCTATATCTCACCTGTCTCTTCCCTAATGGTAATTGAACATACACAACAAAATGGTCACTGACTAGCTCCCTTATTATCTCGCATTCTCCCTGGACTCCCTGACTGCTTATCATGCAAGCATAGTCTAACCTTCCTCCTTTAATATGAGTCACTTCCTCATTTCCTAACAAGTAAGCATCTGGGTGATCTTGTAAAAATTGCCAAAATTTTATACCATTACTATTAATTCTCCCCATTGTTTCGAGTCTTGGATGTCGAGCATTAAAATCTCCTACAGCCAAAGTTGAGTCCAAAAACATGCAATCTGGTAAGAAGTTGAGGTCAAAACAGCCTCCAGAAATATACAAATTTGCTATGTTCAATTCTCCTTCCTTCAAATATAACTTTATACAGACACTTTCTATTCCTTGTACTCTACTTGGGCTTCCAACTAGTTCTGCTGGTATGGAATTCTTAATGTATGTTGAGACCCCTCTTATACCTTCACCCGAATAGAGATGAAATCCCTTATATCCAGACAGTTTAAGCAGGTCGCCTTTCCTGTCCCCAGTCTCTTGAAGGGTAATTATGTCAATATTATTTTTAAGGGTAAAGTAGTGTACATCTGTCACTCTATTTCGTAGACCATTAACATTCCAGGACATTATCTTAAGGCTAGCTAGATCCATGATTAATATTTACACATTTTATATCCTTTCCAGTCAGATTCTTTAAGAAGGCCCAATCCTCCTGCACAGATTCCCATTTCCTCAAAAGTTTTTCTTTATCAGCATCTTTACACTTTACCAACACATTTTTAAAACTTTCAGTTATTGCTCCCTGCACTACACAATCCTTTATTTTCCTCTCCTTCCCTGTAATACTTATTTTAAGCACTGAATTTTTCAAAAGCTTGAGCTCTTCACTTTCCTCTTTCCCTTTTAATTCTACATTATTCACAGCTTTGTTTTCCCTTTCTTTATTTATCACTGTATCAAGTCTTTTCTCTATCACTTCTATTTTCTGACCTAACTTTTGCAAAAGCTGAAACATCTTACGCACCTCTTCTCCCAGAATTTCTTGCACAGTTTTATCACTAACCTGGAGGGCTGCACCACTACTCTCACTTGCTACTTGTTTATTACTCTGTTTGTTCCTGGCATCAACAACTCTTCCGGTCGCAAGCGCAGTCCTTATCCTTCTTAAATCTTCATGCCAGGCATTCTCAGGGATCACTGTCTCCACTGTCTGTGTGTTCTCCTGCTGTCTTGTCACTGTCAAACCACAGCGTACTTCTTCAGTGTTCTCTGAATAATTCCTTTGTTGGTCACTTCTCATACGTGGCCTCATCTCGCATGCAATTGAACTAGCATTGTGAGTTTTACCACAATTACAACAACAAGGCTTCACTTTCTCTCCTGCTTTGATCTTGTCCTTACAGTTGCTAGATTCGTGCCTCTTCCCACAGAATCTACAACGTGGGTCCAGTTGACAGCTCCAGGCCTTATGTCCTCATCTGCAACACTTGAGACACATTATTGGTCCCTCCACATATAGTGCCACCTTCCTATACCCTGCTCCTGTGATGAACACTTTCTCTGGAACCTTTCCTCTCATTAGAGCAATAACCTGGCTTCTCTCTTCGCCCCTTATTAAATGCCTCTTGACCCAAACAAATCTTTCGTCATCCAATAAGTATTCTGGATCTAGTATTACAGGGTACCTGAAGATTAGAATCTTTGTAAGTAGTATGTCGCTCTCCTCTGGCAAAACCATCAGTAATCCCTTGTACCCAACAGTTGTCAACATTTCCACAGCCTCCATGGTCCCCACTGTAAGATAAGGCTTGTGTGTGCCTTCTTTCAAAAGAGGCTCAAAGCTGCGATGTTCCCGTCCTAGTTGTACTGCCCATTTTAATTTTCAAGGAAGGTCATCGGGCATGACTGTGGAAAAATCAATCTCTTCCTGACACGACCAACTTCACCTTGTGTGTGTTCTTGTCTGCTTCCTTCAAATTCCATACTTTGCTCTGTTCTTGATCCATTCTCCACTGTCTCCTTTCTTTTATTTCCATTATTATTACCACCCACACACGTTTTTTGTCCTAGATTTTTTGTCACTTCTCCTCTCTCACTTCTCCGCTTTCACTGTCCTCTTGCCAGCTTGTCTCCCTCATCCTTTTAGAAATTTCTTTCTTTTTCACTGCCTCTTGTTGTAGCTGTATTTTCTCACTTTCGAACTTCCCTTGTGCTTCATCACTCGTATTAGACGCATCACTACTCAACTCAAGGTCTTCAAGAACTTCGTCCAATACTATCTTTTCCTTACTCTTCCATGTCGAGTTCTTAAGCGATAATTCACTTTCCATGGGGCAATGATGACATCCCACAACACCCAGCCAGGAGTGATGGGACCCCGAGCAGTTATTTTCGTGTGGTAAACAGGAAGTTCCCAACACCAAAGTTGCTTGACGATACTTATCTTATCCTGAGGTCCTTATACACAAGTTGGTAAGTCTATATATCCTTCAGATAGTGTAATAGGCTCGAAAACATCCCAAATTTGGGAGCTAGTACTCACAGCTGTGTTTACCAGTACCCGCCACCCGATTGTGTGTTTGACCCTTCCAAGATGTAAATGGGATTGATATTAGTTCCTCAAACAAACCTTTTTAATCTATTGTTGGATCTAAATACCTAACCACGTACTGTTGGACATTGATGTAGTCGATGAGATGTCAATGTTCCGATCCTGTGTGCTGCGTGAACCACTGAACTCGTTGGGCGTTCCATTTGCCCCTTCCGTTTCTCCCATTGGTTCTCTGCCATAAGTCAGCATATGGCATTGAAGTCACCGAGGAGCACAACCTTGTCTTCTTTGGGTTAGGAGCTAGCCATCTAAAAGGTTTTCTTCATGCATAAAAGGGTTCCTCCGTGGCATCCTGTGTTTCAAGCATTGGGGCGTAGGAACTAATGAAGAAAGAGTGACAAAAGTTATTTAAACGGAAATTCATTAAGAGTTCAGAGGTTCTGACAGGTGTTTCAGTTAGTCGATACAAGATGAATTCAGATTCAGATTTACCCCACAAGCTGATGTAACAAATGGCAAAACAGACTCGGCCATTGCAATTGTGTTCCGTGGCGACATTACCTCTCCAGAAGAAGGTAGAGCCGGTCCCTCTGTTCTGTGAGCTGGCTCTCTCCTGAAGATTGAGGCTCACTAATGGATGCTATGTCATTGTTATATTTAAACAGCTCTCTCGCCACAAGGACTGTTCTCCTCTTGGGTCGCCCGCCTGTGTCATTACCTGCAAGGGCCCCGACACTAAATGTAACTGCTGTAAGAGGTTGTGTTGTTTGTTTTAATGTTTTATAATTTTATTCGTGGGATTTCTTGTGTTGGGGATGATCATACTTAGTTCAGCTGCCTAGTAAGGACATTACTGTATTTTTGGGCAGGGTATGTATTGGTCTCCCTACCCATGCGGAGTGACCAGGGAGGCTTCTGAATAGGGTTACTCAGTCACACAAACAAGACCGGGATGCAGTGATGTCTCAGTCCAAATACATAAATAACCATCATATTCTTCCGTGTATGTGCAGTTTTATTGCAAAGGACTTCTGGCATCCATTCTGCATATCCTTTTCACTACACGTCTATTGCTGTAGGTCTCTTGAACGTGCGAGATAAGCTGGATGGTACTGTAGCTGCTAGGTGAATTGATTACCATGGCGAGGCAAGTACATCAGCTATAATCTCTTATCCTGGCTTTCATATTTTCTGGTCCAGCAGTGCAGGCATTATGACTGCAACAACTGAGCAGAAAGAGAACTGTAATGGAATGTTCCGTCAGAGTAACTCGTACATTGTGTGTTGTATCCATCCACTAGTGTAGACATTACATCCTCGTGTTGGTCACCTGTTCTGCATTTTTATGGGTTAAGTGGACCCCTTGATGATAGAATTGTCCAGGGTGTTTTTGACTGCCTCTAGTGGTCCAAGCCGAATTTCTGCCAAGCTTTTATCAAAGCATCTAACTGTACAGCCTGATCAAAAGGTTGTGGTTTACAAAAGTAAATATTGATAGTATTACACACACGCCCCACACGTATGTAATATATATATTTATATATATATATATATATATATATATATATATATATATATATATATATATATATATATATATATATATATATATATATATATATACCGTATCACTACCCCATTTAGCCTTACACACGTACATCCTCTCTATCACACCCTCGTCCTACTCCATCTCAATCCTTATCCTGCTTAGCTTAACACACACACGCACCACCTCCTCATTCCCTTCCCCGCCTCACTCATCACTCCTCTCCTCGTCTCCTCGGTCAGCTTTAACCGAACGCGCACACACACACACACACACACACACACACACACACACACACACACACACACACCTCACTATTACTAGCGCTGCCCTGCTGGTGGAAGCAGTCAGCAGTAGAGGACCTCCTGCACAAGCCATACTGCCGATTACTAAATAAATTGTTACTGTTATAGTATTTGAGAATTTGAGTACTGTACTAATTATTCATCACAAAAATATTTACTATTCTTGATTGAGGAAAATTGGGTGAATTTATGAATGATTCAATTTATCCCTTTTTTTTTAGAGTTGAATAAGTATTGGCATCTTTATATGAAGTAGAGGCTGAGGTTAAAAAAGGCAAGACAGTCATTAATGAGACAAAAGGAGAGCTCAGTATAAAATACTTCTCAAGAACGATCTAGGAATTTCATCTGGACTTGGGACCTTGTATGTGCATGTTTATATAACCCCTCGATTTTGGGCATCGTTTGATTTAATTTTGAGGAGTAAAATTTCAGGCCTTTCGAATTCCAGACGGGGAATTATTCGTTTATCCTCCTGTAGGGTTGAAGTTAGAGGCAATGAATTTAAATATATTGGCTTTCTTTTCGGAGACATTATTGGATTTTTTTCAATCCCTTCATCTAAACTTTAATATTAGTGAAGTGTTCATCAGAAGGGTAAGAATCATCAGAGGGGGACGGAAGGCAAAGAAAGATGAAATACAAATCCTTAAGTCCATTCCGGTCTGCATAACCATAATGCCAGTTACGCACTTTTACAAATTTTCGCTGGACGGGCTTCTGAGATAAAGTAATTGATCACAGAGATGAGGTAATGATCGGAAAAACCAAGTGGAGAGGTAATTTAGAGAGAGTAATTATCTGAAAATAGATCTAACAGTTGTCCAGTGTGTCCAGCAATGTTAGGGACCTTGTGTGAGTGTTGACCAGTTGTGTAGCAATATTAAGTGAGGTGGTAAAGTTATCCGCCCTGGTCGTCAGTGTGGAATACGATACGATACGAAGTCATTAGTTAAGAGGTGAAAGCGAAGATTAGGAATTGGAAGAAAAGTGGTGAAACTGAAATACAGTAGGAGAGAAAGAATCTGGGCTCAACCAGATCGCTTCTACCTTCTTTATTGATGTTTTGTCTTTGTTCTGTCTCCCTTTGGGTCGTCAGACCTTTGTATTAATATTGGTTTATTTATATAATGCTGCTTTTATTATTATTTTTGTTATTGTTGAGTGTTAGTGAGTCTGCCCAGGTCCTTAAAAATTGGGAGGGCAGCCCATTTTTTTTTTTTTTTTTTGAGGTGTTAGTTAAGTGTTAGTTGTGTTAGTCTAAAGGTACACTGTATGGAGAGGCCTGCCAGGTTCTAGTGGAGCTGGTTGGTCACTCTCATCTTTATTCCTCTAGTAATGTTTTATGTAGAAATGTGTATATTGAGGCAGGAGGTGGTTCAATTACTTCTTCCTGGCTGATATAGCTGGGAGGGTAATCACATTATTATTATTAATATTATTATTTTATTTATTTTTTATTTATTTTTTTTTTTGAGTTAGTGAGCCCGCCCAGGTCCTTGTGTAGCTGGGAGGGTAGTCACATTTTTATTTATTTATTTTTTTTTTTTTACTAAGATGTTAGTTCAATGTTAAATGTTAAATGTTAAATGTTAAATATTAGTTATGTTAGTCTAAAGGTACGCTGTATGGAGAGGCCTGCCAGGTTCTTGTGGAGCTGGTAGGTCACTCTCATCTTTTATTCTCTCTATTAATGTTTTATATGTATATTGGGGCAGGAGATGGTTCAATTACTTTCTTCCTGGCTGATTTAAACCAACTGTGTTCTTGGAATTCTTCGTTGTCTATATTATTTATCCAGTTTTGATATGTTTCTGTGTTAAGTTCAGTCACTTTTTTCCAAATATTTACAGCTTTGTTGTGTATATCTACATTGATTGTTAAGAGGTTTGCTCTCTTGTGTAGCTGTTCATTATTGATGTGGTCTGTATATTTTATGTTATATATAAATCTGAGGGCTATATTTTGTACTGTTTGTAACCTTTTAATGCACGTTTTACTAAGGGTGTTCAATGGGATGGGTAAGAAATCCACTGACTTGACAAGGCAATATAAATCTTTTCTTTGTTATTGTTGCCAAGGTTCTTAAAGTGCTGTTTTATTTTGATAATCTTATTCTGCTTCGTCGTTCTTTATCTTAAGCATGTTATATATCCTCTTTTTTGTTACTTTTAATCCAAGCATCCACCTTCAGTGTCAAGGGTATAGTCTCTGTCGACTGGTTACTGGATTACGAATTCTAGCTAGGGTTGGTATTGTCCTTGAATTTGTTCTTATTTGTCCTGATTTTCCATTTTTCTCAAAATCATTTATGTTTTTATCGCTCTTAATGTGTAGAGTGCCATAAATTGAGCTGATTTTCCTGGGTATGATACTATTTGAGTACATCATCAGCAAACATTACATATCACAAAGGCAGTTGAGGTGTGTCTGAAGTATAAATTGTATATAGTGTTGGAGAAAGGCATCCTCCTTGAGGTACTCCACTCTCAAGATTAAACATAGTTCCCATAAAGTTTCCAATTTGAATTTGTGCTCTCCTATCATCTAAATAGTTACACAATATTCTTAGCAAGTATTCGTTAAGTCCCAGTTTTAATATTTTATATTTCAAGCCCAAATGCCAAACTTTATCAAAAGCCTTAGAAACATCCCTTAAAATTATATTGATCTGGTTACCCTTGCTTTTTTCTATTGCAATTATTTCCGTTATTGTAGCTATTGCAGTTAGGGTATTTCTATTGGGCATAAATCCATGTTGTCTGATGTTAGTTTTCCCATGTTGTGTTAAAAAGGCTATAAGTCTTGAATTTAATATTTTTTCCAATAGTTTCCCGGTAATTTCTAATAAAGATATTGGCCTGTAGTTTAATATTTCCTTATTGTCCTTACCCTCCTTAGGAATAAATATCATTTTAGCATATTTTAGTTTGTCTGGAAAGTAACCAGTTATTAAGCATGCGTTCTAAATGTTTAATAGTGTATTTAAAATGTTTTCAGGTAGATTCATGATCATATTTCGTGTAATACCTGTGAGCCCAGGGGCTTTTTCCTTAAATTTCCTCAGACAGTGCATCATTTCTCCCATGGTTATTATTTGATTATTAGGTAATAAGTTATAGTCCATATATTGCCTTGGGGTGATTCTATGTATTTGTCTTCCCATTTCTTCTTCTATCCTTTCTTCGTGTTCACTATCAAAATCTTCATTTTCCTCATCTGATATTTTAAAAACTTTTACCCATTCCCTTTTGAATGCTGACTTTTGTTCATTTTCCTCGTGCAGTTTTGTTCCATTTTGGTCTTTAATGTATGGTGTTTTTTGCTTGTTGTGCCCCATCATCTTGTTTATGGAAGTCCAAAATGTTTTTTGTGTCTTTAGTCATGTCAGCCGCCATTATAATATCATTCCATTTTTTATTGTTTGCTTCCTTACATGCGTCTCTTAATTTTATCTGTAGTGCTGTCTGCGTCGTATATAGCCATCTGTTACTGCCGTGTCTTTCCATATACCTGTTTATTTCATTGTAATAGGTCTGGATTAATTTAACTTCTTCTGGTAGTCTGTTGTTGGGTAATGTTCTAAAGTGTGAAGTAGGAGTGTGTTTAGTTATAGATGTTTTTATTGCTGAGTGCAGTCTGTCCATTTCTGAGTCTATATCTTCTGTTGTTTTCCCTTGTAGGTTAATCGAGTGGTGATTACTTAAGTCGTCTTTGAAGCTGTCCCAGTCTGTTTTACTCATTTTCAGTCTCTTTTTTATTGGTATCTGTATGGGGCTTGTTGACAGTGTTAGTATAATTGGCAGATGGTCACTGCCTGTAAGAGGTCCCTGTATTATATGGTAATTGAAAAAGGCTTTGTTGTTGGTAAAAATTTTGTCTGATGTCGATTGTGTATTGTGATTTCTCCAGGTTGGAAAGTTAGGACCCAGATAATTGATTTTCCCTAAATTTATTAATTGATTAAATATCTATAGGTAAGTAGGAGGTCGTCTCGATTGGCAGATAAGTAGTAGCAATAATTACGTCTCCTTGATTTGTATTTATTTTTATTGCTAGAAATTCATCCTGGAAGTCATCAATTAGTTTAAATTTTAAGTTTCTTTTAACCGCTATCGCTACTCCGTCATTTTTCTCGCCCGATTTATTTCTTTGGTTTACATAATAGTTAAAGAGTTTTATGTTATTGTTTTCTGTCTCACCGTGACTGTTTATTAGTATAATGTCAGGGTCAATTTCTTGATATATATTACTTACTTTAATTCTCTCGGTCTTCCAGTTTCTTACGTTGTGTTGTATTATTCTAAAGTTCTTACTGTTTGTCTATTGTCCATTATTTCTTATACTTGGATTGTGGCAGTTGGAGTGGAGACCTATCATCCTGTTTCCCGCTTCTGATTCTTCTATACTCTGACGGGTCTACTATTTTAAAGTCTTTGGCCGTAATCTTTAGTTTGTCTGTAGTAATTAGTGACCAGACATAATCTTCACTTAGGGATTTTTCTTGATATGTCCACTTGTATATTCCTCCTTCACAGTTTTTTACTATTGTCCCTCCTGTTGGTCTCTGATGTTGGGATTCCACATGTTTTGTTGTAGTGATAACTTTAATCCAATTTTCTTTCAGCAGATTCATAGGTTGTATATTGTGATCAGTTTCCATCGAATTTCTCTCTCCTCCTGGCTCCTTTTTTGTCTGGTAAATGTCTGTCCTCAGCATTTTATTCCCTTTGTCACTTCTAGTCATTTGTCTGGGATCTCTATCATCAGTCGCTTGTGTTCTCAGGTGTATCAGCTGTTGCTCCTTGCTCAAACCTTTGTTCGTCTTGATGTAGTCTTTCTCTCAGTTCGCTTGCATATGTTGGTTCGAAAGGTTTTCTTGATTGTGGATTCTCTGGAAATATCATCTCTGGTAGGTTATTCAATTTAAAACATTTTCCTTAATTCTCATTGTATGATCCGGGTGCAATGATATTGTGCAAATGTGCATGGATCATACTAATCATTACCTTATCATGTATTGGCTCAATTAGGTTTAATATGGTGGATTCTGGTCTGTGAGCCTCTTGGACCGCTCTCTTGGCTATTTCGACGTATGTCGTATCCTTCTTGTCTTGTTCCTTTTCCTTGTTTCTTGTTCCTTGTACTTTATCATGTGTTTTTTTATTGGGCATGCCATTGCTAACGTCCTATGTCCTATGTATGCATTCCCGTTTCTCTTACAGTTGAGACAGCCAACATGTGTATTCTTACATTCAGTGTAGGTATGGTCGTCGCCTGCATAATCTGAGCAGTACTTTTTTTCTTTTTCCGGACAGTCTCTCGTTGTGTGTTCTTCATATTTGTAGCAGGAGAAGCAAGTTTGCAGACTGATGAATGTCTCCTTCTTTATTTGATGTGGTGTGACTGACATGTTGAATATTAGAAAGCCCTGTTGTAAAACTTTCTCAGCCATTGACACTTCTTCAAAAGTAATCTTAAAAACATGAGTATAGTCCTTTATCTTAATGACTTCTTCAATCTTCATCCACCTATTTTGGCGTTCCAGTTCTTCTTTCAGGTCTTCCGATGTCTTCCTCCCGATCTCTTGATCGACTTGACGAACAAAAACTGATCTTTTTGCTTTTTGTTCTGGTGGCATGACAACAATAAGGCCTTCATTGTAAAATATATCTCTTGCTTCTTTTGAAAGGATTTTATCTGAATCAAAGTCATCTTTACAGATTACTTTAAAACCTTCATTGGTGCTGAATATTCTTGTTAGTGGGACTTGCAGTTTGTTGTAAGTGATTTCTGCCACTTTTCCCCTTCCAATAGAGTGTCCCTTATCTCTATGTTTTATTCTAATGCTTGTTGTCATCTTCTTGATTACATCTAATCCTACCTATAACACAGGGCTCCTGCCTGGGAGCAGTGACCCCGCCCCCCCCTCTTGGACGGGCGTCGGGCTCGTAGGGTTCTGCACCCAGGTTACCTGTGACTATAGTTATGTCTAAGAAAGTTGCCACCTACCGGTGACCCCCGGACAAGGGGTGCCCTGCACTATCACAGGTTCCCTTGCCGGATCGACCGTATCGCTAAGTCCCGCCTCCCGTTCAAAGAACGGAGTGCATGAGGGGGATGAAAAAAGGAAAGAAGAGGACTTAGAGAGTAGAAACAGCCTACCTACCACGCCACGTTCGGTCAGCCAATCAGAGCACCGCAGTAAACGTGCATGTATCACGCCACCGTGGGGCACCACTGATTGGCCAATCCAGGACGTAGACGCACGGGTAGTAGTCAAAATTTGGGTAGGCCAAATATTTGTTTTTTCCAAAGTTGGAATTTCCTGCACAATCTGTGATGGTAATTACACCGTCACTATGTTGAGTAAGTACAATCACTAGGATTGAGTGTCTTATCACAACAAAGTTGCAGACTCAAACATGCAGCAAAAGAATCAGGTCTTCGCAGCTCCGTGTCCAGCAGTGTGAATAGAATAGAATACGTCAACTATTATACTTATAATGTGGGTGTTGAAATCCCGCAACATTATGAGTTACGTTGTGGGGTAAGGTTATAATTATATTTGTGTATTGTTAGTGAGAGACAAACATTACGAGAGCGAGACATTATTATCAACATTGGAAGAGTAGTTTGGGAAAGAAAAAGTAAGAGAGGTTTTGTCAGTAACTGCATTTCTTGTGTAATGGTACTGAATTTTTTTCTTAAAATTCGTTATTTTCATTTTAAAAACGAAAAAGAAAATTTGAATCGACAAAAGCACAGAGAAATCAGTTAGCACTGAAATTAAATTAAAATGTAACCAGCCTCGTTACTACATTAGAAAAATCACAATGTTATTTAACCAGATTTTGATATTTTTCCTTTAGAATATTTGAAAAACGTAAATCCTACGTGCGGCAAAAATAATATAAATTTTTAATTACTTTGATGGTATTAATTTTTTGTATTGGGAAATATTTTCAAAATTTCAAACCATAACAATGCCTGCACGTCTTTGTACTGTCAGTAAAGGTATATGATTATTTGACCAAGTAGTGTTTACATTAAATCAGAACGCTTGTGAATAAAATCTAAGTTTTAACCCTTTATATGATTATTGTTTACATATGGCATAACGTTCCTGTAACTTGATAACCACCTGTGTGTGCAAGCAGCTGGTCATGGAGGTTAGGTACTTCATTTACCACAAGGAAACGTTAATGAGGTATCTTATGTAAACCTGATAATATTCTCGACATAATTTATAGAAGAGAAAAGAGGTATGATATGGAAACATGGGTAAACTGACGGTACCCAGAAGTAACACGCTCTCCTCTGGGACGATCCACCGGACTTAATCAATTGTCCTAGATATTCTACGATCGAATTATGGGAAAATCATTAGTGTTAAAAAATACATATAGCTGAAGAGAAGTGTTTAACGTAAATGTTCAACATAAACACCAGAACAGATGACTTCAAATTAACAAGTGATCGTGGGCCCTTCGTGCCCCGTGGCGAGTCCGGTGGTACACTTTACCGAGGCGTGAAAGTTGGAACGCTCGTGCTTGGCTAGCACGCAACCGCCGTCCGGCTGACAGCTTACAGAGACATCGTTTTCCAGATGGTTATGGTTGTTAAAATCATGGTCGTGGTTGTTACAATCATGGTCGTGTTTGTTATAATCATGGCCGTGGTTGTTATAATCATGGTCGTGGGTGTTATAATCATGGTCGTGGTTGTTATAATCATAGTCGTAGTTTTGATCATAGTCGTGGTTATGATCATAGTCGTGGTTGTTATAATCATATTCGTGGTTCTTATAATCATGGTCGTGGTTAGGCCCGTCCTTTAGGGGGGGCGAACATTAGCGAGGGCAAATGTAAGGAGACCCTTCGCCGCCCCCCCCGATCAGCTCAACCTGACGGCTGGTCTCCCAATATATAGGACGTCATAACCCTCCCTCGAGAGAGAGAGAGAGAGAGTGTGTCTTGTAACCAGGAAGGGCCAGCTACACATTCCCAGTCCCGCTCGTAGCCCTCCCTCAGGGGAGCAGCGAGAGGGAGTCAGAGAGACAGAGTCGAGGAGAGAGAGACACAAAGGGATCGGAGGAGGAGGTCCACCACAGCCCAGTCCTGCTCACGGGAGGAGAGTCACACAAGACTTCCCTCCCCGACTTCCCTCCGGTGCCCAGCTAAGCAGTCTCCCATAGAGACAACCCAGGACCACCTGATAGGCCTTCCCCAGGTCACGTGAGTTTTTATCAGAGCTTTCCATGGGATGAGTTACTTACGTGGGAAGTGTATTCATTTCATGTTCGTGTCCGAGAATCAGTGTCTAGTAACGTAATATGATGTCCTAGTAACGTAAATATGATGTCCTAGTAACTTCAATAGAAGGTGTTATTAATGTGTCCATGTCATTGTCGTAATTAATAAACAGTTTTAACGAAGCGGTGTTTGAGAAGTCGTCCTTAAGAACGTAGTAGATGTGTGTTGATGTATGAGATAAGATAAGTGTAAGTCTAGTTCAAATAACTAACACGGCCACGCTACCAAAATCTTCCTCTCTTTTACTCTCTTACTCAATATTCTTCCTATATATATAAAACAATATTCTTCTTGCAAGATCCGTCTTGTTATATGATAATCATAGTCGTTGTTGTTATGATCATAGTCGTAGGTGTTATAGTCATGGTCGTGGTTGTTATAATCATGGTCGTGGTTGTTATAATCATGGTCGTGGTTGTTATAATCATGGTCGTGGTTGTTATAATCATGGTCGTGGTTATTAGGTACTGTAAGTATCTAGCATACTATAGGAAGGAATAGATTAAAGGTTAGAATAATTAGTTAAAGAAATATTCGCCATAAGGAGAGGTTAAAATCATAAAAAAAAAATATTATGAATTACCGATGATCATTCCGAGATAAATTATATTATGAAGAGAAGTGACCTAGATTCTGGTTAGATTAGTCACCATCTGCTTAAGTCATCACCTGTGTTAAGTCATCATAGTCATCATCTACGTTAGTCAGTTTTAGTCCAATCTCACATGACTGACCGACCATCGATGTTCTTTCCACGCGAGGGTGTTAGTTTTCAATGCGTCTTATTATTTACGCTGGTGGATGTAAGACCAGCTACCCTCACTGACGCAGCTATGGTCAATTTGGTGTTATTCTTGTTTATAAATGCCTTCTAATCTGTCTCAAGTCTATCTGTCCTGTCTATTACCATCCCAACTGTCTGTTCATCTGCGTGATGTTTTACTGTGAGCCCGTCTGTACTCTTTGTGTCGTCAAATCTGTCTGTCTTATCCGTTGTTTGCGTGTGTCTGCCTGTTTGTCTAATGCGAACCAGTCAGTCAGCTGTCTGTCTGTCTGTCTGTCTGTCTGTCATGTTAGTTGCCATATTGTCTATTTGTGCATGTATGAATCTGTCTATCTTTGTCAACCTCCTGTCTGTTTCTCAGTCTATATTCGCCCTGTGTAGTCATGTCTGTCTGTCTGTATGTGTGTGTCTGTTGTCTTTGCCTTTCATAAGTCTGTCTATCTGTCTGTCTTTCTGTGTGTCCTTGAATCTGTCTGTATTATGGCTTTTGTTTGTCAGCTTCTCTCTCTCTCTCCATTTTTATCCATACTATGTCTATCTTTAATTATATATTTCTATGTCTCTCCATTACACTACTTATCATATTTAGCACTTTTTCTTCCTTATTAAATAGGTGATTTTAAATAAACACATCCCTCCATTCATACCTCCACCTCTCACTATCCCTCTCTACCATCTCCTTTCCTCGCTCGTCTCTAAAGGATAATAATGTTTTTTCTCCTTCTCTTCTCCCTTTCTATCTTCTCCATGCATTCCTGTTATTATCTTTTTATCTCGTTTCCTTTTCCATGTACAGTCAGCCACAGGGATAAGTATACACTGTAGCCTTGTAAGGTCCGAAAATGCTCTGGTAACGTTGAAACTGCACATCCAGACGCATGATGAAACTCAGCTCCCCCCACCTGTTATCTCTAACTATTTTCTGTTTCCCCTTCTTTATTCTTCTATTTACTCATCTTCCTTCCTTTACTAATCCAAACAACATTAAAAAAAAGTAGGCTAAGAGAAAAAGTGGGGGGAGGAAGAGGGAGCCGTAAGATAACTGCAATCGTCCTGCTGATAGCATACAGCGACATCTTTTGCCAGCTTAATTAAAATGGTTAATTAATGCCTTCCTAAAGAAACCATCGACATGGGGCCAGGTTTGTTCCACTCTACGAATTTTTTGCGATTTTTCCACCAAGTTTGATGAAAAACGATTGTGCCGTTTCGGCTGCCCAGAACAGACACACAAACAGACAGACAGACAGACAGACAGACAGACACACGGCTAGTCCTATAGTATATTAGATAGATAAGTAATCGTTGCTGTACCTACACTAAATAATATTTTATTTTATTTTTACAAATTGATTTATGAAAAAAAATATATATTTCCGAGTTTTGTTGTAACGACCACTTCTCTAGATATATGTAAAACAAGTATAACTAAGTATTAGTAAATGAACAAAATGTCTACAATATAAGTAAAATAAAAAAAAATCGCAAAACACTTGGTCACTTGTATCCAAATTTCAACATCTTCGCCCAAAAATTGTTTGACATACCGACTGGACATCCATTAAAAGAAATAAACAAACTGGACAGACACAGAGTACCCCCCCACCCCCCCACCCTCACCCCAACCACCACCTTATGAGTTTCCACCGGGCTTGGAGAGTACGCTGTATATGGGGGTAGGGGGGGGAATACATTCTGTAAAACAAGGTTGTAAAATAAAAGGGCTGAAACATTATAGAGTGAGCGTATGCTTGTATGCCCCTACAGGTATGTCTTTTTGCTTAACTTATGGTGATGATAGGCCTTCCTTTTTATGAGATGTTTATACGCTGGTGTTATACTGGGCTGGGCTGTTGTTGTTGTTGTTTTGTTTTTGTTTTTGGGGTGTGTGTGTGTGTGTGTGTGTGTGTGAATAACCTCCAAATTCACGTCAATGTGTTTGTGATAAAGGTGTTTTTGATAGGGTATCTGGGAGTTGTCTGGGGGTGTCCGTGGGGTGTCAGAGGTGTCAGGAGGTTCGTAATCGCTTCACGTCACAGGCTGATACGATTTTCAATGTGTATACTGATAATTGATAATTGATGGCTCAGCTCTCACAGTTCTTGCCTGATGATGATGAGCATGACCACGATTATTATTTGGCAGCATCTTCAGTCAAGTGAGTGATATGCACTGTTGACAAATACGCAGTAATGAATAGATTTGTCTCAGTTTAGTGTAAGGACTTTTCTCTAACAACTGTGGTCTCTGATAATATCTTTATGAAGATAAAAAGCTGCAGAGGAAAAATATGGAAGAACGGGATAGAGTAGTGTGCAAAGACGAATTTTATAAAAAAATGTGTAAAGAGGCAAGGTGAAGAAGGAGGGAGTAAAGAGTATGTTTTACGGAGGTTACACACGATGTGTACTTGAAAGTCACATGTCTAGCTTTCGAATGTTTGGTTTAATGTCTTTTTCAAACCACTAAGTCACGAGGATAACACTGCCAATGAGAACTCGAAGGAAGTTACGAACAGTCTCCCTTTACTTGACACCCCTGGCAAATGTCCGTAATTATAGCGCCGACTCAACCCGGTGTTAATATGTTATTTCACCACCATAGTTACTTTACACTCAACAATTTTCATCTTATTCTTCATGGTCTTGACTTTCATTTCTTTTTTAAGTTTCTCCTTACGAAATATTCAAATTTAATTCTCAAAAGCATCTTACTAGTCTTTCATTATATTGTATTCATTCACTTTGGAATATCTTTTACCATTTTCATCTCTAAATCTGTCTTTGTTTTCAGGCACAACTTCTCCTTATCATCAAGAGTAACCAAGACAGAGGGGAGAAAGAGAACGCCCAGCAATTGCGTGTAGAAAAACATACGAGTAGACTGTTCTTGAATCATCTATATAGCCTTCACCCTTTATTTAGATGCTACAATTCCTGGAAATCTGGAATGAATTGCATAATGAAACTAAGAATTACATCAAGGGAAGACGGTAAGAACCGTCCTCTACGACTTGTTGGTTAGAAACGATCAAATTTTACGAGAGAGACATAAGAGTCATAACTTCCTGCTGCCACTGTGTCGATCAGTTTATTCAGCGTATGTATTTACCTCGTACGGTGATGAATAAAGGAAAAAGGGGATTAAACATACGCATACTTAACTGTTTATTTAAAAATTGACAGGTAGCAATTTAATTTTGTATTCCTGATACATTCATGCAACTGTATAATAAGCCATAGAGAGGCAACTGCAAAGTTAAGTACTAATTTACGTCTGGGTGAACTTGGGATGCTTCGGAATTGAACACCCGACAAGCACATACACGAAAAAGATATACGAAAATATGCGAACGCAAACAAAAGATTTATTACACCCACACTAACTCGATAAGGTACAAACTACCACACATTCACAAACACAGTATATTCTCCATCATGAAAGACTGTGAGTGTTCATCGTACATATCAGCGAGGGAGCAAACCACCCTCGTAATTTCAGCTCAACATTCATACACTGTTTTTCTATGTTTTTTAACTGTACGGTTTCAAATATTTGTTTTTGAATCTTTTTTTTTTTTTTTTACTTTTATTTCGGGAACGTTAAGGATGAAGATGTTGAAACCGAAACACTCTAGTGAGCCTTGGCAATAAGACAAAGACACACACTCTAGGGCAGATGATCTCACTGAAGCATTCAAAATCCTGAAATAGATGGAAAACGTGAACCCGGGCCATTGCTTTGTGTTGTCACGCACCACCAACACGAAGGGACATAACTACAAGCTCGCCAAGTTATCGGGCAAAACAAACATAAAGAAATACGTAGTTTTCACACATATGGTGGTAATTCTATGGAGGGGTCTACCAGCTTAAGCTGTGGAATCAAGAACAATAATGGGTTTCAAGATAGCCCTTGACCAAATTATAATAAAACAAAAACAATGGAGGGATCCTATACAGGCCACCGGCCTCCTTTCTTCTGCATGGCCACCTCTAGTGGGTGGCCATTAGGTAAATAAGGTAAATAACATCATATTCATTATAAAGAAATCTGCCCTTAATATTAAATAAAGCATTATTTAATAAGTGAAGAGTGTAAAGACTTCTGACACCCGTCAATACATTATCCTCTGTATATATTTTGGCTCGGATTCTCAACAAGATGCTGGGGAGGTCGAGGCCATAGATCAAGCTGCAGCCTAGTATCTATTTCCATACATCGAACGAGTCTGAACTTGTCGTTTATTGTACCTCTCATTACACAGTGACTCGATGCACTGGCAACCGGATATCAAATTAAAGAGCACTGGTGACTTTTTAAGCGACGAATCCTTCCAAATATTGAAGATACTTGATAAATTTTAAAGATTCTGAATGTAAGTTGATTTCGAGGAATGAAAAGCGTACTGTTTGTCGTAAGCCATACAAGATATCACCTGTCACGCTCTGTTGTTTATGTGGCGAAGTAATTATGCTGAAGGTATTTATTAAAACTTGAAAGAAAGTCACAACGGATCAATAAAATACAAAGAACCAAACATTATAAGACAATGCTTCAGACTACCAACAGTAATCCCAAGCCAAGACCAAGTTTCCCGAGGTACCGAATGCGACGGAGAAATGACCAAAGTTTGTAAAGTTGATTGAAAACATCACAAGAAAGAATCTAGACGACACAATATGCTTCGACCACTTTAATACAAAAGGGAACATTAATATGTATGTTTTTAATTATTATCCAAGGCAAAATACTGACAAAGACGAATGACACTTCAAATCTTGACTAACGTGAGAGATGTAATTTTCTATTGAATACAATTGCTCGTCATCAAACGCTTTAGGAAATTTAGCTAGAATGAAAAAAGAAACTACGTGAACAC
Source organism: Homarus americanus (assembly GCF_018991925.1). Lineage (NCBI taxonomy): Eukaryota > Metazoa > Arthropoda > Malacostraca > Decapoda > Nephropidae > Homarus > Homarus americanus. The sequence continues at coordinate 14,857,089 of NW_024722227.1, forward strand.
TCCTGTAAAAATAGGTAATTTAGGTACACCAACAAAACTTATCGCTCAGCCATAACACTACAAGGACGAAACACCAGGCGCCTACAGGCGTTTTCCGAGAGATTCAGATTTTTTTAATATAAAATATCCTACATCATGTTTTACTTTATTGCTCACCATGAAAAGGTCTGCAGTAATGTGCGACGTATGATGTGGTCCATTCAAGATATGCACTGTCTGCATCGAGACAGGGCGACTGCTCTGAAATATAACAGGCGGCAGGCGCGATTATCGTTACCACGGAAACATAAAGTCACTACACTCCCTCGGATAGCTGATTACATTATGACCACTTTGTTTAGCAATAGGTATTTTCAATAACTATGTTAAGATAAAATACACTTAGCAATATATCGCTAGAACAGTAAAAGTCAGGTATCAATGTTCATAAAAAGAATTAAGTGTGTGATGCTTACAGTCGATAATTTCGCCAACTTATAAGTATTGGGACGCTCATTATAGTGTTATGGTGAGTTGTACTAATTCCCAAGTGGGTAGATGAATATTCACATTGATCGCATGATACACACAATACTACACAACGTATCACCGGTACAATTACCTTCAAATATCTTAAAATATTTTCAAAAGCTTGTAACACTACGAACACTGAGATTCATGTATACCGCAGAATTGCCTCATGTCTTCTGTAGGGATTCCTTTACTAACAAGTTAAAACAATTTGGACAGGAACAATAATAAAATACAATACCACAATGTGAATTCCAACTGTGGTTCGACTTCCGTATAAAAAAAGAGAAAAAATAGCGACATTCCTTCACCATAACTAGTATAAGTTAACAGTAGTGTACATGATTATAAAATTTGGTAGGCGAGTCACCATACCCGTTCATCCTTCAATAACTCGTTCGGATCAAATTGAAGCAATAACAGATGTGGCAAACCAGCAGCAAGCGACCAAAGGGCCACAGAGCCACAGGAACGTACAGTACATCTGATAGGTTGCAACTCATCCGTTTTTCTTTCCGGATCGATTGAAGGACGTACCCAGCTATCTATCACACAGGACGATTGATGTGAAACGCCAATTACTACATCAATGTAACATCCTTCCCCACTCTAATTTAACATTCAGTCAATCTCAGGTTTAATGGCCAGGCGCCAAATTGAGCGAGCAGTAATCACACGAGTTTCTCAACCAGTTTTTACTGCACTTTTATAACCAGTCAGAAGAACTGTCATCATGAGGTTTGTGGTGTTAATGTATATATGGTGGTGTTATTGTATGTATGGTGGTGTTATTGTGTGTATGGTGGTGTTATTGTATGTATGGTGGTGTTATTGTGTGTATGGTGGTGTTATTGTGTGTATGGTGGTGTTATTGTGTGGGTGGTGGTGTTAGTGTGCAGATAAGGATGTTATTGTGTGTGTGTGTGGTGCTGTTATTGTGTGTATGGTGAAGTTATTTTGTGTATGGTGGTGTTGTTGTGTGCATGGTGGTGTTAATGTGTGTATGGTGGAGTTATTGTGTGTGATGGTGTTATTCTGTGAATGGTGGTGTTATTGTGTGTATGGTGGTGTCATTGTGTGTACGGTAGTGTTATTGTGTGTTTAATAGTAATAATAATAATAATAATAATAATAATAATAATAATAATAATAATAATAATAATAATAATAATAATAATAATAATAATAATAATAATAATTAACGGTTTATTGACAAAGTTCTGCAGCCCGAAGGCTGAAAATATACATTGAACATAAATGACTTATTACATTGGTGGTTTACCAAAGCCTTCATTAGAGAAAGGTAAAAGGAACATACAGTGAACATACAGATTAATCTTTACAGTGGAGGTCACGTAGATCATGTGCGCTGAGGTGTTGAACAGCAGACACGCAGTGTAGTAACTCCCTCACAGTTGGTGTTATGAGGGACCTTACGTGGTGGAGTAATTCCCTCACAGATGGTGTTATGAGGGACCTGACGTGGTGTAGTAACTCCTTCACAGATGGTGTTATGAGGGACCTGACATGGTATAGTAATTCCCTCGCAGACGCTGTTATAATGGGCATCACGTGGTGTAGTAACTCCCTCACAGATGGTGTTATGAGGGGCCTGATGTGGTGTAGTAATTCCATCGCAGTTGGTGTTATGAGGGGCATCACGTGGTGTAGTACAGTAATTCCCTCACAGATAGTGTTATGAGGGGCATCGCGTAGTGTAGTAATTCCCACACAGATGCTGTTATGAGGGGCATCACGTGGTGTAGCAATTCCCTCACAGATGGTGTTATGAGGGGCATCACGTGGTGTAGCAATTCCCCCACTTTTACAGCAGAAGGGACCTTTATGCTAGGGATGGGGAGGCAACCCTGGCTGGCTCTCTTGAAAGGGCAGTTCAAAAGAGGTCGAAAGTCTTTAAAGTGCTTGGGGACATATGGGCACGGAGGTGGAGGGATTCGTTCAAATGTATCAAACTAAAACACGAGAAAAGATTGGACTATTACAGTCAGATACCAGCGAGCTAACTGATAACGACGGAGAAATGAGCAATAATCTGATTAAATATTTTTCAACAGTTTTCACCACCGAAAATTTAAACATGATACCCGAGGCACCGACCCTACACAGAGATAGTGAAGAAAATTGAGATAGTGAAGAAAATTGAGATAGTGAAGAAAATTGATTAAGCGAGACAGTAGTGACTAGTAACGACTAGTGACTAGTGACTAGTGACAGTAGTGACTAGTAACGACGTTAGTAAACAAATAGACAAGCTGAAGCCAGTTAAGTCGCCAGGTCCGATGGGATATTTGCCAGTGTATTAAAGGAATATAAGGAAGAGCCTAGTATGCCCTTAGCAAATTTGTTTAACCTGTCCTTAAAAACGGGTGTAGTATTAGAATCCTGGAGAATAACGAATGTAATACCGATTTTCAAGAAGCTTAACATTAATTGTAGGCAAATTACTGGAAGCAATAATTTCAAACCCTATTCGAAATCACCTGGAGAAGCACAAGTTGATCATTGATTCCCAACATGGCTTCACAAGTGTGCGTTCATGTCTAACTAATCAATTAACATTCTTTTCAGCTGTTTTCGAATCAGTGGACGAGGGGCACGACTATGATGTGGTATATCTTGACTTTAGTAAAGCCTTCGACAGAGTCCAACATGAAAGACTAATAAGAAAAGTAGAGGCTAGGGGCATTTGAGGAGATATTCTAAAATGGATTAGTGCGTGGTTGCAGGACAGGAAACAGTGGGTGAGAATTATCGGTACTAAATCCGATTGGAGTAACGTCACTAGTGAGGTACCCCAAGGCTCAATACCTGGACCATTATTATTTATTATATACATAAACGACATAGATATCGGCGTAGACAGCAACATAAGTAAATTTGCTGATGACACTAAAATAGGGCGTATAATTAAATCTGACGAGGATTCCGCAAAACTACAAATTTTTCGAATGGTCTAAAAAATGGCAGATGAAATTCAATGTGGACAAGTGTAAAATACTTAGTCTAGGAGATGTAAGCAGAGAAACCAGATATCAGATGAACAACGATGTTATAGAGAAATCCGAATGTGAGAAAGATTTAGCAGTAATGATAAGTAAGAATATTAAGCCAAGTAAACAATGTGTATTTGCTCGAAACAAGGCTAATAAAGTACTTGGGTTCATAAAAAGAAGTGTTCGTTACAAGACTAGAGAGGTTATCCTAAAACTGTATCTTGCGCTTGTGAGACCTCACTTGGATTACGCAGCTCAATTCTGGTCACCGTATTACAGAATAGATATAGAATCCCTAGAAGGAATTCAGAGGAGAATGACAAGACTAATCCCGGTCATTAGGAACCTTGAGTACAGAGACAGGTTAAAGCATCTTAATTTGCACTCCCTCGAGAGACGTAGAGTGAGGGGCGATATGATAGAGGCTTATAAATGGAAGTCAGGGCTAAACAAAGGTGATATAAATAAGGTAATCAAACTATCCAACCAGGAGCGAACTCCCTACAATGGCTTATAAATTAGACAAATTTAGATTTAGGCCCGAGATAAGTAAACAACATTGGTTTGGAAATAGAGAAGTGGATGAATGAAACAAGTTACCAAACACCGGCATTAACTCGAATACTCTGGATAGCTTCAAATATAGGTTGGATGGATATATGAGCTAAAGGGGTTGGGTGTAAATGGGACTGCCCAATATGGACCAAAAGGCCCGCTGCAGTTTCCTCCAATCTTATGTTCTTATGAGGGGCCTCACGTGGTGTAGTAATTCCCTCACAGATGGTGTTATGAGGAACCTGAGATGATGCTGTTGCAACTCATTCACTGCGGGTGCCGTAGCAGCATGGGGACACCACGTGGTCTGGTGTCACAGGACCTCCTCACTCAATCAAAAGAGCGAGGTGTGTTCCAAGGCCTCCTTATCGTGGACGGAATAACACATAGTTGGTGTTGTTGAGTATCACGGGCAGTTATCACTGGGTACCTGGGACCTCACTATGTGAAGGTTAGCTTGGGTATGACTCAGCTGTTACTGTCGAGTTGTTTTTCACTGGCTTAATCACAGTTCACCAATGTTCATCACTGGTTCCATTCCTTTCTTAAATGAAATAGTAACTTCTGGCGAGAACTTGTTGATATTCCTGTGGGAAGGAGGGGTTCAGGGGAGGGAATTGGTAAGGGCCAACTTGACAGTTGACCTGGTGGTCCTCCCAGAGAAGCACCAGGTACGTCTTGACCCTTCTGTGGTGTTATTGTGTGTATGGTGGTGTTATTGTGTGTATGGTGGGGTCATTTGGTGCATGGTGGTGTTATTGTGTGTACTATGGTGTTATTGTGAGAATAGTGGTGGTATTGTGTGTTTCATGGTGTTATTGTGTTTCATGGTGATATTGTTTGTTTAGTTTTTGTACTAATGTTGTTTTTGTTTTTATTTTTGTTCTGTGTTGCAATATTGTGTTGTTTATGGTATTATCGTGTGTTAACTTTTATGTTACATGTCAAGTGCAGCATACTTAATATTGGAAGAACAAATACTGTCAATGTATACAGCCTTAACTTGTTGAGAACGGTGTATATACCGAAAATGTAGAAGTCATAGCAATCACCGAAACTTGGATGAATCTGGCGAGCAAGAACTTTTTAACAGAGTTCCACATAGAAGGGTACAACCTTTTTCACAAGGATAGGGAAGGCTGGAAGGGTGGAGGGGTCGCACTCTCCATCAGGGATACATTAAAACGTTGTATTAATAATTCAATAAAGGGTGAAATAAGAACCGAGCCTGTATGGGAAGGAAAAGAAAAACTAATTATGGGAGTGATTTACAGGCCCCTAAGTCTTGGGGAAAGAAGCAGCTCAGCCCATATGGCAGGAAATGAGTAGGGCAGCAAAACACAACAACCTGTGCATTATGGGGGATTTCAACTTCAGAAATATTGACTGGGATAACATTGTAGGTGACTATGAATCTGAAGACTTCCTAGACGCAGTACAGGACAATATTTTAAAACAACTAATTACAGAACCAACTAGAGATGACGATATATTGGACCTAGTATTAACAAATAAAGAAAATATTATCAGAGATATCACAGTAGGGGAAGAACTAGGGAACAGTGGTCACAGAGAAATCAGGTTCACCTTAAATTGGGAAACGAAAAACAATGACAATATGGTCAGAGTCCCAGACTTTCGATCGGCGGATTATGAGGGGTTAAGAAGGTACCTAGGTAAGGTCGCCTGGGAACAGTCAGGTGAGTCCCCAGTAGGAAGGGGTGAGGTCACCGGCGACACAACAATTGATCATGTAAATAATATATTCACAAGTATACTACGTAAAGCACAAGAACAAAATATACCATACAAAAAAAATTGGTCAAATAAGAATGAGCCAAGGTGGATGACCAAAAACTTAAAGATGCCATAGGAATAAAGAAATAAATTTATAGGAAATTAAAGGGAGGGGAGGAGTATCTCAGAGATAGGCATAATAAACTATCTAGGAATGTTAGAAAAAATGTAAGGAAAGCAAAGAAGGAATACAAAATCAGGAAAACAAGAGAATCCAAGGCAAATCCCAAGGGATTTTTCCAGGTATAATATAAGACAAAGTTCAAGGACAAAGTGAGGCCTTTAAAGTCAGAGAGAGGGGAAGTGATCGGTGAAAGTGCGGAAATAAGCAAAGCATTAAACAGTTTTCATAGAAGAAATTTACGAGGAAGGCCAGAGATGGAACTGATATTTAGGGGAAATGCATAAGAGAAACTAAAGGATATCACTATCAGAAAAGAGGATGTTCTTAAGAAGATAAATAAATTAAAGAAGATAAAATCCCCAGGGCTGGATGAAAGTTTTCCTCGAGTTTTGAAAGAGTGTAAGGAACAGATTAGCGGACCCCTCGTAAATTTATTTACAAAATCATTAGACACGGGAGTTGTGCCAGACGTGTGGAAACAGGCAAATATAGTACCCTTATTCAAAAATGGAGACAGAGCATTAGCGTCAAATTACCGGCCGATTAGTTTGACGTCAGTAGTGGGGAAATTTCTTGAATCAATTATAGAAAATAGCATCTGATCGTATATAAAGAAAAACAATTTAATCTACGAATCTCAACATGGACTTACAATGGGAAAATTTTGTCTAACAAATCTGCTGAGTTTTTTGAGAAAAGTCTATGAGGTAGTAGATAATAACGAAAATTACGAGGTTGTTTACTTAGACTTTAGCAAAGCATTTTACAGAGTACCGCATCACAGGCTTCTGAGAAAAGTTAAGGCTCATGGTGTCGAGGGGAAGTTTTCAATTTGATAAACTCATGGCTCACATATAGAACACACAGGGTTAGCAGAGATGGTTTTAAATCTGAGTGAGGCTGTGTAACTAGTGGGGTTCCCCAAGGGTCAGTACTGGGCCCACTCTTGTTTACAATCTACATAAACGATCTAGATACTGGGATCAGCAGTGACATAAACAAGTTTGCGGATGACACCAAAATAGGGCGGCAGATTATTTCAGGGCAGGATGCAAATGCACTACATGAGGATTTAAATAAACTGCAGGAGTGGTCAGTAAAATGGCAAATGATATTCAACACCAGCAAGTGTAGCGTACTTAATATTGGAAGAACAAATACTGTCAATGTATACAGCCTTAACAACATCAACCTAGAGAAGTCAACTTGTGAAAAAGACTTAGGGGTACCTGTAAGCCCGGACCTTCGGCCTAGAAAACAGTGCTTTAATGTTCGAAATAAGGCAAATAGAAAATTAGGTTTTATATCTAGAAGTGTAAGTAATAAGAGTGCAGAGGTCGCACCTCGATTTTACTGTTCAGTTTTGGTGCCCTTATTATAGAATGGATATCAATTCACTGGAGTCGGTGCAGCGAAGAATGACGAAAATGATTCCGGGACTTAGAAACCTTCCATATCAGGATAGATTAAAGAAATTAAACTTGCATTCCCTAGAAAGACGAAGAGTGCGGGGAGATATGATAGAAGTATTTAAGTGGGTGAAAGGAATCAATAAAGGATATATAGATAAAGTTCTTACAATATCCGAGCAGGATAGGACTCGGAGCAACGGATTTAAGTTGGATAAGTTTAGGTTTAGGAGGAAGATAGGAAGAAACTGGTTCACAAATAGGGTGGTAGACAAGTGGAACAAGCTTAATAACTTTGTAGTAAGTGCTGGGATGCTGGAAAGTTTTAAAAGGAGGCTAGATAGATTCAAGGACGATAGAGAGTGGTTTTAACTCTCGACAGGAGCTGCCATGCACAGGCCAACCGGCCTGTAATAGTAGTAATAATAATAATAGTAATATTTGTATTATTGTTATTATTATTATTATTATTATTATTATTATTATTATTATTATTATTATTATTATTATTATTAATATTGTTATTATAATTATTATTTATATTATTATTATTATTATTATTATTATAATTATTATTATTATTATTATTATTATTATTATTATTATTATTATTATTATTATTATTATTATTATTATTATTATTATTATTATTATTATTATTATTATTATTATTATTATTATTATTATTATTATTATTATTATTATTATTATTATTATTATTATTATTATTATTATTATTATTATTATTATTATTATTATTATTATTATTATTATTATTATGGTCCAGGGTCACTATATCCCACCAAATTCTGTCCTGTTCGAGAAAATAACAAGAGGGATGATGTGGAAAAAGGCACTGAAGACTCAGAGAGGTGCAGGCCCTTCAGGTCTGGATGCAAACGGTTGGAAAGTCATCCTCAGCACTAACAAGTTTGGCCCCGTAGCAAATGATCTCTGCACTGCCATTTCCGTCCTTGCAAGAAAGCTGGCATCCTTGTGCTGACAACACCTCCATGCTCTGACGGCCTGCCGCCTCATTCTCCTGGATAAGAATCCAGGATTTAGGCCTATAGGGGTGGGGGAAGTGCTGAGGCGGATCATCCGAAAATGCATAATGGAGGTGGTAAAGGATGATGTCAGGGCAGCAGCAGGGAACCTGCAAGTTTGTGCTGGCCACTAGGCTGGAGGGGAAGCTGCCATTCACGCCATCAGAACGATATTTGAGCAGCGTGATTGTGAGGCCGTTCTCCTGGTGGACGCTTCAAGCGCATTCAACATACTTGACCACTAGGCCGAAAGCACAACATCAAGATCAAGTGTCCAAGCTTTGCGATGTATGTTGAAAATTCGTATAGGAATCCATCAGACCTCTACATAGTAAACAACAAGGCTCTAAGTGGTGATACCATCTTACAGTCAACCGAGGGAACAACACAGGGGGACCCTGTTGCAATGGCAATGTATGCAATTGGCCTATCAGTGCTCCAACAAGAAATAAAATTTGAAACAACTGGGGTCAAACAAGTGGCATATGCTGATGACCTTATAGGAGCAGGAAAAGTGGAGGGCATGAAAAAGTGGTGGGACTTGGTAACATCGCGAGGTCCACAAATAGGGTACCACCCAAACGACAGCAACTCCTTCCTCATCGTGAAGCCAGAACATTATGAACGGGCATTGGAGGTTTTTGGCGGAAGTGAGGTCAAAATAACTAAAGACGGCCAAAGACATCTAGGCGCAGTAATTGGCATTACGGACTTCAAGACCGAGTACGTAGCAGGAAAGGTGAATGAGTGGGTTAGTGAAATCCAAGCTCTGTCTGAGATTGCTAACACAGAGCCACATGCGGCCTTTGCTGCATTCACCCATGGAGTCAAGCATCGTTGGAACTACCTGACCCGTACTATCCCTGATATCGGACCCCTCCTCCACCCTCTGGAAGAAGCTATCAGTGTCAAGTTCATTCCCAAATTAGTGAAACACCCTGACTTAACCCCAGCAGAGAGAGCACTTTTTGCACTTCCACCAAGACTGGGAGGGATGGGACTAACAAATCAAGAGGAGATTGCTGCCACTGAACATCAAAATTCACTTAAGCTCACGGCAGCCCTCACGGACCACATAATAGCCCAGAATGCAACAGGGGAAGTGGATACCAGTGAAGTAAATAAGATTCGTAGGTCCATTACGACAGATCGACAGCACTGCCAAAACTATAAGTTGCAGCAACTATTGCTGCAGGTACCAGAAAATTTGAAAAAAAAGTAGCTCTAGCGCAGGAGGTGGGCGCCTCGAACTGGTTGACTACGTTACCGATAAAGGCAAATAGTTTCAGTCTTAATAAACAAGAATTTACAGATGCCATTGCTCTAAGGTACGGTCGGCCAGTAGAAGGTTTGCCCTCCCAATGCATGTGTTGCTCTTCCTATGATGGCGATCACGCCATGGTGTGCAAGAAGGGGGGCTTCATATGCATGAGGCATGACGAGGTAAGGGATCTCACAGCAAATATGTTGAAGGAAATCTGCCGGGATGTCATGGTAGAACCGACCCTCCTTCCATAGGATGGTGAGATCTTCCAACATAGGACTTCAAACACATCTAACGAAGCCCATGTTGACGTCAGTGCTCGAGGATTCTGGACCCAAGGACAGCGAGCTTTCTTCGACATCAGGATTTTTTATCCCATGGCCGCATGTCACTGTAACTTAGCTCTCGATGCTGCACACAGGAGGAACGAAAACGACAAGATAAAGGCATATGGGGAGAGAATTTACAACGTTGATCAAGGCAGCTTCACTCCTCTAGTGTTCACAACCTCTGGTGGGTGGTGACCAAGTGCAAGATGCTTCTACACCAGACTTCCGGAGGTGCTATCAGAACAGAAGCAGCAGCCATGAAGTTATGTTACAGCCTGGATGAGATATCGACTGTCCTTCTCTCTCCTTTTGTCGGCTTTGCTCTGCCTCAGAGGAACGAGAGCATCAGCCCCAAAGCCGACAACAGTTGCAGATATTGACTATGAGGGAACAATCATTGAATGCAGCATAGATCTGCTGCTCAACTAACTCAACACAGCTAGGATAGCTACTTATGTATTAGGATATTTAATTTTAAGGCAATAAAATGGCAGCGAAGGTATGGCTATAGTAATAATAATAATAGTAATTATAATAATAATAATAATAATAATAATAATAATAATAATAATAATAATAATAATAATAATAATAATAATAATAATAATAATAATAATAATAATAATAATAATAATAATAATAATAATAATAATAATAATAATAATAATAATAATAATACTAATGGTGGCCCGGGCGGCGCGGGTGTGTTGGGGTACCTTCCCTGATCTAATTTGTTATTGGTGGGGATATACTCAGTTTGTGGGAGCGAGAATTTCACAGTGTGTCGATGAATATTGGATGTCACCTTGAGCATTGTCGCCGACGGCTCTTCTCATCCCTTACGGCATTAAACGCAAATAGTGTGTGTGTTCACCGGCGATTTTCAAGTAAGCCTGTGAGTATTTGAATGGACAGCGACTGTACTTGCCTAGTGTCAGTGCCAGTGTGTCGATAGGCCTACTTGAGCAGGGGTGGCATCGCGACTCTCGCCCCTATGGGGCTAAGTGCCTTGCGCTGGCGGTCGCCCCCCCGCCCCCCCCCCCACCTCAAGTAACGGCCACTTCATGTAGTGTCGGTTGACCAAGTGAGTATATATAACTAATATTACATCAGTGAGACCATAGAAATAGTGGTTATCTCTGCCAAGGATAAATAAACAAGTGTTTGGTGTGACAATTCTTGCTCCCAGTTGATCAGTCTGATGTGTGGATTGTCGCCCACATAGGGGGTGCCCGACACAACCGCGCGCGCTCGTATGCCCCTACTACCCGGACACCGCAGGCCAGCCCGTCACCTCTCGCCCTTTACTTATAAGAACTAGTTTCTTCGTCTGTATGGGACCAAAGCAGAGGTCGGAGGCGGAAGTATCTGTCGCCCAAGGTGCTCTTCACTATGCCTGGTAACAGACATTGTTGCGTCTGTGCTAGCCAGAACCAAAACTGCACAAATTCTGAATGTGCGAGAAACAACCGACCATGTGTGGATTGCAGGAAGGGTGACCATTGTCGGAACCCACGTCGCAGGGAGCCGACACAGGTGGCCACAGTGGATATCGCCGGGACCCAACCGCCCGATGATATCCTAAATGAGAGCAGTGAGTCTACTCATCCCGAAAATGTAGTACTAATAAATGCTGCTCCCTTATTAGCAGACGTCCACGAGGAGAATGAGAGACAGCCACCTCAGTGGAAAGGCATGTCGATGGAAAATGCAGACATATGGGTCAAAGAAACCTACTCAGAAATTGTCAGGTGGTCGCCCGCTAACCTATTTGAACCACCCAAGTGTGTGGCCACCAAAGAAATGATTCGGGAGATGACTCGCCTCATGACTGATTACACTCAGGACCGCTTCCTCGCCCCTTTAGCTCTTCAAATTCTGGCAATAATATCACATCTATTTTGTCAGAGGACACACACATAGAATAAGCACAAAGAAAATGTGGCTGCAATGAAGAGAAGATTGGCAATGTGGCAGACTGGGACCCTTGCTGATCTCTTATGTGAAGCAAGAACACTGCAGGAGAGGCTAAAAGTTACTGGTGACGGAAAGCAAAACACCGATGACGTGGCAAGAAAATTTGGAAACAAAATGCGTGTGAGAAAAGTGTCTCAGGCGGTAAGATCTCTCACAGAGGAATCCTCCGGTGGGGTTATGCCAATAAACAGAGAGATATTAAAACTACTGAAAGATAAACATCCCCCTGCAAGTGATGAAGAAGGCATCAGGTTCGAGGGTGACTATATCCCACCAAACGCTGTCCTGTTCAAGAAAATAACAGGAGAGCTGGTGTGGAAAAAGGCACTGAAGACTCGAGGAGGAGCCGGCCCTTCAGGTCTGGATGCAAACGGTTGGAGAGTCATCCTCAGCACAAACAAGTTTGGCCCTGTAGCTAGCGATCTCTGCACTGCCATTGCTGTCCTTGCAAGAAAGCTGGCATCCTCTTGCTGCCATCACCTACAGGCCCTGACGGCCTGCCGCCTCATTCCTCTGGAAAAGAAGCCAGGATGTAGGCCTGTAGGGGTGGGGGAAGTGCTGAGGTGGATCATCGGAAAATGCATAATGGAGGTGGTAAAGGATGATGTCAGGGCAGCAGCTGGGAACCTACAAGTATGTGCTGGCCACCAGGCTGGCGAGGAAGCCGCCATTCACGCCATGAGATTGATATTTGAGCAGCTTGATTGTGAGGCCGTTCTCCTGGTGGATGCTTCAAACGCATTCAACATACTATACTTAACAGCAAGGCTGCACTGCACAACATCAAGATCAGGTGTCCAAGCTTTGCAATGTATTTTGAAAACTCGTATAGGAATCCATCAGACCTCTATATAGAAAACAACAAGGCGCTAAGAGGTGATACCATCTTACAGTCAACTGAGGGAACAACACAGGGGGACCCTGTTGCAATGGCAATGTATGCAATAGGCCTATCAGTGCTCCAACAAGAAATAAAATTTGAAACAACTGGGGTCAAACAAGTGGCGTATGCTGATGACCTTACAGGAGCTGGAAAAGTGGAGGGAATCAAAAAGTGGTGGGACTTGGTAACATCGCGAGGTCCACACATAGGGTACCACCCAAACGCCAGTAAGTCCTTCCTCATTGTGAAGCCAGAACATTTTGAACGGGCAATGGAGGTTTTGGCGGAAGTGAGGTCAAAATAACTAAGGACGGCCAAAGATATCTAGTCTCAGTAATTGGCACTAGGGACTTCAAGACCGAGTACGTAGCGGGAAAGGTGAATGAGTGGGTTAGTAAAATCCAAGCTCTGTCTGAGATTGCTAACACAGAGCCACATGCGGCTTTTGCTGCATTCACCCATGGAGTCAAGCATCGTTGGAACTACCTGATGCGTACTATCACTGATATCGGACCCCTCTAACACCCTCTGGAAGAAATTATCACAGTCAATTTCATTCCCAAATTAGTGAAACACCCTCACTTAACCCCAGCAGAAAGATCACTTCTTGCACTTCCATCAAGACTGGGAGGGATGGGACTAATCAATCCAGAGGAGATTGCAGCCACCGAACATCAAAATTCACTTAAGCTCACGGCAGCCATCACGGACCACATAATAGCCCAGAACGCAACAGGGGCGGTAGATACCAGTGAAGTAAACAAGATTCGTAGGTCCATTATGACAGTACGACAGCTCTGCCAAAATGATAAGCTGCAGCAACTGTTGCTGCAGGTACCAGAAAATTTGAAAGAATAGTAGCTATAGCGTAGGAGGTGGGCGCCTCAAACTGGTTAACTATGTTACCGATAAGGGCAAATGGTTTCAGTCTCAATAAACAAGAAGTTACAGATGCCATTGCTCTAAGGTACGGTCGGCTAGTAGAAGGTTTGCCCTCCCAATGCATATGTGGCTCTTCCTATTACGTCGATCATGCCATGGTGTGCAAGAAATGGGGCTTCATATGCATGAGGCATGACGTAGTAAGGCATCTCACAGCAAATATGTTGAAAGAAATCTGCCGTGATGTCATGGTAGAACCGACCCTCCTTCCTTTGGATGGTGAGATCTTCCAACATAGGACTTCAAACACATCTAACGAAGCCCGTGTTGATGTCAGTGCTCGAGGATTCTGGATGCTGGGACTGCGAGCTTTCTTCGACATCAGGATTTTTTATCCCGTGGCCGCATGTCACTGTAACCTAGCTCTCGATGCTGCACACAGGAGGAACGAGAACGACAAGATATGGGCATATGGGGAGAGAATTCAAAACGTTGATCAAGGCAGCTTCATTCCTCTAGTGTTCACAACCTCTGGTGGGATGGGACGAAGTGCAAGATGTTTCTACGCCAGACTCGCGGAGGTGATCTCCGAACAGAAGCAGCAGCCCAGAAGTTATGTTACAGCCTGGATGAGATGTCGACAGTTTTTCTCTCTCCTTCTGTCGGCTTTGCTCTGCCCTAGGGGAACGAGAGCTTCTTCCCCAATGCAGACAACTGCTGCTGATATTGACTATGAGGCTACTTTCACTGAATGCAGCATAGATCTGCTGCTCAACTAATTCAACACAGATAGGATAGCAACGTTTGTATTAGGATATTTAATATTAATGTAATAAAATGGCGGCGAAGGTGTGGCTATTGGGGGAGGCTGGAGGCCACGTTTAAAAAAAATAAAAAAATATATAAATAATAATAATACTAGTAGTGGTAGTAATAATAATAATAGTAGTAATAATAATAATGATACACGTTTTCGTGGTAAATATACACGCATAACAGTATGACTAGACAAAGTCATTCAATAAAATGTTTACATGGCAACAAGTAGAAATCAAACACAACAAATACAAATTAAGAGCACGGTAAAGGTAATTAAAATAATATTTATAATTATATACACGATGAGATAACACCTCCTCCCCCAATTAAAAGTACCATTACAAAATATTCGCAGAGTATTCGTGATAATAATGGCAGCATTGGTAGTATTGTGTCTGGAGGGTTGGTATACCTGTTAGCTCATACGTCTGAGGTATCGAACCGCTTTATTTGGTAATGAAGCACCTCTAGTATAAGTTAGTGGGTCACTGGTGTCGTGGGTTTGGTGGTTCAACAGCTTCATCGATAATTTTTCACTTGGTGGTAATCTTGTGGTGGTTTGGGAGATAAGGACGATATTTATAGGGTAGTTTAAAGTTATCTTGAAGCTCTCTCTCTCTCTCTCTCTCTCTCTCTCTCTCTCTCTCTCTCTCTCTCTCTCTCACCTTTAGGGAAACTGAGCTCGCAAGTGTTATGTATTATGGGTTTCTTAGTGTTATGTGTTGTCAAGCATCATGTGTCATCGTTATGTGCTTCCTGGTGTTGTGTGTTGTTTGGCATCATATTATGATATGAAGTGTAAAAGTGTTATCTGATGTCTTATGGTAATTAATTTATATCTGACGATCTTGTGTGTATATTTTGTAGTGTTATTGTGTGTAATGTGATTTTGTTATGTGTTACATGATGTTATTGTGTGTTATGTAATGTGTGTTGCGTGATGTTATTGTGTGTTATGTGATGTTGGTGTGTGTTATGTAATGTTATAGTGTTAATGTGTGTTATGAGGCACTCTATATCTCTGATTTAGAGGTGAATACCCTACCTGTTCAGAGATAATTATCCTCCTTGTTGTAATAGGCCCCTGTCTCATCAACAGAACGTATTATATAAATGGGTCACTACATCTGATATTATATTCAGATTCACCACCCTGTAACTTTCCACTGTCTATGAGTAAGACATGAGATTGACACGTGAGCGGGCAACTTACCCAAGAGGGCGAGACCCATAGCTCAGCATTTCTGTAAGCACGCACTGCGATGCCCCTAAGCTTCAGTAGCTCACCTCAAGTCATATCGTAAGGACGTGACCTAACGTTTATCATACATAAACGCCGTCCCTTTCTCATTCACTCCTAGACAGTGAGACTTACGGTTGATATACACTCAGGAATTATATCTACAACCTTTTATAATAAAACAAAGGAACTACCGTTTGGGTTTCGTTACTTAAAACCCAAATATAAATATGTGTGAACGGACTGGTTAATTGGACAAGCAGCCGATTCATATAGGTGGCAAGCGGTGTGTACGGATTCTTCAAACTGGTAGTCGTATCATCCGTCTGTGTCTTGTGAAAAACAAGAAACCACACAGCAGTGACGCGTTACATAATCCGAGTGTTTAAAACTATATCCCGTATTGAGACGATATGTAGTGAGCGCTCCTTATCTCTGTCACATACAAATACGTGCAGAATTCGTAATATACAAATATTACAGCCTGTTGGTACATATCCAGATTGAGCCGGTTGAGATAGACTCCACTCAGCATTCCCTAGACATTACAGTGTTGCAGTGTTGAACAACAGTTTCGTAACCTGAAATTCAATTGGTATTTCACTAGCAGCTGAGCAGTATTGTTGTGTCGTCAGCGCGAATTACGAATTCCGGTGTCATCATACAGATCTCCATATATACGTGGACTGTGAAGAATTGGCACACGGCAGTTTTCGCCAGCGAACCAGCAACCACCAGTGTGATAACCAATCATAGTTTTCTGATCGCCGGAGGAGGAACTCACCTAAATCAAGTGGACTCGTCTCTCACCAAAGCAGAAACGTCATCTCGTTGCCAAGGAAACCAGCAGCAGCGCACGCATCCTAGGAAGAGGCCCCACCCACCACTCCACTCAGAACTTTTGAAGGATCACATTTTTCTATACAGACGTACTTCTCTGTATAAATAGTTATTTAAATTACATAGTTCTACACACATGAACACGTTCGAGAGATATCTTCACACCGATAGGTTCGTCGGATAGGATTATTTCAATGATAAAGTGTCGAATGTAAGATTAATGTATTGAAATCCTATAATTTACAGTAGTTTGTAAGTGTCTGTCTTCATATTGATAGTTTAAAAATTAACTACAATTCATATTCATTTGTCTTGTAAATGAGAGGCAAGTGATCTACTTACTGTTAAGTATTCATTGACCCAAGGGGGCTAATAGATAATTTCTAAGTTTCCCATGTCTAATGTAGATGAAATCGAACGCCTAGCGCAACTGTTTGCTGATAACCAACTCATCAATGATCAAGCCCAGACTGACATAGATTTTGAGTATGGAACACAGTTAAATGAGTCGGTAGGAAGTAGTGAGAAAGTTATAGACGAATCATTTGACGACTTAAACCGTCGTACCCTACGGTCTGGTAATCACTATAGTACCTCACCTAAGTATACTAAAGCAGTTACCCCTGTTACAGGTGATAGTGTGTCTGTTGCTAAATCGGTAATAACATTATTAACCCAGCCTTCTGTTAAGAGTAAGAATACTAACTTGCTTAATGACACTAAAATGGCATTCTCTGAACCTCACACCAGTACTACTACCACACCTAAAGCTGATAATGTTATTAATATCATGCAGCGCGGCGATTATGTTCGAAATTTCACGGGACAAGACGATTATAGGGTCGCACATTTTATTCGTGCATGTGAAGATAGCATGCGCAATAGTCACATAACGACTGACGAAGAAAAGAAATCATATGTACGTTTCCATATAACGCAGGGTTCCTATGCAGGCAGTCGTTTAAATGCGTTTGCTTTACAAAGCCCTGACTATGAAAAGTTCAAGCGAACGCTAATTGGGATTTTTGGGGGTAGGTCACAGCTGGGCCAACTGCAATGGATCTTCAGATGGTTGGATCGCTGTATTCCAGGTATAAGAAACGAAACACCCGTTGACGCTGATGACACCCGGGCCAGGTTCGCCAGGACATGCAAGCGACCTTCCGGTCATCAGGCTGGTACAACTCACGGGGTGATATGCCGCCGGAAAATGTGGAAACATTGATAGAACTAATAAGTTTTCTTCTTTCCGTCCGTGTTCCCTTATATAGCCGGGCACAGGAAGTACAGTATGAACCACCCTTGGATATGGTGGAATACGCAAACAAGCTCTGTCCCCAGGCTACGGGCCCCTTACTGGCGCAACCCTCAGTGACATCACCACAACCCCAGCCGTCTCAGATGCCACAGATGCCTCACTCCCAGACTCCTTATGCGACACACTTAGCTCCGATCGCTCCTCCCCGCCTAACATATAAACAGAAAACATCGTTACGATGCGCACATTGTAATAAACGTGGCCACGTAATGGAAGATTGTTTTCAGCTCCGAGGTAATAGTGCTAATTTCAAGGCCACACCCGGTGCAAAGCCATTCTCAAGGTCAAACAGAGAGGGAGCAAAAGCAGCACCTCCTCCTCCTACCCAGAAAGCGCGCAAATGGTGCGCTCTTCACAAATCGACATCTCATAGTTCACATGAGTGCGATATATTAATAAAGGCTAGGGGAGTGGACCTAAGTGAAACGGAGGTGTCGTATAGGCGCAAGCAGAAACGTCCCCAGGACAAGTCATCGGGGGAAGACCAGCGCACACTACAGCAAGGAGAGGGATAGATAGGGTAATTCCCGCCCCTCCTCACAGCACTTCTATAGCGGCCTCATTAATAGCGGCGCTTAGCAAAGTGGAAGTGTTGTCAGTGCCGGTGAGAGTGGATAATACCAGATTGGCTCTTGATATAGACACAGGTGCTTGCGCTAATGTATTGGCCTTGACATCATATCACGAGTTACAACGTAAATTCCCTCACCATAACTTCAAATGGAGGCCTAGTAACGCTGAGCTCGAAGGAGTTTCAGGTACTCAGCTGAGCATCAAAGGAATGGTGACGTTACCACTCAGATTCTCAAGACGTGGTACGCCCTTCTACGCGGACTTTTATATAGTTCAGCAGTTCAATTTGCCAGCTGACGAGTTACTTGGTCTACCAACTCTTCGAAAGAACATGATAGATGTTCATCCATGTAATAATAGTGTTACGTTTAAAGGTGTTTCCTACACAGCAATGAGTCATTCTGAACCTATGCTCACCGCTAGGACGAAAGTGTTGTCTACCAATCCTATTAAGAGGAAGGCGGATCATGCGTCAGAGATATCTCTCGACCTCAACCACACACCTTCCCAGCGTGATTACAGCAGCAAGAGTTGGAAGATAGTACCTGCAATGTTGAGGAGTACTCTCCATTACCAGAATGAGGAATTCACCAACGCAAAAATCCTGTGAGCTGAAGTGAACATTAGTTTCTGCAAATGATTCGTTCACTGCCCAGGGTGTGACAGGACGTGACTGCAGTTGTTGAGACTACTCATCAATCAACATCCTGTCAACAAAATTCTTTCGTATGGCGTGAACAACCCCCAGTTACCAGCACCCAGCACCCACCCTAGTGATGATGACACATCCGGTCTGAGAGATGGTCTCAGCATTCTGAGGTATGGTGTTGTGGATGACGTTGTGTGACAATTAGCGGCGGTTTGCTGTACTCAGGATTTTTGTGAGCATTGACCCAATCACCGGACCTTGGAATCAGCTGTGTCTACTGTGGGACACACACACACAAGTCTACGGGATTGCGGGAGCAATTTCACATTATCAAGAAATTAAAGAAAGGATGTTATGTGTGTGATTTTCTAGATATCACAACAATGTCGAAGTGCAACCAAATAAATTCCTAATTCGAGGTATTGTTGCGAATTGCCAACAGACTCGACTGGCCAGGATAGATCAAATAGCACCACATGTTAAGGTGATCGATCATCCTCAGGGCAAGACACGCCTGTTAGAGCTGCTTGCCGACTACAGATAGTAGCCTTGCCAGGGGAAACGCTAGGTCAGACAGATTTAACATCCCATCATATAGCGTTAAAGGAAGGAACCAACCCTATTTACGTACCAGCTTATAGACTACCTCATAGCCAGCGCGCTGTAGTGCAAGATATGGTACAGGGTATGTTAGATGAGAATGTCATTAGACACTCAAAATCCCCCTTTAACAGCCCATTATTCCTCGTCCCGAAAAAGGATGGTGGATGGCGCCCTGTCATAGATTTCAGGCGCGTAAATGATCAAACAATCCCTGATAGGTACCCAATGCCTATCTTGAGTGACATATTGCAATCCTTAGGCAAGGATAATGCGGTATTTAGCAACTTAGATTTGCTTAGTGGGTATTGGCAAATACCACTCGATGAAAAATCACGAGAAATCACGGCATTTAGCACGCTTCTAGGCCACTGTGAGTTTCTACGAATGCCATTTGGTCTCAGAAATGCCCCACTAACATTTCAAAGAATGATCAACACCCTGTTTGCCGGACTAATTGGTAAGACAGTCTGCGCTTATTTGGATGATCTAATAGTAGTCAGTAAGGACGTCGATTCCCATCTGATAAAACTGCGTGAAGTTTTGGCCAAACTTTCCACAGCAGGACTCAAAATAAAACTCTCAGAGTGCGAGTTTTTAAAATCCAAAATCCATTTCCTTGGTCATGTAGTTGACGGTGAGGGCATACACACAGTTAATGATAAAGTCAAAGCTGTATCTCAGTTCCCGCGTCCTACCTCAAATGATCATGTGCGTAGCCTTCTCGGATTATCTGGTTATAATCGTTCCTTTATCAAGGACTATGCAACATTAGCATCGCCCCGAACGAGGTTGCACAAAAAAAAGATGCAGTGTTCATATGGGATGCTGAACACGAGGAAAGTTTTACGGCATTGAAGACAGCGCTAACCAATGCCCCGGTTCTAGCATTCCCAGACTACACTCAACCTTTCACTCTCTGTACTGACGCTCCCGGAATTGGAGTCGGAGCAGTGCTCATGCAAGAGGACACGCGTGGGAAGTTTAGAGTGATAGCATTTGCAAGTCGCAAACTAATCGATGCTGAAACACGTTATTCGGTGACGCATTTAGAAACGTTAGCCGTTGTGTGGGCACTTAAGAAGTTCAAAGACATTATCTTTGGCTACAAGATAACTGTTTTTACTGATCATGCGGCAGTCACCGAACTGTTCCATGGCAGAAACTTATCAGGCAGATTAGCACGCTGGTATCTGACAATTCAAGAGTTTGACCCCGAATTTAGGTATTTACCTGGGAGGGCGAATGTTGTCGCCGACGCTCTGTCAAGAAATATAGCACCAGTTATGCCTGTATCAACATTCACTCTTTCGCAGCTGGAAGATGAGCAACGACGCGACCCATATTGGTCAGCTGTTATTTTTGCTCTCGAATCGGGCGAGGATGTTAAACTCCCCAAGTTATTTCTTCCCTTAAGTCAGTTTGAATTACGACATAACATACTCAATAGGACGAGAAAATCTCCTGAGGGTAATGTGTCTCAAATAGTCGTACCTGACACGTTGCGCAAAGCAGTAATGACATTGTTCCACGATGTCCCACAAGCAGGTCACCAAGGTCGTGATAAATGCTTAGCGGATTTACGAAAGAAGTATTTCTGGAACACTATGAAGAAAGACATAGAATTACACATAGCTAATTGTTTGGCATGTGCTCAACATAAAAGATCGACAGGATCACCTGCCCCGATTCTACAATATCCTACACCAGACCGTCCGTTTGACACAGTCGCTGTTGATGTGTTACAACTCCCAATGAGTCATCAGGGATCAGGATACGTCTTAGTGTGTGTGGATCATTTTTCTAGGTTCGTGGTCTTGGTCCCACTAAAAAGCAAAACGGCCGAAGCAGTAGCCTATGCATTAGTGATGAATCTCATATGTCCATATACTACGCCTAAAGTTCTACTCTCTGATAATGGAACAGAGTTCAAGAATGAGCTAATAGAGCATATATGTTTACAATAGGTAGGTAGGTAGGGCTATATTTTATATTACCTTGTTCCAGTATGTAAACATTGTTTAATATGTATTATATACTAATGTATAATATGTATGCGTTAAATAAATCAGTTTAATGTTGTGTAGAAGTTAGGTAAAATAGTATTGTAATTGGTGACCTGGCGCCAGCCGGGCGGTGGGCAAAGACAGACGATCCTGGCTGTACCACACTTGGACCACACGTCCAAGTGTGGTACAGCTGGTCTGGACTCAGGATATACATATATGGAGATAAGTGGTGGATACTTTTATACTGTTCAAGTGTATGGTAAGGCTGAGGCTAGGGTTTAAGTAAATATAGGTTGTGGTAGTCTATATTACATTTGTTCTTTTGCATATACGTTCTCTTATTTTATTAATAAGTAATGCAATGTATGATTCCTCCCGAATATGATACTCATATTTTGAGTTAACCAGAGGCTTATTGTTAAGAGCCTGGTGGAGATAATATAAGAGTCATAATAGTATTTACACTACTTATTGTTGTGACCACTAGTGGCAGGGGTTTGTTTCTCTATGCTGTCACGAACAAGCCTCACAAAACTCTAACTTGACTAGTGGCAAATTTTTGATAAAGAGGGGTGATGGCATAACATCTTATGATTCATACACAATGTACTTTATTTTATCTTGGAGGTAAAAGTTTTTAGAAAATAAAGTGGTAGTGGTGGTGATGTTAGGGCGAGCAGCACGGCACAATGGTCTAATTTTGGTGTGAAAATTTAGCCATAGATCATATTTATATAACGGGCTTGCGTGAGAAGAGGCTTTATCTCGTAACACTGAAACTGATACTTAAATACCTTTATGATGCGTTTGTATTGTTCGTTCTTTAATGTGAGCTCGTGTGTTTCATGGTAGTGGATATGCATGTCCAAGTAGAACTATAGAGGACGGACGCTTTTGTTTCATTTCTTTTGTGTGTTGGACATAAAGTGAAAAATGAAGACTTCAACTTCAGCAGTAAATTCCTAAATCATTTTCTTTCTTTTTTTTCCGAAATAGGATACTTAACTGGTAGATATTACGAGAAGTTAGGGTATGATTCATGCAACCTTCATTTTTTAGTTAAAAATGCAAATTGCTAAATTATGCAGGATTGAAGTGGGAAGCTGGTCAAAAGTACCTATTTGAGGACAAGTAACTAAAGTAACACAGCAATCAGTGGTTCCTTCGTAGTAGCCAGCCTAACAAACAAGTATCTTCCCAGCTTTCGCTGAAAAATATTGAAACTTGGCGGATATATATATATATATATATATATATATATATATATATATATATATATATATATATATATATATATATATATATATATATATATATATATATATATATATATATATATATATATATCATGTAGATCCACAATGAAAACGTGGATAAGATAAATCTTGATAAAATCACACGGGAAAAGGAAACAACGGAGCACCTTAGCTTTCGTCTTTATTCAAGACATATATATATATATATATATATATATATATATATATATATATATATATATATATATATATATATATATATATATATATATATATATATATATATATATATATATATATATATATATATATATATATATATATATATATATATATATATATATATATAATGAATGAGCATAGGAGAAAGTAATTATGCGAATCAATGATGTAACTGGCTAGTAGTGGTTACCCATCCAAGGTATCATAGGTTTGCCCTCTGTTTACTAGGTCACATATGTGTGCGTCGGATGGCTCAACTTTTCCGTGGTGTATTCGTCAAAACTTGGGAAGGTAGTTGTTTCTTAGACTCTACAGCACTGGTTCCCAAACTGGGGGCCATGGTCCCCCAGCAAAATTTAGGGGGCCATAAGCTGAGGCTATGTACACATAAAAATCGCAAGCCCCACCACACTAGAACAGCCAGTCAGCAGCTGAGCCAGCCAGAGATATGGATTGGGAGAGGGGGGCCATGGATAAGGATCATATATGAAAAGTGGGTAATGATCAGAAAAAGTTTGGGAACCACTGCTCTACAGTATAGTACTATAAAGTGTTTTACAGAGACTTATTTTATCGATGTCTTCATCTGAGTTGTAGGAGCATTTTTTACCTCATTGCTTGTATATGTGGTCAGGTTAGACTACTGTCAACTACGACATTTTCTGCATCTTCCTTGGGGACGGCTCCTGTATTCACTAACATGTTGTGTGTTGCGGAGTCACCTTTGTACAATCTAGATGTATTTAGACCAATCCTAGCCTAACCTAACCTAACCTATCCTTGGTACAACTGGCCACATCAAGGTCACTATCGGAGGCTTTCTTATCTAGTGTTTTTTTGTCTGTGGGTTGTTTACCGGTGGTATTTTCTTCGGTTATTATATTACCGACACCCTGACTACTGGTTACAACTTATCTGGTTACGGCTTATCTGTCTCACTTGTTCTTATAAGCACCTTTAGTCACCCAGCGTACAACATTTGGTTAGGGAAAGACTTCTACGGATTATCAGATAATCAAATGTGCTTAAGGATATTCATGATATGTGTATTTAAAAGACCCTCTCAAGTTTTTTTTTTGGGGGGGGGGAGGGGGGTAGGGGGGCACTTTCTCCGTTTATAACCTCAGCCTTCCTTGTTCAGGGCATTGACTATCTTACTTGAACTTCGGGTGTTGTACTAAACATTTACCTAGGAGGTCAAGCTGTGATGTAGGGTCGACAACAGCTGAAGGAGTATCTGTATGATAACTGAGAAACGTGGTAATTAGAGGGAGGAAACACACAGGTCTGTTAAGGTTAGCTTTAAAGAATGACTACACAGTTGGCTGATGAGGGTAAATGAAAGAGCACCAATGTTATAATTTGACGAAATTTGTGTATTTCACCCTGCTTAATGGTAAATGGTAAGATATACACGCGAGAGAAGAAGTTATTGATGCATACTTTGATGACTGTATAGAAAGTTGAAACATTACCTGCAAGTAGTAATCTGCCATGAAATTACGACTTGCAAGAGGTGTTCTGAGGACGCCTTCGTATAACTATCAAGAATTGCACAGTACTACTGAAAGTGCTGATGCAACCCGACCTTACAGCTACCTACATAAGACTGGTAATGTTGACTTTGTGTTGGTGATTTACTTTTAACTGAACACCTACTAAAGCGAAAACAATATTTTTAGTGTTTATTCGATTTTCTCTATCGATACACTCATACCTGTCTAACATTATGACTCAACGATTAGTGTCCATTCCCCTGCCTCTAGTCTAATTAGATCAAGACGTTATCTCCTATTGCCTCCTCAAATGATGGTTCATTTACCACCACAGTGAACGGTCGACTCATGTCATGGTCGCTCACATCTGATTCACATATAATCTGACTCTTCTTACGTCCTGTGTACGATAAGGTCACCCTCATAGTCATCATCACTACCAGCAAGTAAATACAGAGACATTCTACCACCAAGAGTGAGAAACTGTTGGTGTCTGTATTGAGTATGTGTCTGTTTATCTATAGGGTGATTCAGCAAAGAGTACAGCAAATTGGAGGATGAAATCCTTGGATAATTCTAAACCATAATGTCTATACTCTAGAGTAAAAGTCTGATTCTGCATGTGCCCAAGTGTTCGTGACAGGTGCGAGCAAATTAAAAATAGTCCAGGCATTCTGGAACGCGTCAGACAATCAAAGATACGACATGTACAGGCCTGCATTGAGGCAGAAGGGGGCAACTATGAATATTTCCTTTAGGTTGTAACAAAGAGGGGTCACACTGTAGAGATCTGTGAATAAATTATTACAAAAACCTACGGGGGTTTCACTTAAAATTCACTCTCATTAATACATCATCTTAAATGTATTGTAACATGGAAACTATGCAGAATCTGACATTTTACCATAGAGACATTGTGGTTTAGAATTATCCAAGGATTTCATCCTCCAATTTAATGTACTCTTTGCTGAATCACCCTGTTTATTGAATCATTTTTAACTGGAAAATAACTTTGTGTTGATTGCTGTACCTCAGATGATTTTATCTATGCTAAAGTAACAGACCCAGGAACATACACTATTATCTTATAATGTCCATCAGGGCATTACCTTATGTTTTAGCATTACTTTGTTGTACAGGGGTCGGCAGACTATATTTTATTATGTCTTGAGTTACGAGTGAGAATTCTTTTTTTAACGGAATTGCAATATATTTCATTCGATATTTTTAACGATTTCAGAAATGCACTTAAAGTTCTGGAATCATTAATCATTTTTATCCCATTATTTTCGATATGATAAAGTGTTTCTAACTGAATGCCGGGTAGAGTTTTACTGGGTATCTACAAAATCACACTCACAGATACTCACAGATGATCTTCTGGAAGAGGCTCAAGCCTGTGACTCCAGCTCAATAGCCTCTTCTCTACTCAGACGGTGGCTGTGTGTGACGGATATTTGTGCCCTATAATTATATACTTGTTGTTGATTTTTCCAGTATTTATCTAATTTTGCTTCAAACTTTTCCACCGTCTCCACATTCACTACCCACTCAGGTAACCCATTCCAGTCATTGACAACCCTGTTCGTGAACGAGTGTCTTCTGAGATTTAGCCTCGCTCTTGTTTTGTAGATCTTCTTTGAGTTCCCCCGGGTAGTGTCAGCCTCCCTCATCTGGAACATTCCTGCTGTACATGCCTGGTCATATATGCCACACACTATCTTGAATTGGTATAAAGAGGATAAAAAACATGCCGAGGCTTCTCGAAACGTTAACCCTTGGCTAACTTCTCTAACAACTTGCTAAATTTTACTCGGTAATCAAATTCTCTTACTCCAAACCCAACCATTGGTCAAAATTTTTTTTAACTCATCCCGCTTGTCTAGATAACTTGGTTTCTTGCACAGGTAAAATTGGAGGTAAAATTTGTGGCTAACCTAACCTAACCTAACCTAACCTAAACTAAACTAAACTAACCTAACCTTACCTAACCCAACCCGACGACCTTAAAACATTGTTTCTCGATATGATAATCAAGTTATACCCTCGGCTTGAATGCATTTCCTCGTCTGCCCTTGTAGAGGCTCGCTCAAGATTCTTCGAACACTGCTAGAGACAGCTGGCAACTCAAGGCCGTTTGTTTATTATAGTACGTAATAAAAATTATGAATGAATGTAAAAGGTTATCGGTGATTGGTTACTTAGTTCCCCGTTGCTTAATTGATGGTTGGGCTTTGTTGTTTCGTATTATATTATACTACCTACTACAGTAAACAAACGGTCTCGAGTTGCCAGCTGTCTTCAGCAGTATTCGAAGAATCTTCAATGAGGCTGTACATAGTTCGTGTGATACCTGTTTATAACACTCAGACACTGGCTACGGCAGGATTATAAATTAACAAACGACTTCTGTAGAAAAGCCATTACATTATGTAGTTTAGCCGTGAAAATGTGCTGTTATTTACTACCACCAGCACGTCTGAAAATAAGAAAGCAGCAAAATTACAACTATAAGAATGACTCAATATACAGCGGTAGTAAAGAGCCAGCGTAACGATTTGGTACGAGCGTCACATACAAACAACGTACAAATTGCTATTAACTTATACAAAATTACTCTGCGGGTATAGATTATAGATTAATATATAGACCTGGGTAATTATTTGGATGTTATATAAACAAATCCATGTGGAGTCCAATGTTTTACTCATCGATGACTCTGTGGGCGAACGGTGTACCCTGACTCACCCCTCTTCCTGTCTCATCTTCACTAATATAAACAACCTCACTTATCTTCTCTGCTCTTCTTCGTCTCTTTAACTATTTTGGATAAAGTTCTTCTTGGTCTTTCCTTGGCATTTACTCTGTCGGTTATTTTCTGCCACAGTTCATCTTTCCTTTTATTCCTCACTGAATTTCTTTATTTACGTCTTATTCCAAAGTTTTGAATGGAGGAGAGTGAGGCCACGGTCGTCAACCCTTAGACATGAGGATGGCACCTTTACCTGACTTACTGTTGCACTAATTCGCTATCAGAGTTACTATCCAGACTTTAAGCATCATAGTTTTATCAGATAAGTGTCTTACCAGTAGATGAAAGATTGAACCAGTGAATACATACAGTTCTCTATTGGCAGGTTTACTCAAGGCTACTGAGTCACATCGCACCTCATCTCATCCCCTTCACTTAAGTTAGGTCTTCCACCAGATAACGAAAGACAAACGCTTATGGTACATCAGGGGGTTGCATTTATGTAATGTTTTCAAAACCCAAAAATTTAATCATATCACTTGCAGTATTATCTGTGGTAAGGCAAATACTATATAATTAACTTGTATACACACTGCATACATAGCTCAATTCCGTGTCGGACATGAGCAAGCGTAGTACATAATTACTATCACTATGAAAGCATTATTGAAACATGATACAATGGATTATTTTTTTAATGCCTCCCTTCTTGATATTCTATTTTTTTCATATTATGCATATTTTTACCAAACAAAATATTTTTTTTTATTTAAAATTATTTTTTTCAACTAATCGCAAATTCTGGTTAATTGATATATTGCTTTTATATTTTTCTGATATATAGCTAATAAATTTGTTCTTATATCAAACCTTTATAGTACAGGAAGTCAGTGAAGCTTCAAATTAATGGCGTATAAATACTTAAGTTTAGTTTACTTGTATTTGTGATGAATCTTAGCAATAATTTACTGTTGTATTTCATAGTCATGTTGGCGTTAAAGCATAGGTGTTGTTTATGCATTGTGCTTAGTTTTTCAGAATGCGTAGCCATGTTTTTGTTGAAGCTTAGATGGTTGTGTTGAAGCTTAGATATTTGTTTGTGTTGAAGTTAAGTTGCTTCTGTATTGAAGCTTAAATTTTATTGTTAGTAATGTTTATGTGGTGAAGTTTACTTGAATTTATGTGCTAAAGCTTTACTATATTTATACAGTATACTGATCTTTAACTATGGTGGTGTCAAGTAGCAAGAAAATCTCGATTTTACCCTTGTTTCCATGGACAAGAAGCTTGTAGGGGTATCGAGATATTAATGTTGTCTAGCACTCAGGATGGAAGGAAACTCTAATGTGGTTTTCTTATATAATATAAGTTATATGATAGACAGTCTGGTGCTGGAGGTGCCGTGTGGTGGGGAGCTGCTCAGTAGAAGACGTTCGGTGAGTAGTGTGTTGAAGGAGGTAGATGTGCAGGAGCTTCGTTAGAGAAGATGTTGCCTGTTGCTGGCCTCCTGGTTGAATGAATGTTAACAGCGTGGAGCTTGCTGGAGGAGGTGTTGCTTGTTCAGGAAGATGGGCAGAATGAAAGCTGGTTGGTGAGGAAGCTCAGAGAAGGACAGCTGGTGGGTCGCCATGCTCGCTGGCGGGAGCGAGGACCGCCAGGCAGGCGAGGAGAAGCAAGGCAGCCAGGCAGCGGCGGAGGAGGAGGTGTTGCTTGTTCAAGAAGAATGGTCAGAATGAATCTCAATGGAGAGACAGAGCTTATATACCCAGCAGCAGCCGCCAGTCCTCTATGAATCATGTTGGGAAAACCCAGAAAGTCGCCGGTGACTAGTTCCGTTGCTAAGATACGGTAACATCTGGTTGGTTGCTAGGGAAGGCGGTAGCAGGTGGTGGCTGTGGCTACGCAGTTGTAGGCAGTTGTAGGGGAGACGTCCACTACAATACTCCCCCTTCCCTCCAGGCGGTGTAGGAGACTTGTTGTCTGTAGAGTTGCTTAGCACATGTGAGGCAGACCGGGCGGTGCATGCCTCATGTGAGACAACGGCGATGGCGTGATGAGCCGATCGCTGAAATACAACTGTCTAGATACACACTATCTGTGGGAGAAGGGAGAAAAAGGGTGTGTGGAGGCGATGAATGTTGTGCTTCCCTCACGACAGGTACAGGGTCGTCAGATGCGCCTGCTGGGGTGTGTGTGGGCCTGGGTCAGGAGCAGGGGCTGCGTCAGCAGAAGCGGATTAGGGCTCGTGACAGCAGCTGGGTCCACGACAGCAGCAGGGTGCAGGACATTAGCAGGGAGTACCTGAGGGAGAAAAGAGGGGGTGTGGAGGCGATGGATGTTGTGTGCTTCCCTCACGGCAGGTACTGAGTCGTCAGATGCGCCTGCTGGGGTGTGTGGGCCTGGGTCAGCGTCTGAGGCAGGACGGGTGTGCTGGGGTCGTAGGATGTGGTGCTTGGGGCAGGAAGAGGAGCCGGTGTCTGCTTGAAGACTGGGAGCATGATCAGTGTCTCCTCCATCCTGTGTGAGTGCTTATCTCCGGGAGTCACCATTTGTAGGGGTATCGAGATATTAATGTTGTCTAGCACTCAGGATGGAAGGAAACTCTAATGTGGTTTTCTTGTACAATATATAAGTTATATGATAGACAGTCTGGTGCTGGAGGTGCCGTGTGGTGAGGGGCTGCTCAGTAGAAGCGTTCGGTGAGTAGCGTGTTGTAGGAGGTAGATGTGCAGGAGCTTCGTTAGAGAAGATGTTGCCTGTTGCTGGCCTCCTGATTGAATGAATGATGACAGCGTGGAGCTTGCTGGAGGAGGTGTTGCTTGTTCAGGAAGATGGGCAGAATGAGAGTTGGTTGGTGAGGAAGCTCAGAGAAGGACAGCTGGTGGGTCGCCATGCTCACTGGCGGGAGCGAGGGCCGCCAGGCAGGCGAGGAGAAGCGAAGGCAGCCAGGCAGCGGCGGAGGAGGAGGTGTTGCTTGTTCAAGAAGAATGGTCAGAATGAATCTCAATGGAGAGACAGAGCTTATATACCCAGCAGCAGCCGCCAGTCCTCTATGAATCATGTTGGGAAAACCCAGAAAGTCGCCGGTGACTAGTTCCGTTGCTAAGATACGGCAACATCCGGTTGGTTGCTAGGGAAGGCGGTAGCAGGTGGTGGCTGTGGCTACGCAGTTGTAGGCAGTTGTAGGGGAGACGTCCACTACAAGCTCTTTATGGAAATAGTTGGCATACTGTATGGCAACATATAACGGAATGTTGACAGATTTGTTGTTATAATGTTATTACTGCACATCAACAACTAAGGTCTTTAAGCGCGTAACAAGGTTAGTAATAATTACTACACTATTACATCAACAATTAAGAATTTTGAGATAAAATTTCTGTCGAAAGATAACATTACCGACATTATTTACGGACCGGAAATTCGAGCGCCAATTTTTAAAGCTAGTCACAATATATTAACTTTTGCAATGAACCGAAATAATAGGGATAATATATTTGCTAGTCAGGGTACAGGCGTTAAGTTTATGGAGGTTCCCCATAAATTCCTGAATAATTATATTATTATTTTGATGCCAAATTTCAACTCTCTGTCCAAACTGTAGACAAATATCGCGAAGAGATACTCTACCAAACATACAGGCACTTAAATATATATATATATATATATATATATATATATATATATATATATATATATATATATATATATATATATATATATATATATATATATATTTGGGTGGTCCTTATTTTTCAACTTTGGAATTTTTTACCACAGACCCTGCTAAAAGTGTCCATTTAGGACAGAAACATTGTGTGTAGAGTTATTTTTAAATATGTTAGTATTTAGAGGTTGCTCAAAGCTGTCAAAAATTCAATAATCGATGTAGTCGATTACTTTGTAGCCGATTACGCCCACCACTAGTGCGTCGCATTTGGCACGATTGTGGTGAGTTTTGCTGGTCGTGATTGATGAGTGGGGAAATTAGAAACAGTTCTGCAGAGTATTCTCATTATTAATTTATATTAATAGTTAATTTCTTTATTCCTCAGGTCAAAATGGCTAATGCAGGAGTAAAAACACGAGAAAATGTGTATTTGATAAAGACATTATGAGATGACATTACAGGGGCTAAGTAACCTTCAAACAGGCAAGTGTTACAGTATTTTTTAAGCCTGCATCGCATACAGAAAAAAACATCAGAGTGGCAGCTGAGGAAGTCACAGACAAAGTTCTTCAATTTTGGACAAAAGCAAACATTCCCACACACCACATTCCAGATTGTGTGAATCAAGTGCACAAAATGTTTAACAAGTGGAGTAGTTTGAAAAAGAACTCTTCAAGAAAGACAGAAACTCAAAAGCAGAAAGAAAAAGAGTTCACTGATACATTTGAAGATCTCTTTGACATTGCACATGTGAATGCTTTGAATATGATGACAGTTCAGGAGGATAAGGATTTCTTAATAGCGCAACGAGAATATGGGCGTCGTGGGGCAATGTCATCTCTTGACAAAGTATTCCTGAAAAGACAGAAACGACGAGAAAAAACTCTCAAGAAAGCAATGAAAAGGAAGTTGGCTGCAGACAGTGCAGAGGAAGAAGCCAAAAAATGCCAGGCCATCGTTGTCTTGAACAGCAGTAGTACGTCTTCTTCTGAGGAATCCAACCCAGTTCCTGGCCCATTAGCACTTCAAACTCCACCTGCTGTCAAGAAGCGTGGGCGAAAAGAAGTTCTAACTCCAGAACTTTCTGCAGCATTAGATCGGACCAAGTCCTCAGATAGAATGGCCATGCACATTGTCACCCAAACTGCTCGGAGTCTGGGCCATGATGTCAGTGAATTGATTCTGAATCCATCAAGCATCAGGAGGAAACGTCAGCATCATCGCAGTAGCAGGGCAGCTGAAATCCTTTCAAACTTCAAACCAGAGTCAGTTTTAATTGTTCACTGGGATGGTAAATTGATGCCTGATTTGACGGGGCATGGGGGGCCATGTTGACAGACTCCCAGTTCTTGTCTCAGGCAATGGCACCTCCCAACTTCTTGCTGTTCCAAAACTTCTCTCTGGTACCGGTGATGAACAAGCAAAAGCTGTTGTGAAGGCGTTGCAGCAATGGCACATTGCAGACATCGTGCATGGCATGTGTTTTGATACAACAAGCTCAAATACTGGTCACCACAAGGGTGTGTGGGTCAAAATTGAGCAGTTGCTGGGTCGTGATTTGCTATATTTTGCCTGCCGCCACCATGTACTAGAACTTGTAGCTGGAGCTACTTTTGAAGCTGTAATGGGGCACTCAGCTGCTCCTGACATACAGCAAGTAAATCACTGTAGGTGCGCGTGATTCAGGTATATGCTGATAACTACAAGGAAACAAGAAAACACGAAGTTCCCAAGCGCTCTCGTATAATTCATATCTTCAGGGGTGAGTACACCCCTGAACATGTGAATTACACGAAAGCGCTTGGGAACTACGTGTTTTCTTGTTTCCTTGTGGTTATCAGCATATATATTGGGGTGGTTCACAAAAAATAAAGTTCTTTATATTTTTAGTGCTCAATGTTCATTTGCGGCATTTACATGAAAAACATTTCAGGCGAAATTATAGGTAATTACAGCTTCATTTAGGGTATGCACAAGTGGCCCGAAATTCTACTTCTCTAATGTTTTCTCCCTCTATAAAATAATTCTTGTTCCTGACATCAGATACATGTAATTTATTTGTTACATTTATTTGTTGGTGTTATTTTATCCAAAATATGAGATTAACATAAAGAACACATGTAAGAGAAACATACATCACAGAAGATTAGCCTTCTTTATGTTGGGATACTGACGGCGATGTGTGGTGACCACTTGAAGCAGGTACTGCTTTTGATCTTCGCTTTTCGTAATTGAAGAGTTGTAGTCCTGGATAACCTTCACCGCTCTTTCGGCTACATCATTCACCACCTGCAACTCTTGTAGAATTTCCCTTGACTGAAGGAACTGTGGATCGTCATTCCACTGGCTTGGATCTTTGGAGAAGAATCCAGAATCCAGGAGTGTGGTTTGAAAGAAGCAGTTAATATTTGTGGATGCAAGGTTTTTAAGCTCCAGTGATGGAATTTCGCCTTCTGTCACTTTCAGCATCTTTGGACATTCCTTTTTCTCGTTCTTTCCCTTCATTGACTCAAGGATTTCTCTTTTCTCAGCATACGAAACACTATCACTGAAGAGAGCCAGAGCTACTGACTCCTCACTTAAATACCAGAGATGCCGCTGGAAAGCCTTTGTTGCTGCCATTCCAACTGATTCATCTATTTTCTCCCCATAGTAATGAAGTTGTTTGAGAAAGGATATATCATTGCTTGGAGCTCCAAACACTCCAGGAGCTTTGAACCACATTGGACCGTACACAAGAGCAACAAAAAGGGACATGGTCTGAATCAGCTTCTTCTCCTTGATAGTTAGCTGGAACTGGTGCTGAAACATGAATATCTGGAGAGAGTATAATGCTTTAGACATCCAACGAGCATGGTGTACTGGGCCAGGCTTTCCAAAACGAATCCCTAGGGGCGAAGTCCCACCCAGGAATATCACACAAAGTTCCATAAGTCGGAGGTAATCGTCCCGGGGCTGAGTCTGCTTGAGAGCCTTCATGTAGTAGTCGATAACTTTTTGCACTCATTCAGAATTTTCCTTCAACACTGCAGTGATAATATACCCATTAGTATCACCCGTCTTGAACTCCAAATGCTTGATTTGATGCCACTGCTTTTTAAACCTCTGGAACAAGAGAACATCAGGACCACTAGATGACCCATGAACGGCTTTGAAGACATCTCTAAGAACAACTTCTAAGATATGGTGTCTGGAAGGAAGGTATAGGAGATTTCTTCCCAATCTATCTTCATTCAAGGTACAAGCTCCACGAACATGACCAGTGTTAGCGGCAGTGGTGTCAAAGCATATGACGACAACCCGGTCATCAACATTTCAATCTTTCAAAGTATCCACCACAGGTGTGGAACGCCCAATAACTGGACATTGCCTACCGAAGAGGATACCTCTTTCCCTGAGATCAGTATTGAGAGTCGTTCAACAGATTCCTCTCCTGTTAGAGATGGAAGGAGCTTACCATCCCAATGAACCACAATTCCGGTCTTGGCTCCAGAGGATATGACAGTTTGCTTCACAGAAGCAATGTGATCTCTACGATATCGGATACAGGCTCTCCTGATTGTGGAACGGCTGATGAGCAGCTCACCAATGTTCCTTCCAAGGTCTGCTACAGTAGCTGCCACAATATGAACAGCCTGTCGGTCACTTGTATTGGCTCTGTCCAAGGCAGCAGCAAGACGACCTAAAACTAAGTTTTCAGATTAGTTTTGAGATGATACATGAGAGGTTGACGGGCCAGGAACCGTAAAATCTGGATCCATTTCGACTCGAGGAGTCTTTTGATATGTAGGGTGTCTTTCATCTTCATCAGAGCTGCTACTTGATTCCAACTTGGAGCTAGATGTAGGTTGAAAACCTTGGAGCTAGATGTTGGATAATAATTTAGTGGGTCCCTTAATTTTGACCTGACCTGACTTGACTATGTGTGGTCTGGGGTGTGCACTTTTGTTGGCCGAACTGGAGAGGGCCAAGGAAGAATTAGAGAGGGCCAAGTTGGAGAACCTGAAATTAAAAGAAGAGATGACGAGGGTGAAGGAAGAGGCGAGACAAGGAAAGCCCGTGTCTGACGAAAACTCAGGCGAATGGAAGGTTGTGAGGAGAGGGACGTCCAAGCTGGTGGTGAAAAAACACACCAAGGATATGTCAGCAACGACAACAACAGCTAAGTGTATCAACTCGTTCAGTCCCTTGATAGACGAATTGGATGTTAGTACAGTCAGGGACAGGGCTGGCAAGGAAGGTATAAAAACTTTGATTGTTGGTGACTCACAGGTAAGGTACTTG
Organism: Homarus americanus; assembly: GCF_018991925.1. Lineage (NCBI taxonomy): Eukaryota > Metazoa > Arthropoda > Malacostraca > Decapoda > Nephropidae > Homarus > Homarus americanus. Next base: position 14,892,607 of record NW_024722227.1, read on the forward strand.
GACAGGGCTTTTTGTGGTAAAAATATAAATAGGAGGAGGGTGTGTTTCCCAGGAGCTGGGGTGGGGGATGTAATTGACAGGATGGACAATATCTTGTCTGGTAATGGGAACAAACCCATTATCTGCCTCAGTGCAGGAGGCAATGATATTGGCCGGTGTAGGAGTGAGGAGCTTCTTGATAAGTTCAAGGCAGCTATAGATCTTATTAGGACTAAGGGAGGGATCCCTATCATATGTGGTGTCCTGCCTAGAAAGAGAGTTGGCAGTGAATGGTTGTCAAAGGCAGTTGGTGTCAACGACCGTCTTGACAGATATTGCAAGTCAATATCAGTCCCATTCATTGACAACTGGGACAACTTCTACGGCAAAAGGGACCTTTATGCTAGGGATGGGGTGCACCTGTCTCGGGATGGGGTGGCAACCCTGGCGGGGTCTCTAGAGGGGGCAGTTCAAAAGATATCGAAGTCTTTAAACTACAAGGGGAACATATGAGCACGGGGGTGGAGGAGACTGCAGTGGGAGTGGGTAAACAAAGTGAAAGGTTACAGGGAAATAGTGTCAGGAATGATGATAAAACTAAATTAGACAGGGAGTTAAGACCTAAACGCGGTAAAGGGAGAACTCAGAACACGACTAACCTAAATGTCTACTACGCGAACAGTAAAAGTATGAGAAACAAATGGATGATATTAGAGCCTTGGTATGTACCGAAAAAATCGATATAATAGCATTCACTGAAACATGTATTAACATAGACTCACATGAGTTACCTGTCGAATACCAAATTGCAGGTTACAAATTGTTCCATACCGACAGGCACACCAGGAAAGGAGGTGGAGTAGCAATCTATGTCAGGGATAACCTGAAGTGTGAAATAAACAAGGAAATAAAAACTGAGCGGAATACAAAAACAATTTGGATAGAATTAATTGACGGTAGGGAAAATTAATCACAGGAGAAATATATAGACCACCCAATCTTGATAGAGTTAATGAGCAACTTATCTGGAATGAAATGCGCAGGGCTTCCATACACAACAAAGTCTGTATAGTAGGCGACTTTAACCTTGGCCAAATAGATTGGACTGACCTTATGGGTAACTCTGAATCAGAGGATTTTCTCAAAACGATCCAGGACTGTTTCCTAAGTCAACATATAATCGAACCCACCCCGGGTAATAATATACTCGATTTAGTTCTGTCGAACAGAGAAAACCTCATTACCAATGTCGAGGTAGGGAACGAACTTGCAAACAGGGATCATAAAGAAATTAGATTCCAGTTAGATTTTCAGGGCAGACGAAAGGAAAATTTCACTAAAGTCACAGATTTCATAAGGGCAAAGTTTGATACTTTGAAGAGGCAGTTAAGGGAAGGGGTATCACGCCTGGGGGTGACTCACACCGACCTCACCCCACCCACGAACCTGAAGGTTGACACCGACCTGATAACGAGATCAGAGATTGCCGAGTTTCTCGACAATTTAAATAATGAGTTACTTAATGCACAAAGGCAGAACATTCCATACAAAAAACTCAGATCAGACAACAACGACCCTAAATGGATAAATAATTATTTAAAGAACATATGGGCTATAGGTAGAAGGATAAATCGTGGCGAAATTTACCTCCGGGATTATTATAAGTTATTGGCCGAAGGGTTAAGACCAAGATAAGGGGAGCAAAGAAGAATAATGAACTGGAGATAGCAAGGGAGGCGAAGACCAACCCCAAGGGATTCTACCAAATGAATCAAACTAAAACACGAGATAAGATTGAACCAATACAGACAGATACTGGCGAGCTAACTGATAACGACGGAGAAATGAGCAATAATCTGAATATATATTTTTCAACAGTTTTCACCACCGAAAATTTAAACATGATACCCGAGGCACCGACTCTATTCAGAGATAGCGAAGAAAACAAATTAAGTGAGATAGTAGTGACTAGTAACGACGTTAGTAAGCAAATAGACAAACTAAAGCCTAATAAGTCACCTGGTCCCGATGAGATATTTGCCAGAGTATTAAAGGAATGTAAGGAAGAGTTTAGTATGCCCTTAGCAAAGTTGTTTAACATGTCCTTAAAAACAGGTGTAGTACCAGAATCCTGGAGGATAGCGAATGTAATACCAATTTTCAAGAAGGGGGATAGATCACTATCCTCTAACTACCGCCCAACCAGTCTAACATCAATAGTAGGCAAATTACTTGAAGCAATCATTTCAAACTCTATTCGAAATCACCTGGAGAAGCACCAATTGATCAATGATTCCTAGCATGGTTTCACAAGCGGGCGTTCATGTCTAACTAATCTATTAACATTCTTTTCATAAGTTTTCGAATCGGTGGACGAGGGGCACAATTATGATGTGGTATATCTCGACTTTAGCAAAACCTCCGACAGAGTCCTCCACGAAAGACTAATTAGAAAGTAGAAGCACATGGCATCAAAGGTAATATCCTTAAATGGATTAGGGCGGGGTTAAAGGACAGGAAACAGCGAGTAAGCATTAACGGCACTAAATCCCATTGGAGCAACGTCACTAGCGGAGTTTTCCAAGGCTTAGTACTTGGACCATTATTATTTAGCATATACAAAAACGACATAGATATCTGCATAGACAGCAACATAAGTAAATTTCCTGATGACACTAAAATAGGACGTGTTATTAAATCTGACGAGGACTCCACTAAACTACAGGAAGATCTAAACAAATTTTTTGAATGGTCTGAAAAATAGCAGATGAAATTCAACGTGGACAAATGTAAAGTACTCAGTATAGGAGATGTAAACAGGGAAATCAGTTACCAGATGAACAACGATACCATTGAGAAATCCGACTGTGAGAGAGATTTAGGAGTGATGATATGTAGGAACCTTAAGCCAAGTAAACATTGTGTATTTGCTCGAAACGAGGCTAATAAAGTACTTGGGTTCATACAAAGGATTGTTAGTTATAAGACTAGCGAGGTCATCCTAAAACTATATCTTGAGCTTGTGAGACCTCACTTGGATTACGCAGTTCAATTCTGGTCACCGTATTACAGAATGGACATAGAATCCTTGGAAAGAATTCAGAGGAGAATGACAAGGCTAATCCCCGGCATTAAGAACGTTGAGTACAGAGACAGGTTAAAGCATCTTAATTTGCACTCCCTCGAGAGACGTAGAGTGAGAGGCGATATGATAGAGGTGTATAAATGAAAGTCAGGGCTGAACAAAGGGGACATTACAAAGGTACTCAAACTATCCAACCAGGAGCGAACTCGTAACAATGCTTTCAAATTAGACAAATTTAGATTTAGACGCAAAATAGGTAAACACTGGTTTGGCAACAGAGTAGTGGATGAATGGAACAAGTTACCCAATATCATCATTAACTCGAATATGCTGAATAGCTTCAAACATAGGTTGGATGCTTATGTGAGCAATAGGGGTTGGGTGTAAATGGAACTGCCCAGTATGGGCCAATAGGCCCGCTGCAGTTTCCTCCATTCTTAAGTTCTTACATTCTCTTAGGCACCTCTACGTGTGTGTTGGTGTTGGTGTGGGGATTAGTGAATGACATGATTATGACCTGACCTCATGTTTAATGAGGTCACACTGTATATTTAAGCCTCTCTCTGTCCATGTAATCCAGTTGCCTCTGAAGATGTCTTGAATAAAGACGAAAGCTAAGGTGCTCCGTTGTTTCCCTTTTCCCGTGTGATTTTATCAAGATATATATATATATATATATATATATATATATATATATATATATATATATATATATATATATATGTATATATATATATATATATATATATATATGTATATATATATATATATATATATATATATATATGTATATATATATGTATATATATATATATATATATGTATATATATATATGTATATATATGTATATATGTATACTGTATATATGTATGTATATATATATATATGTATATATATGTATGTATATACTATACAGTATATGTATGTATATATGTATATGTATATATATGTATATATATGTATGTATATATATATATATGTATATATATGTATGTATATACTATACAGTATATGTATGTATATATATACTGTATATATATATATATAATATATATATATATATATATATATATATATATATATATATATATATATATATATATATATATATATATATATATATATATATATATATATATATATATATATATATATATATATATATACATATATATATTTCATTAGCCCAATAAAGTATGTGGACTTCTACATACAATCAACACCTCAACCAGCCAGGATTCGAACCCACGGCCCACGAGCCCATGACTGTGACCGGGGAACGCTACCTCTGGACCACCAGGATACTAAAAACAGTCCTAGACTCTGTTATATTTCACTCAAAGCCTGTTCAATGAGCTTATGGCGCCGTGAACCTCTAATGGTGACTACCCGTATCACGAAGGTGGTCAGAGTAACATTTTACCAAATCCGGCTTCTAAACACAAGGATCCATATATATTTCATTAGCCCAATAAAGCACGCGAACTTCAACATACAATCAACACCTCAACCCGCCAGGATTCGAACCCACTGCCCACGAGCCCATCACTGTGACTGGGGAACGCTACCTCTGGACCACCAGGATTACAGGTTCACTGCGCCATAAGCTCGTTGATCAGGCTTTGTGTGAAATATAACAGAGTGTAGGACTGCTTTTAGTATCCTGGTGGTCCAGAGGTAGCATTCCCCGGTCACAGTCATGGGCCCGTGGGCCATGGGTTCGAATCCTGGCGGGTTGAGATGTTGATTGTATGTAGAAGTCCGCGTGCTTTATTGGGCTAATGAAATATATATGGATCCTCGTGTTTCGAAGCCGGATTTGGTAAAACGTTACTCTGACCACCTACATGATACGGGTAGTCCCCATTAGAGGTTCACGGCGCCATAAGCTCGTTGAATAGGCTTTGTGTGAAATATAACAGAGTCTAGGACTGCTTTTAGTATCCTGGTGGTCCAGAGGTAGCGTTCCCCGGTCACAGTCATGAGCTCGTGGGCCGTGGGTTCGAATCCTGGCGGGTTGAGGTGTTGATTGTATATATATATATATATATATATATATATATATATATATATATATATATATATATATATATATATATATATATATATATATATATATATATATGAATGAGAGAGAGACGCACGTGCCACAGCTGAGGAGTCCCTCATACAAAACACGTTTGAATTGGGGAAATAATTCATGAAATGGTCGTCTTTTGGTCTCTTCCCTCCATTGTCTTCCTTTCCTCTATACATTTTTTTAATTTTTAAACCACATTCTCTGTTCTCTTCATAGAAAGACAGAAACTTAGACAGTGATCACTGGTAGAACACTGGGCTTGAATGTTCTTCCTGTGATCCAGGAAAGAGATATGAATAATCTGTGTACAAGATGAGTAAAGTTAGCGCGAAGGAAAATGTTCCCTGTCATCTACATCAATGAAATTATGAGAATTTTCGAGAAGGGCGGAAAGACTGCAAATATTTCATCTTATCTGTATGTCAGCGTGAATTATGTTGTGCCCGTAAAAACTTCAGACTGTGATCAAAGAAACGAAATGGTATTCAACATGGGAAAAATTGTTGACTGTATGAACACATTCAGTAAACAAATTTCGTACACAATTGGAAAGAACGTTGGCGCTGACGAACGTCTGCTACACATGCATAGTTAATAGAAAAATGTCAAAAGATATTCTGGCTCTCATTGGAAACCTAAAAAAATACTTATAAAAAGCACACAGGCAAAATAACATAAAAACTCTCACAGTGTCGGTTGCATTTATTCAACCAATCAAGTTGAAATCGAACTTGCAATTCGCTCCCATAACATAGAATCATCACAGGTATTTGCGACCCTGGGGCATATCTGTTACTCGACGGCCTGTTGCCATGGCTAGTGTGGTACAGATTCTAGAAATGGAACAACAAAACAAAGTTCCTACAATATTGGTGTAGTTCCTGTGATGGAGAAGACGAGGCAGGGAAATTGACACATGGCAAGGGACATTTATTAGCGATACATAATAACCGCTGTAGTAAAGCCATAAATTAAACTATATAATGGTTACTCCCTACATAAGATATATTGCAGACTACAGGTTCTTATGGGTGTTATATTGTATTACTTCACTTCAACAACCAAGGTATTTAACCCCTTCACTACGGAGACGCCACATTTAATATTTTATTTGGCTAACGACAGACGATTTTATTTAGCACAGAGAGGGACCCGTGGCAACTTCTGATGTTCCAAGATTAGCATTTCACTCAATATTTGATGTATTTAATGATATATATTAGTTCAAACTTCGAATTATGAAACTGGACAAGCCGCTGACACAACGCAAGAAGACTTTAATTAACATCTGCGTCCTTTAATTTCCTTTTGCGAAAACCTTTAACCCTTTTAAATTCTTATTTTGAATTATTTATAAAGTTGTTTTATAGGACCTTATATCTTTATTCGGATTTCCATTTTATCCATTTTATTTGTTGACTTTCTCTTTTCATCCATTGTTGTTGACTTTTTCTTATCCATTTTTGTAGAGTTTCTTTTCTCCCTTACCTTTGCTGACTTTCATTGTTATCCTTTTTCTTTGTTAGTGTCAGTCTGGTTTCTCATATATGTTTTTCTCAATACTAATATATCCTGTACACGTTTTCCTCACTACTAATATATTCTGTTTGTTTCGAGTGACGAATGAGTTTGTATTGGGATTAAAAGCACAAATTTCCACGTACATACATGGGTTGTTATTTTGATGTCGCATTCATATCTCCAAGTGCAGTATATATTTTTTTTAATCCCATGTAATACTATATCATATATTAGTTGCACCCACAAGTATCATGTATTTTGGGTACCTTGTGTATGATAATATTTCTTCTGTATATATCAAGTATATTTAAGAGTGAAGCTAGTTTGTGTAACGGGGAAAATTCAGGTACAGTTGGTTCTCTGTTCTCCCTCCCCACAAAAAAAGACGAAACAAAGAGAAAGAAAAAAACCAATTGGTAGGTTCTTAAGATATAGTTAATGGGTAAATATAATGAAGCTAAGGTGTATGTTGTGTCTCTATTATAATGTAGCGTATTCATAATGATTCAGTCAAGTTATAACGCGCTCTCATTTCCAACTTAATAAGAAGACATTAACACACATAATGTTCGCAATATTGCCAGTAGTGAAGTTGCAAATGGAAGATGCTTAAACGGAAGGGGTGGGAAACTGTTATTAAAGTGAGAAGGAATGTCGTGTTGGTGATGTTTCTCCAGATAACTGCACCAGTGTTCGTGTTGAGTCCTAAGAGAAAATGTTGTAAGGAAAGTAGCTTAATGTACTATAACACACAAGTAGTAGTTTACAAATCTCGAGGTTTTAGATAATATACCTTCCAGTCTTAACCTTTAAAACTACCTTGTGTTGGTCTTTTTGCCAGGGCCCAACGTCATGTGTCCCTCCCCTAGTCCATAGCAAAGTTATTAAAGATTCATCTGTTTTACTTAATTAACTTATTTTAATAACATAAGTGCATAGGTATTTTATGTCCGGTTATAGCTGTAGCGGTTTGATGTTCACTCCCTTCCCTTACAATAGATTAAAAATCGCACACAGCTGAATATGTTCTCTCTCTTTCTCTCTCCTGGTCTGGCATATGAGTGTCTGACGTGTTTATACTAGATCTTTTCCCTGCACGGACACTTTGAACATTACCGTCACTTTCCGATGGACATGGCAACCTTCCTGTAGAAGTAACATTTTGTTTTTGTTCATCCGTTATATTTGCTCTGGACTTTTATGGCTATTCCCCGCCTCCACAATATCCATAAAGGTGAGACAATTCAATTTTGTGGAGGCCATAATAGAAGCGTACACAAGGCGACACAAGCCCAGGATGTGGGTGTTTTATCATACATATTTCTGGGTACACTTAAATAGCGGGATTTGAGAGATCAGAGTGGATTTTCGACAACATTCATGTCACTTAAAGGAATATACGCAAGTGTTCAAAGCGTTCAGGGGGTTAAAGTTTCTTCGAGTACTTGTTGAAGGCGACTGCGGGTAGACCAGAGTCTATAAGAATCATAACGTACAGGGCAGATGACATAACATATAAAAGACATTTGAGGTTTGAGGTTCTGTGGCCGAAAAAAAAAATGGAACTGAGGAAGGAAGGAGGGAGGGTATTGTACCAAGAACAATATGACCATCTGAATATTAACAGAGTAGTGTGGGATGCTCTTCTGTCTTTTTGAAAACCTTCATATTATACACAGTTCCTCCGTGTATATGAAACAAAGACAAGATGAAAAAAAGAGAAAAAAGTTAGATACATTTATAAGAGGCAGGAAGATATTTCAGTAATCTTAGCACAAAAAAAGCTATATAACTATACATTTTGTTTTCTTGTGTTATTATTAGGTTCATATCTACATTAAATGAGGTTATTAGGTAACACAAAAATAATCCTGCTTGTATGAATTTTCTTCCTAGGAATTAACTGAACGCATTAATGAAAATTACGCTCAGTAAATACTCCTTTACAGCCGCTGCGTGTATACGGTGGCCAGCTGTGTATAATGTGTCTTGGTAACGTGCAGCTGCGTGTATATGGTGGCCAGCTGTGTCTAACACATCTCGATAATGTGCAGCTGCGTGTATATGGTGGCCAGCTGTGTCTAACATATCATGGTAACGTGCAGCTGCGTGTATATGATGGCTAACTGTGTCTAACATATCATGGAAACGTGCAGCTGTGTGTATATGATGGCCAGCTGTGTAATTCAATGCTCAAACCTAGCAACGTACAATTGCAAAAAACTAAAACCTACAGAATAAGAGAGATTTTGGGATGAGGAGATATTGATAGAGGTATTAATGAGGATAGGAATGACATTATAAAGTGAGTCTCCGGAGATGATATTACTGCGCTTCAATAACTTAGGTCTTTAAGCGCATAACAAGTTTACTAATATTACACTAGTCAAAAAACAACAATCCCAAATTATAAGATATAATACTGTTGTTTTGGTTTATGGGAAATTAATAAAAATACTGACAGTTCCTGTGACCCAATGTATATCAGACTTAACAGGTTTCCTTGTTGTTGTCAGTTAGCAGAGGAACTAATTAATTTGGGCGAAGGAGAGCAAAAATTTTAACTCAAACTAAAGGGGTTTCACCTTTAATGAAATAAATACAAGTGACTGAATGGGAAGGTAATCTGATCATCTTTGTCACCTGCAACGTAGTTTCCCATCGATTCTGTTTTCATGTATGTATTTATCCTGTCCATCTGTCTGTGAACAAAATAACTGATAGATGGGACAAGACAGTTTGATAGAACAAAAATAATTTTTTTCTCGACCAAGGAAGAACAGATCTTATAAAAAGTTTACCTCTTTAACACAGTGTAGATGCTGAATATTCATTATGTTTAAATTATATTCAACAATCTTCGCTCTATATAATTGTGACAGCTATTTAGGGTAAATTCTTTTAAACTTTATGATTATGTATCTTAACTGATGTCACGACTATAGCTACACGCTGTAACCTTTGTATTTTAATGACGAATACAGAGGACATCCTTCTAATCTCCTCTCTCTCTCTCTCTCTCTCTCTCTCTCTCTCTCTCTCTCTCTCTCTCTCTCTCTCTCTCTCTCTCTCTCTCTCTCATGCTCACCTTGAGGGCATTACAGTTAATAAAAAGAGAAATAGCAAAATCCGCCGTATGTAAGATAATCCATTTATAGATTGCGGGATTAACTTGAAATTGATACTGACAAACAAACTACTCCCAGTGAGCTCCAGGGACTTGTCGAGACTAAAAATACGTCACGAGCGAATAGAAAGGCCAGGTAAATCTGTTTGCTCGTCAGTCGTTCCATAAAGAGATCTTTTATTTTGCAGCAACCAGATTTACTCCCTGATTATTTATTGTGTGTGTATGTGTGTGTGTGTGTGTGTGTGTGTGTGTGTGTGTGTGTGTGTGTGTGTGTGTGTGCTGCAGGATATATATCTTTCACAATCTTGTTTATAGCAGTTGTCACCGACCACTAACCACTTTCAGTCTACCTCGTGTCTCTGTCGTCTCTGTCTCTCTCTCTTTGATCTTTTTTAGTTTTCTTATCTTGTGAATTGTTAAGTGTATGTGCTATCCTATACATTATTCCTTACTAATATGAGAGGTTGGGAGTTTTTTATTAACTTTTGTGTTCAATTGCCATGTTTCATATATATAGTCACCGCTGATATACACATTAGCTTATTTTTCTTTGTCTTGAGGCAAAGGAATATGTTGCTCTTGAAACTACGATTTCTGTTGTCAAAAGTAAGTCATTTCATTTTGTGTCTTCTTTTTGTATTGACTTAATAATCTAACAATGGTGACACAAATTTCTCAAAATACATTGACATGAACGAGTCCACGTCCCTGCCTGTACGACCTATCTTTATTGTATTTCTGTAAACTCTTGATTCATTTAAATTTCTCAATAAAATAATCTTATTCCAATCAGTCGTATGGTCGTGGTCCCTAACATCAACAAACATTACATCAGACTCATGTCCACTCCGTATACTATATTAGGAACACCTTAAATACATGTGTGAATATTAGCACTGACCTGTATGAGTTAAGTCCGTTTGTGATAATATAATTTGAGTAATGCTGAGGTGTGACGTGAATGGGTAATTACCGTCAGGTGAGGTGAACTCTCACATGTTTATTATAATTACATACTTTAATGTTTTATTTTGTTTCACTAGTGTTTGTTCCCAGGATAATGTACCTTTAATGTACTGTACTCACTGTATTGTTCAGTGCATTGTATTGTTCAGCTGAGGATTAGAGTTTAGAATAGACAAAGAAAACATAATGGGAAAAATTGGATATAAGAACATAAGAAAATAAGGAGTCTGCAATAGGCCGGTTATCCTCCTTTTAAACTTTCCAGCGTTCCAGCACTTACTACAAAGTTGCTAAGCTTGTTCCACTCGCCCACCACCCTATTTGTGAACCAGTTCCTTCCTATCTTCCTCCTAAACCTAAACTTATCCAACTTAAATCCGTTGCTACAGGTCCTATCCTGATCGGATATTATAAGAACTTTATCTCTATCTCCTTTATTGATTCCTTTTACCCACTTAAATACTTCTATCATGTCTCCCCGCACTCTTCGTCTTTCAAGAGAATGCAAATTTAGTTTCTTTAATCTATCTTGATATGGAAGGTTTCTAAGTCCGGAATCACTATCGTCATCCTTTGCTGCACCGACTCCAGTGAATTGATATCCATTCTATAAATATGGGCACCAGAGCTGAACAGCATAATCGAAGGGCGGCTTGACTAGAGCAAGATATAGTTGCAATATGATCTCTGCGCTCTTATTACTTACACTTCTAGATATAAAACCTATAAATCTGTTTGCCATGTTTCGAACATTAAAGCAATGTTTTTTAGGCCGAAGGTCCGGGCTTACAAGTACCTCTAAGTCTCTTTCACAAGTCGACTTCTCTAGGTTGATGATGCTAAGGTTGTATACATGACAGTATTTGTTCTTCCAATATTAAGTACGCTGCACTTGCTGGTGTTAAATTTAATTTGCCATTTTACTGACCACTCCTGCAGTTTATTTAAATCCTCCTGTAGTGCATTTGCATACTGCCCTGAAATAATCTCCCGCCCTATTTTGGTGTCATCCACAAACTTGCTTATGTCACTGCTGATCCCAGTATCTAGATCGTGTATGTAGATTATGAACAAGAGTGGGCCCAGTACTGACCCCTGGGGAACCCCACAGGTTACACAGCTCCACTCAGATTTAACACCTTCTACGCTGACCCTCTCTGTTTTATCAGTGAGCCATGATTTTATTCAATTTAATACTTTCCCCTCGATACCATGAGCCTTAACTTTTCTCAGAAGCCTCTGATGCGGTTCTCTGTCAAACGCTTTGCTAAAGTCTAAGTAAATAACATCGTAATTTTCGTCATTATTTACTATCCCAAAGAATTTCCTAAAAAACGTCAGCAGATTTGTTAGACAAGATTTTTCCTTTGTAAACCCATGTTGAGAGTCGTAGATTAATTTGTTTTTCTCTAAATGTGATCGGATGCTATTTGGTATAATTGACTCAAGAAATTTCCCCACTACTGACGTCAAACTAATCGGCCGGTAATATGACGCTGATGCTCTGTCTCCCTTTTTGAATATGGGTACTACCTTTACCTGTTTCCACAAGTCTGGCACAATTCCCGTGTCTAATGATTTTGTAAATAAATTTACGAGGGGTCCGCTAATCTGTTACTTACACTCTTTCAAAACTCGAGGGAAAATTTCATCCGGCCCTGAGGATTTTGTCTTATTTAATTTATCTATCTTCTTAAAAACATCCTCTTTTCTGATAGTGATATTCTTTAATTTCTCTTCTTCATTTCCCCTAAATATCAGTTCCACCTCTGGAATTTCTTCTTGAATTTCTTCTGTGAAAACTGATAAGAAGTAGCTGTTTAATGCTTTGCTTATTTTCTCACTATCATCGATCACTTCCCCTCTCTCTGACTTCAAAGAGCCCACTTTGTCCTTGACCTTTGTCCTATATTCCTGGAAAAATCCCTGTGGATTCGCCTTGGATTCTCTTGCTATCCTGATTTCGTAGTCCCTCTTTGCCTATTTACATTTTTCTTAACATTCCTAGATAGCTCATTATACCTATTTCTGAAATGCTCTTCTACTCCCTTTAATTTAATTGGCATAGACAGCAATATAAGTGGCATAGACAGCAACATAAGTAAATTTGCTGATGATACTAAAATAGGACGTGTTATTAAATCCGACGAGGACTCAGCAAAACTACAGGAAGATCTAAACAAATTTTTCGAATGGTATGAAAAATGGCAGATGAAATTCAACGTGGACAAATGTAAAGTACTCAGTATAGGAGATGTAAACAGGGAAACCAGATACCAGATGAACAACGATGCCATAGAGAAATCCGACTGCGAGAGAGATTTAGGAGTAATGATAAGTAGGAACCTTAAGCCAAGTAAACAATGTGTTTTTGCTCGTAACAAGGCTAATAAAGTACTTGGGTTCATACAAAGGAGTGTTAGTTACAAGACTAGCGAGTTCATCCTAAAACTGTATCTTGCTCTTGTGAGACCACACCTGGATTACGCAGTTCAGTTCTGGTCACCGTATTACAGAATGGATATAGAATCCTTGGAAAGAATTCAGAGGAGAATGACAAGACTAATCCCGGGCATTAGGAACCTTGAGTATAGAGACAGGTTAAAGCATCTTAATTTGCACTCCCTCGAGAGACGTAGAGCGAGGGACGTCCTGATAGAGGTGTATAAGTGGAAGGCAGGGCTAAACAAAGGGGACATTACAAAGGTACTCAAACTATCCAACCAGGAGCGAACTCGTAATAATGGTTTTAAATTGGACAAATTTAGATTTAGGCGGGAAATAGGTAAACACTGATTTGGAAACAGAGTAGTGGATGAATGGAACAAGTTACCAAATATCATCATTAACGCGAATACGCTGAATAGCTTCAAACATAGGTTGGATGCTTATATGAGCAATAGGGGTTGGGTGTAAACGGGACTGCCCAGTATGGGCCAATAGGCCCGCTGCAGTTTCCTCCATTCTTATGTTCTTATGTTCTTATGTTAATTTCTTATAAATTTCTTTCTTTATTCCTATGTCATGTTTAAGATTTATGGTCATCCACCTTGGCTCATTCTTATTTGACCTAATTTTTCTGTATGGTATATTTTGTTCTTGTGCTTTACGTAGTATACGACTGAATATATTATAGTCATGATCAATTGTTGTATCGCCGGTGACCTCACCCGTTCCTACCGGGGACTGACCTGACTGCTCCCAGGCGACCTAACCTTGGTACACTCGCAACAAAAAGTATCTGTGCATACTGTAGTGTGAACAATTTGAGACCAGCGACGATAAGTATTGGGAAAGGCGAGTTGTTCCAGCCGTATGTTGGCAGCCCTGATTGTCAGACATATGGCATCACCTAGTGGAGGGGGTGGGGGGTTATGAGGATTCATTTACCAACCTTCCCGACATATCACAGTGTATACGTATCGTTTCGGAACTCGTCGATCTCACCCTGCACCGATACTTTTTGGTGCGAGTGTACCTTTTTAACTCCTCATAATCTGCCGATCGAAAGTCTGGGACTCTGACCATATTGTCATTGTTTTTCGTTTCCAAATTTAGAGTGAACCTGATTTCTCTGTGATCACTGTTCCCTAGTTCTTCCCCTACTGTGATATCTCTGATAATATTTTCTTTATTTGTTAATACTAGGTCCAATATATCGTCACCTCTAGTTGGTTCTGTAATTAGTTGTTTTAAAATATTGTCCTGTAGTGCGTCTAGGAAGTCTTCAGATTCATAGTCACCTACAATGTTATCCCAGTCAATATTTCTGAAGTTGACATCCCACATAATGCACAGGTTGTTGTGTTTTGCTGCCCTACTCATTTCCTGCCATATGGGCTAAGCTGCTTCATCCCCAAGACTTGGGGGCTTGTAAATCACTCCCATAATTAGTTTTTATCTTCCTTCCGCAATTTCTATCCATACAGACTCGGTTCCTATTTCACCCTTTATTGAATTATTAATAAACCATTTTAATGTATCCCTGACGAAGAGTGCGACCCCTCCTCCCTTATAAATGGAAGTCATGTGATGAACAAGTGCTTCTTTAAACATAAATAAAATGCATTCGTTTTTTTATAAAGGAAAGTCCGTTTTAATGACACACTGTACAGAAATTGTAAATCAGTTGTGAGGATGTGACAAGTGAGAAGAAAATATCTCAAGAGTAATAGAACTAGCGTGAATGTCCCCGCTAGAGGTGATTATCCCACTGGTCAACAGCCAAAATGGTTCACATATGAGATCATGTTCTATCAGACCAGGTTTTATAAAAAAATCAATAGGTACAAATATTTAATATTCCATCACGTGTCGTGCAAAAGATGAGATTATCTCATGTGACTGTGCTTTCATGACTAATTTCATATTAATGAATATTAATTGGATGTTTCATTCTACCATCAGACCTACTTTCTTAAAGAATAAAAAAAATAGTAAATATAGTAACATTATCGCGTCATGCAAGATACAATTTTAAACCTATCACAGATAAGCTCATAAAAATTGTACCAAAAAACATAAGTTCAAATCCTTTATAATGACAAAATATGAAGTTCTAAAAGTGCTTCTGAACTTTACTCTTTCTCTTGTACAGCTTGCTCTCTTCTCGTTGCAGTGTCCAGCAATAGTCGCCCATCATGTTAGGACTGAATTGTCCCTGATATCTGCTCTCCATTATGGCGATATCTTGATGAAATCTTTCGCCGTGTTCATCACTAACGTCTCCAAGGTTACCTGGGAAAAATTCAATATGAGAGTGGAAAAAATGCAATTTCAAGGACATCCTTGCTCCCAATGCATGATAATTCTGAAGCATGGTTGTTACGATTTCTTTGTAGTTGTCAGCACGATAGTTTCCAAGAAAATTCTTTGACACATTGACAAATGAGTCCCATGCTTTTTTCTCCAGTGGGTTCAATGTTTTGGTGAATTCGCTATCATTAACTAGTATACGAATTTGTGGTCCATTCAAGACACCTGCTTTCAACTTGGCTTCGGAAACCACACCACCTAGTTTCTGAGATAAGTATAGAGTCCCAGCACCGAATTGATCCATAGCTTTGATGAAATTATTAGCCAAACCGAGCTTTAGATGCAGTGGAGGCAAAAATATCTTTTCTGGATCTACAAGCGGATTGTGAGCACAGTTAAACCTTCCAGGCGCATCTCTTGTGTAGCCACTCTGAAGGCCCAGTAGTAAACTGATGACTTTGAGATCGCCACATATCTTCCACTGGTGTTTCTCATACTCTATAGCGGCCAACAGAATTTTCATTGTTTCATAGCTCTCAGTCATTTTTGCTGCGTGTGCTATTGGGACAGATGGAAGCCGATTGCCATTGTGTAAAAGAACAGCTTTCAGAGAGTCTTTTCCTGAGTCTATAAACAGCCTCCAATCCTCTGTCTTGTATGTTTCAGACTTGCAGAGTTGTTGCATGAGAGATACTGCGTCCTCGCAATAACAAAGGTTGTTTGCCACCTTGAAAAATGCAGACAGCTGTCTATGTCGGTAACGCGCTGTAGTGATATGCACTCCATCTTCTAGCAGGTTACGCTGCTTTAGTCTGGATCCCAAAACTTCAGCCTTTTCTTTTGACAAGTTTAGGTCCCTGATGAGATCATGAAGCGCTTCTTGAGTAAATAGTTTAGGCCTGGTATTTTCAGAGTCATCCTGGTAGTCGTTTTCCATTGAGGTAGAGGTAGAATCGGAATCACTCAATTCTTGTTCAGTCGGTGGATTTGGGACTGGAAGTTCAGCACTGTGCGGTACTGGTCGGATTGCAGAAGCAATATTGGGGTACTGTACCTTGCCTCGTGTCTTGATTTTTATTCCCTTAATATTTGTGAGACAGAAGTAGCAGTCACTACTGTGGTCTTTAGGTTCACGCCATATCATTGGTACAGCAAACGGCATTCCTGAACTTCGTTTACCACACATCCACTCGCTCAGGTGGTTAACACAAGACTTACAGGCTACATGAGGTGCCCATTTCTTGTCTTGGTCACCCAACTGACATTTGAAGTAACTTTTGTAGTTCAGTCGAACAGTTTTTGTGATTGGTTTCTTGAGGCTACCAGGAGTGAAGGCACCACATATGTAGCAAAAACTGTCAGCACCGTTCACACACTTGCGACGTTCCATGTTTTGTTAATTTCAGAGTAATTACAAATCATGCAGGTGTAGATATGTAATATCATGAATCAGCAAACTGAAACAAACAAAAAAGCACAAATCAGGACAAAATAATTGCATAAGTGGAGCCAATGAGCATATAAATTACTGTATGAATAGCATGGTACACTAAATATATAGATATGCTGGTTCTGGAAAACTGAGCCTGATACAGCTATACGAATGTCATAATTGCGTTCAGCACATACAATTACACTAGAATCAGACTGTTTTGATCCAGAACCATGAGATTTTTTTTTTTATGTTGACCAGTGTTATAAGCGACTGTGGCGTCTTAGGATAGTTATATCCAGTATGTGTCATGGTGGCTTAATTAATGGTCTCTTATCTCAAGTACGCGTCGTTGTAATTATTCCTCGAGGTTATTGTGACCACAATCTACAATACTCTCAAGAAATTTATCCATGAGTAGAAAGTTACCCAGGTGAGATACAGTAATGAGGGTGTCACAACCATCCCACACTAACTATATTCTTGTCAACATAGGATCCAGCCACACACTCGTGGTATACTACACTTTCAAAATGGTGTACACTGTATGATGTGTATATTGCTCACAAGTGAACTGTGACACACGGCATTATATCTTTATTTGCTCACAAAAATCGTACTTGAACACGTAAAATTAAACACGTGTATGTGTATCTGATTATATTTAAACAAAAACTTAAATCCAGACTTTGAGAAATTGTTGTCGCTATCGTTTTTTACATCTTGCCATTTTATTAAGTGTTAAACCTATGTCGGTTGTTATTTCCTGTTATCGAACTCTCGAGACCTCTGCCAAGTATTGAACCAAATACTGCATGGCTGGCCATGAGTATACCACAATAGTTCTCAGCTGAAAACCAATACTGATCAATAATAAACGACAATACTGTACTGTTATCACTTCTGTTTGTGTGTGTGCTTACGGTTCTGGAAGAAGTAGAAGTATATAAAAGGGAATATTCTTGCCGATGAAGAACAACGCAGTTAGACCCTGAAAATATGCGACCAAACTATGAAGCTGGAGCCAACTACACGACCAGTATGCGGAACTTAAAACTTTAGAATGGGTTTAGAAAGGGAAGAGAAAGTAGAGAAGTTAATTTTTGTTTGAAAATTGAAATAAAATAGCTTTAGAAGTTCATTGAAATTTGTTGATATGTTGCGGTGGCATCAGAAATCTGTAGTTCTTTATAATTAGTGTTACGATTTTAATATAAGGTTGTCTGCTGTTTCCAGAATTACAGTATTATATCTGCCCAGAATTTGTGATACGTAGCACCGAAGGAATAAAAGTTACGAGTCAAATTGTTTAAAGTATTTGGTATTCTATTCCCATTGCAGATACTGAAGGGGGATTATTGAAACTCGTTATTAGATTAGCGTTAATGCTGTCTGTAATGACTGAACTGGTTGAACATTTTTGTATTTGGGAAGTAAAGATAATTTCTGATGGATGTGAAAGAGATATTAAAACAAAATTAAGTCAACCCAAAATAGCATTTATTATTTCTAAAAATCCATAAAAAAAAGAAGTAATATTAGTTTGGGATAAAGTTTATTGAAATACAATAAATGATCCATATTTTTATAGGGGTCAGACGCATAACATTCTCTACAGACACTAGAGAGCGAAAGGACAGTTGCATAATAAAAAAACCAATTGGACTCGTACTAAGATCGGTTTGAATATTTGAAGAATAAGATAAAATAGATACTTGGCAATACGACTTGAATGAATGGATATTGGTTGAGATATTAATGAGCAGAATTTAAGGTAGGAAACGTAGGGTGTGTCAATTTCAGGGGTCGAAGTGCAACTTTAGGAATTTTTCTGATGGCGAGTCATCAAATGATGCATTTTTATGTGTAAATTTCAGGAATAACCTTGATTTTGAGATTGGAGGTATTCTACCTACATCAATTTCCATTTTAAATTTTGGGTTTTAGACTCAAAATGCTCAATTTTCCTGTTGCTATATACCAAGGCAGACTTAGCTCAAAAAGGTCAAGGCAGACTTAGCTTCCGTGGATAAATTGTCGGTAATGACTAGTGCTACTTCTGAACAGGGGTGTGCCCTTCCGAGGGCTGAGCTACAGGCCGAGTTAGTGAAGGTCAAAGAAGAAAAATTTTAATTAAAGGAAGTGATATCAAGGATGAAGGAAGAAGACACGAGACAAAGAAAGCCCTTCTCTGACGAAAACTCAGGCGAATGGAAGGTTGTGAGGAGATGAACGACCAAAATGGTAGTAAGAAAAGACGCCAAGGAAACGACAACAGCTAAGTGTAAAAACTCTTTTAGTCCTTTGATAGACGAATTGGACATTGCCATAGTCAGGAACAGGGCTGACAAGGGAGGTACGAAAACCTTAATTGTTGGCGATTCCCAGGTAAGGTACCTGGATAGAGCTTTCTGTGGTAAAATAAAAATAGGATGAGGGTGTGTTTGCCAGGAGCTGGGGTGGGGGATATAGTTGACAGGATGGACAATATCTTGTCTGGTAATGGGAACAAACCCATTTTCTGCCTCAGTGCAGAAGGCAAATGATATTGGCCGGTGTAGGAGTGGGGAGCTCCTTGATAAGTTCAAGACAGCTATTGAACGTAGCGATCCCTATCATATGAGGTGTCTTGCCAAGAAGGAGAGTTGGCAATGAATGGTTGCCAAGGGCAGTTGGTGTCAACGGCCGTCTTGACAGATATTGCAAGTCAATATCAGTCCCATTCATTGACAACTGGGACAACTTTTACGGCAGAAGGGGCCCTTATGCTAGGGATGGGGTGGCAACCCTGTCTGGCTCTCTCGAGAGGGCAGTTCAAAAGATGGCGAAGTCTTTAAACTGCTCGGGAAACATATGGGCCCGGAAGTGGAGGAGACTGCAGTAGGAGAGGGAAAACAAAGTGAAAGGTTGCAGGGTAACAGTGCTAGGAATGAGGACAAAACTGAACTAGGCAGGGAGTTAAAACCTAAACGCATTAAAGAGAAGATTCGGAAAACGACTAACTTAAATGTCTACTACACAAACAATAAGAGTATGAGAAAAAAGTGGATGAAATTAGGGCGTTGGTATGTACCGAAAAAATAGATATAATAGCATTCACCGAAACAGGATAAACTTAGACTCACGAGTTACCTGCCGAACACCAAATTGCAGGTTACAAATTATTCCATACCGATAGGCAGATTAGGAAAGGAGGCGGAGCAGCAATATATGTCAGGGATAATCTGAAGTGTGAAATAAATAAGGAAATAAAAACTGAACTGATTACAGAAACAATTTGGATAGAATTAATCGATGGTAGGGAAAAAATAATCGCAGGAGTAATATATACACCTCCTAATCTTGATAGAGTTAACGAGCGACATATTTGGGATTGAAATGCGCAGGGCTTCCAGGCATAGCAAAGTCTGTATAGTAGGCGACTTTAACTTTAGCCAAATAGATTGGATCGGCCTTACAGGTAACTCAGCATCAGATGATTTTCTTTAAACAGTTCAGGACTGTTTCCTTGTCAACATATAACCGAACCCATCTGGGGTAATAATATACTCGATTTAGTTCTGTCAAACAGAGAAAACCTCATTAGTTATGTCAGGGTAGGGAACGAACTTGCCAATAGCGATCACAAAGAAATAAGATTTAAATTAAAATTTAATGGCAGTCGCAAGCAAAATTCCATTAATGTCCCAGATTTCAGAAGGGCAAATTTTGATAGGTTGAAAAGGCAGCTGAGAGAAGGGGTATCACATTTGGGGATAGATTCCATGACCTCACGTGAGGTGACCTCACACAATGTGCCCACAGGTAGGTTAGGTTAGCTGAAAAGAATCTTAATAGGTTAGTTAGACATGAATGCCCGCTTGTGAAGCCATGTTGGGTATCATTGATCAACTTGTGCGTCTCCAGGCGATTTCGAATAGAGTTTGAAATTATTGCTTCCAGTAATTTGCCTACAATTGATGTTAAGCTGATTGGACGGTAGTTAGAGGATACTGATTTATCCCACTTCTTGAAAATCGGTATTACATTTGATATCCTGCAGGATTCTGGTACTACACCCGTTTTTAAGGACAAGTTAAACAAATTTGCTTAACATAAGAACATAAGAACATAAGAATGGAGGAAACTGCAGTGGGCCTATTGGCCCAAACTGGGCAGTCCCATTTACACCCAGCCCTTATTGCTCATATATCCATCCAACCTTTAGTTTGAAGCTATCCAGCGTATTCGAGATAATGATGATATTGGGTAACTTACTCCAGTCGTCCACTACTCTATTTATAAACCTATTTCGCTCATGAATCTAAATTTGTCTAATTTAAAACCATTGTTACGAGTTCGCTCCTGGTTGGAAAGTTTGAGTACCTTTGTTTAGCCCTGACTTCCATTTATACACCTCGATCATGTCGCCCCTCACTCTACGTCTCTCGAGGGAGTGCAAATTAAGATGCTTTAACCTGTCTCTGTACTCAAGGATCCTAATGTCCGGGATTAGTCTTGTCATTCTCCTCTGAATTCTTTCCAAGTATTCTATATCCATTCTGTAATACGGTGACCATAATTGAACTGGGTAATCCAAGTGAGGTCTCACAAGTGCAAGATATAGTTTTAAGATGACCTCGCTAGTCTTGTAACTAACACTCCTTTGTATGAACCCAAGTACTTTATTAGCTTTGTTTCGAGCAAATACACATTGTTTACTTGGCTTAAGATTCCTACTTATCATTACTCCTCTCTCTCTCTCGCAATCGGATGTCTCAATAACATCGTTATTCATCTGGTATCTGGTTTCCCTGTTTACATCTCCTATACTGAGTACTTTACATTTATCCACATTGAATTTCGTGTGCCATTTTTCAGACCATTCGAAAAATTTGTTTAGATCTTCCGGTAGTTTTGCTGAGTCCTCGTCAGATTTAATTACTCATCCTATTTTAGTGTCATCAGCAAATTTACTTCTGTTGGTGTCTACGCCGATATCTATGTCGTTTATGTATATAATAAATAATAATGGTCCAGGTACTGAGCCTTATGGAACTCCACTAGTGACGTTGCTCCAATGGGATTCAGTGCCGTTAATGCTCACCCACTGTTTTCTGTCCTGTAGCAACGCCCTAATTCATTTTAGAATATCACCTTTAATGCCATGAGCCTCCACTTTTCTTATTAGTCTTTCGTGGGGGACTCTGTCGAAGGCTTTGCTAAAGTCGAGATATACCACATCATAATTGTGCCCCTCGTCCACTGATTCGAAAACTGATGAAAAGAATGCTAATAGATTAGTTAGACATGAACGCCCGCGTGTGAAGCCATGTTGGGAATCATTGATCTACGTGTGCTTCTCCAGGTGATTTCGAATAGAGTTTGAAATGATTGCTTCCAGTATGCTTACGGCATACTAAGCTCTTCCTTACATTCCTATATTACTTTGGCAAATATCTCATCGGGACCTGGCGACTTATTAGGCTTTAGCTTCTCTATTTACTTAGTAACGTCGTTACTAGTCACTTCTATTTCGCTTCATCTATTTTGCTTCGCTGTCTCTGTATATAGTCGGTGCCTTAAGGGTATAATGTTTATATTTTCGGTGGTGAAAACCGTTGAAAAATATTTATTCAGATGATTGCTCATTTCTCTGTTGTTATCAGTTAGCTCGCCGGTATCTGACTGCATTAGTCCAATCTTTTCTCGTGTTTTAGTGTGATACATTTGAAAGAATCACTTGGGGTGTGACTTCGCTTCCCTTGCTACCTTCAGTTCATTTTCCTCTTTGCTTTTCTTATCTCAGTCTTAACCCTACTGGGCAATACCTTATATTAATCTCGGAGGTAATCTTCAAAACGATTTATTTTTCTACCTATAGCCTTCGTTTGTCCAATAATATTCTTTAACTAATTATTTATCCATTTAGGGTCATTGCTGTCTGATCTGATTTTTCTGTATGGTATGTTGTGCCTTTGTGCATAAAATAACTCATTATTAAAATTGTTGTGGAACTCGGCAACCTCATATCTCGTGATCAGGTTACCCTTAACCGTCATATTTTGTGAAGATATCGTTGTCAGGTCTCCAGGTAAAGTGAGGCCGCCTTCTGTGGGAACATTGTGTGAGGTCACCTCACGAGAGGTCATGTAATCCATCCCCAAATGTGTTACCCCTTCTCTCAGCTGCCTTTTCAACCTATCAAAGTTTACCCTTCTCAAATCTGGGACTTTAATGGAATTTTTCTTGCAAATGACATTAAATTTTAATTGAAATCTTATTTCTTTGTGATCGTTGTTGGTAAGTTCGTTCCCTACCTCAACATTACTAATGTGGTTTTCTCTGTTTGACAAAACTAAATCGAGTATATTATTACCCCGGGTGGGTTCGTTTATATATTGACATAGGAAACAGTCCTGAACCGGTTCAAGAAAATCATCAGATGCTGTGTTACCTGTAAGGTCGGTCCAATCTATATGGCTAAAGTTAAAGTCGCCTACTATACAGACTTTGCTATGCCTGGAAGCCCTGCGCATTTCATCCCAAATAAGTCGCTCATTAACTCTATCATGATTAGGAGGTTTATATATTACTCCTGCGATTTATTTTTCCCTACCATAGATTAATTCTATCCAAATTGTTTCTGTATTCAGTTCAGTTTTTATTTCCTTATTTATTTCACATTTCAGATTATCCCTGACATATATTGCTACTCCGTCTCCTTTCCTAATCTGCCTATCGGTATGGAATAATTTGTAACCTGCAATTTGGCGTTCAGCAGGTAACTCTCGTGAGTCTAAGCTTATCCATGTTTCGGTGAATGATATTATATCTATTTTTTCGGTACATACCAACGCCCTAATTTCAACAATTTTGTTTCTCATGCTCCTACTGTTTGCGTAGTAGACATTTAAGTTAGTCGTTTTCTGAGTCCTCTCTTTGACACATTTAGGTTTTAACTCCTTGCCTAGTTTAGTTTTGTCCTCATTCCTCATACTATTTCACTGCAACCATTCACTTTGTTTACCCTCTCCCACTGCAGTCTCCTCCACCTCCGTGCCCTTATGTCCCCTAACAGTTTAAAGATTTCGACATCTCTTGAACTGCCATCTTAAGAGAGCCAGCCAGGGTTGCCACCCCATCCCTAGACAGATGCACCCCATCCCTAGCAAAAAGGTTCCTTCTGCCGTACAAGTTGTCCCAGTTGTCAATGAATGGGACTCATATTGACTTGAAATATCTGTGACAGCCATTGACACCAACTGCCCTTGACAACCATTCATTGCCAACTCTCCTTCTGGCAGGAAACCACATATGATAGGGATCCCTCCCTTCAACCTAATACGTTCAATAGCTGTCTTGAACTTAGCAAGGATCTCCTCACTCCTACACCGGCCAATATCATTGCCTCCTACACTGAGGCAGATAATAGGTTTCTTCCCATTACCAGACAAGATATTGTCCATCCTGTCAACTATATCCCCTACCCCAGCTCCTGGCAAACACACCCTCCTCCTATTTTTATTTTACCACAAAAAGCTCTATCCAGGTACCTTACCTGGGAATCGCCAACAATTAAGGTTTTCTTACCTCCCTTGTCAGCCCTGTTCCTGACTATGGCAATGTCCAATTCGTCTATCAAAGGACTAAAAGAGTTTTTACACTTAGCTGTTGTCGTTTCCTTGGCGTCTTTTCTCACTACCATGTTGGTCGTTCCTCTCCTCACAACCTTCCATTAATCTGTGTTTTCGTCAGGCACGGGCTTTCCTTGTTTCGTGTTTTCTTCCTTCATCCTCGCTATCTTTTCCTTTGATTTCAAGTTTTCTTCTTTGTCCTTCACTAACTCGGCAAGTAGCTCAGCCCTCAGAAGGGAACAGCCCTGTTCACAAGTAGCACTAGCCATTACCGGGAGCTAAGTCTGACTTGACCTTTCCTCTAGTATTAATTACGTCGAAGCATCTCTCTTAAGTCCTTTAAAGAATCTTACTGTATTTAACTTAAAAAAAACACATAAAATTTTGTTTTATTGTAATTTAGGCTGGATGCATCAATTAGTTTATTGTGTTCGGAATATAATTTATACAGAATGGAAGGTGAATCATTCTCATGTTATAAAACACGTTACATATGTAGTTACGTATTTATGTATAATCTTTATTCTAATATTTTTATATTTCACAAAATATGGTGAACAAAGGAAGGTAATCCCCAGTCGTCCATTAAGCCTTGGTGCTCTTCACTTCATTATAAGCGTTGGTTAATGCTCGTCTTTATGTTTACAATATCTCTAAAATGATGGTAACTAAAGTGGCATTCTTAATGAAAATTCTGTTCTTCATGTTCGTCATAAACCAGACCATTAACACATTAAATACTTCAGTTTTCCCGTAAAAATTATTTATTCCTTGTCTTTTTCTCTATAAACAGAGTTTTGTTAATATTTACAATTCCTATGTGTTGGTACAGTCCCTTTCATGATTCTTCGAACACTGCTGGAGACAGCTGGCAACTCAAGGCCGTTTGTTTACTATAGTGCGTAGTATAATATAATACGAAACAACGAAGCTCACCCTTTAAATAAAGCAAAGGGGATCTAAGTAACCAATCACCGATCACTTTTACATTTATTCATAATTTTTACTACGTAATATAGTAAACAAACGGCCTTGAGTTGCCAGCTGTCTCCAGCAGTGTTCGAAGAATCTTGAACGAGACTGTACATTAAGGGATTAACTTCCTTTATAAACTGTAGACACTGTAGCGCTTGCATGTTCAGGAGCAATTTCACTAGACTAGTGTCCTTTATCCACTTATGAGCTAACTTATCTTCTCATAACACCCTTAGTTGCACACTTTAGTGTCTATTGTCTCATTTATCAGTAGTCTTCACCTTTAACCTAAGCTCTCCATTTTTTTCCGACCTTTATCCAACACTGACCAATTTCATTTAGCTCAGCGAAGACCATTGACAGGCAAAAAAATACACACGCACACACAAACGCCTAAAAGCAATCTCTCTTTAGTAAGGCGTGAAAACCTTTAATTGATTATTATTAATTAAAAAATGGAAGAACTGCAATAGAAAAAATCCTATTATAATAGTAGACATTAATGGAAATGTATTTAATCTTTAGAATTTTCCTCATGTAATCTAAATAACTATAAAGTTGTTTCCAGTGATATCTCAAAGACCATAATAGAAGAAAATAAATATTCGTTACACTGTTGAGTAAACATTGTATGATACATCTATGAGGGACGTACAGTTGCGATCAGAATTCCCTGGACACTTGGCCGTATGTGACATGGAAGTACTTGGGGATCATTAGATGTGGGTGATAGAAATTTTGACGTATTTTCTCAGATTTTTTTGTTTTGTTTTAAGGAGTAGGTTTTTTCTGTGGTTTCCGACATAATATGTGATGAACAGCCGTGTTACTAGCAATAAACCAATTATTTTGTCCGCAATTATACATAACCCCTTTTTCTTCATCCTTTACTGTCTATACTAATAATAATCAAACACTAACTTCTGGGCCTTCGTGACTCCCTTACACTCCGTCTTGTTTATTAAAAGAAAAAATGAACAAATATAGTTGGTGAATTTACGTATTTGAATATTTCTATTTTCTCTCCATAAAATTTTTTTTGAGTAATATAATCATCAGTCTTAACAATCCTCCTCCTCGTCTTGTTATTGTTAAGTGTAGGTCATGTATGTTGTCGTCGTGTCTACATGTTTCCTGATAATAATGCTCTCTGTACATGTGCTAAGTACTAAGTTCTAACTACAGGGGTGAACACAAACACCTGTAGAGTTCTTTGTAGGTTCTTATTGCTGGATGTACAGAGGTACAAGCAAGACGGCACTTCCCTACTCTTACTGTGTGGCAACTGAGCCCTCAGGCGACATGTGGCAAGTGATACATGCAGCAGCTTTCAGATGTCGCCAGGCACATTAACTAAGCGTGTGGGACATAATAAAGGCATTACCACACGCTGCTGGCTAGGCTAAATAAGTAATATGTATTAATGGAATACATACAAGGAATGCAGATATATAAGTACATATTACATAATACAATTAATATATATCAATGTATATATTTCCCATACATAATACAGTATACATACACCTCCCTCCCCCTATACGCTCATAGCAAAGTCTTGAGCGGACCTTTTCTTTTGGATCCGTTCTGAGCCTCAAGGAACTTGATCACTGGGGAGGATATGGGACTCAACACTGGTGACGGGGATCAGGAAAAGGCATTGTTACAGGGCGGAGAAAACGGCAGTTCCTCCACCACACACGGCCACTGGGTAACCGCAACCGCACCTGGTAGTCTCGTGACCTACCGAGACCCATGACTACGCCCACTTTGTCCCAACGTAGGGAGGTCGGGTCTTGAACACGGACTTGGGTGCCGACATTCAACTTAGGGAGAAAACGGGCGTGGTCGTTGTAGCGGGCGACGACATCATGAACACGGTCGGCAGCTCGGCGATCACAATCCTCTGTCTTAGCCTGCCACTCCTTGGAGAAGGACTGAGGGTGAGTAGGGACACAAGAACGAAGGGGGCGTCCATACAAGACCTGGGCAGGTGAGCGTCCTGTGTACAGTAGTTGAGTGTGTTGCTGAGTTCAAGGAGACCCCGGTCGAAGGCCTCCCAGTCAATATTCCCAGAAGGGGCCACTTTGAGGATGAGGTACTTCGGGGATTTGATAGCAGCCTCAGAGTGGCCGTTGGACTGCGGGTAATGGGGCGATGACAACACATGCCGGACTCCTCATCGGTCAAGGAATGCAGCAAAGTCTTGTGAACTGGGGCCCTCCGTCGGTTCGCAGGCGCACAGAAACGCCCACGTCACGGAAGTAGTGGCGAAACTTACTGATGGTGGCGGCAGACGTCGTATCATTACTGCACCTGATGACAACCGGCCAACCAGAGAGATGGTCGACGATAACAAGGAAGGACTTTCCTGACACACAGAAAAAGTCGGCCGACACAGACTCAAAGGGGCGGGTGGGGTTGTCGTCACTCATGAAGGGTTCCTGCTGCTGGCTGGGTTGTAGTACTTGGCAGGGCTTACACGCATGGACAGCATTGGAGATGTCGGAGTCGATGCCAGGCAGGAACACAGTCTGTCTTGCACGCCGTTTGGTGGCCTCAGCTCCACGGTGGCTGTCGTGAAGGCGAGCCAAGACGTTGGGACGTGAGGCAGCAGGGACAACTACACGTGCTCCATACAGAACACGGTCCCTGTCGCAGTAGAGTTCATCGCGGAGTTTCCAATACGGGAGCAGGGTGCTGTGAAGGCCGTAGCGGTTGCTAGGGAATCCGTTCCTCGCACACTCGACGAGTCGGACGTAGGAAGGGTCATCTCGGGCCGCTGTTCGAAGGTCCTCCATTGCCTTGTCGTCATCTGGTGATAGGTCCGAACGAAGGGATTGGACGGCGTGTAGGGTGACCACAGTCCTGACCGAAAAGGCGAGGTCGGCGTCGAGTACTTGGTCTTCTGGAGTGGGGCGGCTGACAGGAGAGCGGGATAAGGCTTCAGGGATGCAGAGCTCCTTACCCACATGCCACACTGCTGTGAAGATGTACGCCGAGAGCTTCTCCTTCAGACGCTGGAGGCGAGGGTTCTCAACGGCGTCCAGCGTGTAGTGGTTGAGGATACGGACAAGCGGGCGATGGTCGGTCACTAGGTGAAAGTGTTGCAGGCCCATGAGGTAAAACCTGCACTTGGACATCGCCCAAACCACAGCCAACAGCTCCAACTCAATAGTAGCATAGCGCGTCTCGGTGTCAGAGAGGAAACGCGAGCCACACTGGACGAGCCGGAAATGCCCTCCACCATGATCCTGCAATAGGGCGTATCCCACGCCGTACAAGCGTGAGGCATCTGTCTGCAGAATCGTCGGCAAGGCTGGGTCAAACGTGGCGAGGACAGGTGGACTAGACAGGGCCTGTTTCACTTGCTGGAAGGCCTTGTCGTGGTCGGGAGTCCGCAGGAATGTCCTCTTGGGGCTCATCAGGGGGCGAAGTGGTTGGGCGGCTGCAGAGATGTTCGGCGAAAACTCTGCTAACTGGTTGACGAGACCGATGAAGGACCTCAAGTCGGTGAGGTTGGCAGGGGTTGGAAAATCTGTGATGGCGCGGACCTTCTCCGGGTCA
This sequence comes from Homarus americanus, assembly GCF_018991925.1. Lineage (NCBI taxonomy): Eukaryota > Metazoa > Arthropoda > Malacostraca > Decapoda > Nephropidae > Homarus > Homarus americanus. The sequence goes on from NW_024722227.1 coordinate 14,921,714, forward strand.
GCTGATATACCATTCCCTGAGAGGGTGTACCCACAAAAGTCCACTGAAGAGCCGGCATGAACAAACTTGTCGTCATTTAGGGTGATGCCGTGCTTCCAGCACCTGTTGAGTACCTCGTTGATACGGCAGAGGTGATCCATGTAGTCCTCATCGTACACGAGTATGTCGTCGACCACTTTCACGCAGTTTGCCAGACCTTGTAGAGCCATATCACCTCGAAGACAGAAGGCATCTCCTGTAGCGGCGAATCCCATGGGGCCACGGCAATAACTGTAACGTCCATGCGGGGTAATGAAAGTTGTAAGTGGTCGGTCTTCTTCGGGAAGCTCTATCTTCCAGTATCCACACAGGACTTCCATCGTCGTGAAGAAGCGCGCCTTCGGGTCCACTCTGCGGATGGCTGCAAAGGGCGTGGGAGAAGGGTGCGCAGGACGAGACACCTGGCTGTTGAGCTTGGAGAGGTCAGTGGTGATCCGAACACCACCTTTAGGTTTTGCGACGACTACCATAGGATGACACCATGGAGACGGATCATCACCGGCTGGTGCAATGATTTCTTGGGCGATCATGGAGTTCAGCTCGTTTTTGACCACATCACGGAAGGCCAGGGGAACCAGTCGAGGGGTGTAATTAGCAAAGGGCTTCACATCGTCCCTCAAGTGGGTCCTCATGGGGGGGCCTACCATCTTCTTGAGAGGCTTGGATTCCAGAGTGGACTTAGTCACCGGAACGTCGCTGAATTCCTTCAGGAAGTACTTCCGAGCATCCGAAGGCGAGGTGTCACTGGCAAGAGGTAGGGGTAGGGCGACAGCAGGGTGGTTGCTGCTCCCTTCGTGCACCCTGTTGACGTGTTTTACCTCGAGAATAGGTTTTGGGAAGTCCTGGGAGATGATAGCCAACTCTTGGCAATGTCTGCAGGACAGCAAAGGAGTCGGGGCACCATTATGCACATCAATCCTGGCTTGACAAGACCTTTTGCCAAAGGTGACATGTGCATGGAGTGAACCTAGGGCTGGGGCCATCTGTGAACCATCTGCCGTAAGGCGGAGATCCTTGGGAGGCGGTCCTAGATCACTTGGAGAGAGCCCCAAATAAAGTAAATGCTGGGGACCGATGACTGTAGCATCAGCGCCGGTGTCGGGCAGCATCTGGAGACGGGATGGCACACTGCCGTAGGTCACGATGACGCTGATGTGCTGGGAAACTTTGGTCCTGGGACGCGAGGGGGAGTACACCTTCCTAATATGGCTCGAGCGTTGTCCAGGGTCGTCATGCTTCTGATTGGACGACTGTGGGCTGCCCTCACTAGTGGAAGGGCGTTGTTGCTTCTGCCGACGTTGTCCCTTGGGTTTGTTGGTAGGGCAACACTTGTCGTAGTGGAACAGACGACCACACACATTGCACTGGACGTGTTTGGCTGGGCACCATACTGTGAGTGACCAGTGGCCCTTATGGTTACAACTGTTGCAGGTAGACTCAGCAGCTGGACACACCTGTGTTCCGTGCTGCTTACCACAGCTGTTACAAAAGGAGCCGGGCGTGGGCGTGGTTGTGGTGGGTGAAGGCGTTGGGGTAGACTTCTTGTCCTTCCTGTACTGGGACATAGCCTGTACAGCTGAAGGGGGAGCTCGGATGGCAGAGGTGGCACATCTGGCAGCCTCATAGGAGCGACATTTTGTCAACACATCCTTAAGAGAAGAGGAAGAGTCGAGGGAGGTGAGGCGTTGGACAAGCTCCTCATCCTTAACACCCATCAGGGTCACCTGCTTCAACTGGGTCTCCTCGCACTACTGGTGATAACCAGGGCATATGTCTACCTCTTCCGAGGCTCTCTTGAGTCGTACATAAAAAGCATCAAAAGTCTCGCCCTCCATCTGTCTACAACTAAACAATTCCCTCCTGCGTAGAGCTTCATTCTGCTGACCTTTGATGTGCCGTTGTAGAGCATCCAGTACCCCCTCTACAGACGACGAAGAAGTCGGGGGCACCTGCAACATATGTTCTAAGAAATGCTGCTTTTCCAAAGACAGACACATATGTAGCTGAATGAGTTGTTTAGGCTGTGACAAACTCTGGAGATCCACCATTGTAGCATAATTAATCCACCGTCGCCGCCATTCACGAAAAGTCTGGAAAGTCACATCAGGCTTCAAGATGGGTGGGGGTTAGGCAGCCGCGTTGGGTGGGGCTGGATGGCGTGAAGAAGGCATTGACGAGCTACCTGAACCAGTCGATACCGAAGCAGTGGAAGAGCCAGGGGCTTGGTTTACAATAAAGCAAGATATAAAAGCTTTAAACCGTGCACTATCTTCCAATCTCTGTTGGTGGTCTCTGTCTGCCTCAGCTTGTCTCCTTTCTTTGTCCTCAACACGTCTTCTAGATTCGTCCTCACGCCTTTCATCCCTCATAAACTTCATTAAAGCGATTATCTCTGAAGAAAAGGCTGAAGATCGAGGTGAAGGACTTCGAGATGTGGTGGGAGAAGCTGGAGCATCTCGCTCCGCCTGATCATCCATCTCTGCAGAGCTGTATTCATCTGTCTGACACATCTGGGCATTAACTGCACCACTACGTAAGGCATGAGACATAATTAATTAATCTGTATACTGTATCTCAAATCAGTTTTGACCGGTCAGCCCGTTGTATCATCAAGATCTGAGAAAAAATGAATTAAATATACAGATAAGTAGATTATATATTAAATATATATAAAGAAATGACTGCAATCTGTATCTTCGTATGTGTGTGTTTGCGCATAAGGTGGTGTGTGGCTGGTGGAGGAGGTGGGGTGGGCAAGCTCACTGAGTGAGTCAGTCACCCTCTAGACACGGCCAGAGGAGGGTGCACTGAACGCTGCTCCTTAATGCCATGTACAAGCCTTCCACTTTGGGGAATTCTTTAGAAAAAAGGCATACACAAGGCACTTATAACACTTCACAGAAACTTGTTGTCACTGCAACACTTCTCAAACTTGCTGTAAATTCAAAGGAGTTCTTGGGGGAAATGTTGGCGGTTGGCCAAAGCGGAAAAATCCATGCACTCACACAAAAGCACTTGCACTGATCCAGTTAATTAACTCACTGCTCCATGTACATGTTCTAAGTACTAAGTTCTAACTACAGGGGCAAACACAAACACCTGTAGAGTTCTTTGTAGGTTCTTATTGCTGGATGTACAGAGGTACAGGCAAGAAGGTACTTTCCTACTCTTACTGTGTGGCAACTGAGCCCTCAGGCGACAGAGGTACAGGCAAGAAGGCACTTTCCTACTCTTACTGTGTGGCAACTGAGCCCTCAGGCGACATGTGGCAAGTGATACATGCAGTAGCTTCCAGATGTCGCCAGGCACATTAACTAAGCATGTGGGACATAATAAAGGCATTACCACACGCTGCTGGCTAGGCTAAATAAGTAATATGTATTAATGGAATACATACAAGGAATGCAGATATATAAGTACATATTACATAATACAATTTATATATATATCAATGTATATATTTCCCAATCATAATATACATACACTCTCAACATTTGTTATGGTTCGTTTATATTACATAACATAACATAACATAACATAACAACATACACGCTTCGGCATTAAAGATTTCTTTATGATTATTATATAAAGAAATTTTATCTTTTATCAATTAAAGTTTCTTACCGTTAGATTTTGCATTATTAATATTCCTCATTATGGTTTAATACTACCTTGACTTTGAACAAATTTCCATAAGGTTTTAGTAAACCGCTCATATATCATGATGTGGTTATGACAAGAGACTCGTATGGCAGCACAGAGAAACATGGTCAATGTTTTTAATAAATAACGTATTGGGTGAGAGGTCCGGACAAAACCCTCGCAGGACAAAACCCACCGAGGGCAAAACCCCTTGGACAAAACCCCCTCAAGTAAAGTGCAAAGTAGGACAAAACTTCCTTATTTTGAGTAAAAAAATTGGACAAAGGCCCCCATTTTTTTTTATTTTCAGATTTCTAAGTCCATATTAATAATTTTAAACAGGTGAAGAACACCATAAAGACAGTTGCTTTGACCAACAGACAAACCCCCCTATTGAAAATCTCATTAAGTGACAAGGTTCATTTAAAGTTCATTTTACTTCCACCTGAGGCTGTGACCTACGCCATTCAGAAATTCCTTCAACGTCTTCCTCTCATTCACATAGTCCAGACATAGGTTCTTCAAACGCTGTGATGGTTGGGTGGTCAACTGGTCATGTCCCACAAACTCATGGAAAGCAAAATTCCAATTCTCGCATAGGTTGTTGGTGCAATCCTCCCCATCTGTGGTTGCCTGATGGACATTCCATAACTGCGGTGGAAACAAGGGAGGAATCCTTCTAATGCATAGTGGAGGAAGTACTCCACCAGGAAGAGCTGGTGGCTGGAAGCGACGACAAGTGCCGAACACGTAGGTGCTACTGAAATAGTCCACTAGGCCTTCTAGTCTTTCAACATCAGGTATATTCTCCAGAAGATAATCCATCCCATTGCCCACCTCGTCTACAGGAAGAAAAACCAGTCCATTCAACTTTCCACAAAAAATGTTTTACTCTATCATCACTTCTCTATGCAGCAGTCAATTCTAAACTTTGCACATTTCTCAATGTACTTTGGGTCAGATGGTAGAAACAGCTACGAGATGACACATGAGGTCTCAGGATTGTAGAAATAGCATTGATCATTGCACGTTCAAAATCGGTTATCACAGTGGTGGGATCTGGATTAAATCCCAAATGATCACATTTATCCAAGATTGCCCGGAGGAGTCCTTCATAGGTGGATTAAGACTTTGCAGACAAAGCGCATTCACACACACATTTTACAGCAGAAAGCCCAAGAGGGGCTCGGATGATGTATAATTGCTGGAACAGTCTTGTAGCTGTTTCAAAAGTGGCACTGCATGATAAATGTTCAAGTGCCTGGTTGGTTGCAAACACTATAACTCTCTCTCTCAACTCAGGTCCATTGTCATAAACGAGGAAATCCTGGTATTCTGGAGCTCCTGTAGTTTTCCATTCACCACTGATATGCTCCAATTCTCGTAAGGATGTTGGGTCCTTTGGCAATGTTCTTTTCTGTAGACGTCGGACATTACACTTCACAGAGTCAAGTCGACCAATTGCACAACGTGGTTGTTGACATGTAGCGTCTGTAACGATATGTGCAGGTCTGCTTCTGTTGGTCAAAGCAGCTAACTTTATGATGTTCTTCGCTTTAGCTGCCTTCACCTTGTTAGGATCTGGGTCGTGGCTGTGTTCAGTCACAGAAAGCAGTTGCCTCACTTCCAAATCTGTATGAGCACAACCTTTTCAAGAAAGTGCATTCCTCTGAGAACATTCCCAACGTATTCGTGTACTACTGTTGGAACTCTTTTTGGCGTATAAGTTGCCTTCTGCACACAGTTTGGAACCTCCTTTATTGTTCTTGATAATCTCCATGGTGGTTGAAGAGAGACTAATTTTTGGGGTCACTCAGAGAGTATAACCAATTTTTGAAAACACTACCAAGCTCCCAAAAACAGTATATTCCCACGAGACAGTTTAGATCACGTAATAGCGACCCAAAATGAAGCATCAGATTAGATGTGGCGGCTTTATATACACACTTGACTTGACCTACCCAGCAATGAACTGAGGTTAATTCTGATTTAATCCCTGGCAGGCTGCTAAGATACCAGGATAGATCACATGACCACTAAATGGTGACCTGACGCAGTGGTCACCTGTTGAAGGATTACTCAAGTAGACAAAACAGTGATCAACTATATTTTTAGGATTGCTTCATTATTTAAAATTATTTAATTTTAATTATTTATTATTATTATTTTTTTTTAAAGAAGTCCTCTTTAAAATTATAACATGGACTTAAAGTCTGAAAATAGAAAAAATGGGGGCTTTTGTCCTATTTTTTTTACTCTAAAAAGGGTTTTTTTGTCCTACTTTGCACTTTACTTGAGAGGGTTTTGTCCAAGGGAGTTTTGTCCTAGGGGGGTTTTGTCCTGTTTTTCTTTGTCCTACACTCGTTGGGTGATGCCACAACAAACGTAACAGTTCAACCAACTAGACTCCATTAAGCGGCCTAATGTGAGGGTCAGTGAAATTAGCCTGTTTTAGTAAAGTAAACAAGAAGAGATCACAGCAGATGAACCACCTTCAGGCAACCGGTCTACTATGATTATAAAGAAACAGTAAATTACAAATATCTTTAAAAACAAAAGCTGTGTTTCTATAATGTTTGTCAATTCATTATATCGTGCTGTAATAAATCTTCACCATACATTAATATAAGTTTTATGTATTCTCTGTAATATTTATACTGATATTTCATACATAAATAAACCGAACTTGGGTGTAATTTTATTCTAGACCAGAAACTGTACTATGTGTTGCTACCATTACTCTCGTGTGACTTTTAAAGCTACAGAAAAAACATCGCGGGTGTGGGAAATGGTTTAGTGTTTCTGGCTAGTAAACCTGAAAACGGTGCAGCCATCCACGGTTGGTAGACTTTTTAAATATTATTAAATCGCCCGTGCCTGACCACAAGCTGTTGTCAGGGTAAATTATCCTATCTTAAGGTGTTATCGATCTTACTGAGCAAGAGAAAGGTTTAAGTTTTTTTTTTTTTTTTTTATCATAAGACATATTTTATTTGATTTCATGACAATGACAAAAAAAATACTCTAGATATGGGGAAAAAAATTTTCAACTTCCTGTGGCTGACGAATAGTAGAAATATCACGTACTGTACATGTGTTGTCGTAAGCCTCATCCACACTCGTCATGGATTTACCAACAGAGGACGCGGCACGTCCCTGCCCCTGCCAGCGTCCCACCAAAATTCGCACTCAAAATATTTATCATAACATATAGTTACCCGCTTCAAATTACCTATAAAGATCTAAATACATAAATTCGAGAAGAGGGGACACAGACAGACAGAAAGAGAGAGAGGAGCGAGCTTCACCTACTCTCTTCATTTGAAGTCTGTCATACAGTAAATTAGTTATAATAATTAAATCGCATAGTACATGATTAGCACTAATTATTAATGTATAAAGTTTATCATAAGTTATGATAAACTGTATACATAAGTTATGATAAACTTTCGCTTGTATAGTTACGATTCATAACTATACAAGCGAAAGTTAAATGAATCTATAGTTAACAAGATATTCCATCTGTTAAAAGTGTTAAGTGGTAAGAATAGTGCAGGTGTGACCTCATTTGTGTGGTGTGATTTACCATATCTCACTTGTAATGGATATGTTCAAATGAAATAAATTGGTGTGGCCATTGTTTTGATCTGAATTATTTATTTACAGTATAAACAGATTTCTGCGAACATGATTGACACCACAATAATTCAAACTGACGGAAACTCACATTAATTTGGTATTAAATATCTTGCAACATTTATGTATGCAGAAATATTTTTTTGAAATATTATTAAATCTCGAAGTATTTTAAACCGTGATTAAATATTTTGTTCCTTCGCGTCATGAATTACAGAACCTTCTAGTCCAGGGGTGTCAAACATATGGCCGCGACCCACTGGCTGCTCCAGTTACACCTTGAGCAGCTAAGAGCCTTAGACAGTAGCACTTGAAGTAAAAAGTTAAGACTATTTATATGAGATAATACTCTTTTAGTCTATTGACTCTATCGATTCTACTGAGTCTGTTCAAAGGCAAGTACTTGTAGGGTGTTTCGTGAATCTTAGTCCAGTACGTATCTTGTGCAAGAGCGACGGCATGCTGAATGTGTTGTTAGCCCTTTGACTAGTGGGGGCTTCCCTCAGCTGAATAAAATCGCCTAATGTTTGCTAGAATAAAATACTCAGTGCAACAGCACCAATGGAAGAGCATTAGAGATAGTTTTAATGGTTACCAGTATTAGATGTGATAGCTCTGATGCGGCGGGTTCTCGCTTGGGCAGTCACACTGGTACCAGTCCTGCATAGTCGCTCAAGGCAGTTGGAGCGTTGCAAATATCGGAAGCAGTGTCCATTGTTTTTACTTTTTAGCCCATAATCATGTTATCAAAGAAAAGAACAATTAATGACGAGCGCCAGGTGGTACAGGAAAAGCGGAAAATCTTGTATTTTTTTCTTGAAATGAATGGAAAACCGACATGTTTGATTTGTAAGCAACAGGTAGCTGTTGCCAAAGCTTAAAAAGTTCGAAGGCCTTATGATACTAACCATGCTCCGAAGTATAATGAATAAAGTGCAAGTTGCGTGAAGACAAAGTTAAAGAGTTAGAACAGTTATTGAAAAAGCAGCAGTCAGTATTTAAGAGTGTTCAACAAGTCAGTGATGTTGCAGTTAAGGCAAGTTATAGGATTACCCATGAAATAGCTGTGTCATCGAAGCCTTTTTCTGAAGGGAACTTTATAAATAAATGTATGTTGATGTCTTCAGAAGATATTTGCCCAGATAAACGTCAAGCATTTGCAAACATTGGCCTCTCAAGAAATATAGTTGCAGATAGAATTAATGAATTATCAGAGAATATTAAAAGTCAACACAAAGACAAAGTTAAGTCTTTTACTGCATTTTCTGTTTCAATTGATGAAAGTACTGATATAACTGATGTAGCACAACTTGCAGTTTTGACATGTGCAGTGGCGTACTAAGGGGGGGGGGGGCTGTCCACCCCGGGTGACAGCCAGAGGGGTTGCCATGAGGCAGGACTAAAGCTCAAAAGAACTGTTGATCATGGTAATCAAGCTGCAATGGACAGAGAGAGGAAAAAATGGAGGGACATACTTCATCGTCTTTTGGATGTGCTATGTTTCCAGCTCGACAAAACCTTCCTTTTCGTGGTCATAGGGAGGATATATTATCAATAAACAAAGGCAATTTCCTGGAACTGGTGGAGTTGCTATCAAACTATGATCCTGTTTTGAAAGAACATCTTTTGGAGGTTAAGTATGCTATTCCATCTCAGACATCTGGAAGGAGAGCGAGCTCTTATTTGTCACCAAATATTCAGAATGAATTCATCTGTCTTCTAGGAAATAATGTTAAGGGAAAAATTTTGGCTGACATCAAGAAGGCCAAGTATTTTGGAATTCTTTTTGACGGTACACCTGATATTTCTCATACAGATCAGATGTCCGAAGTGATTAGATATGTTCATATTGAAGGTGATTCTGTTGAAGTAAGGGAATCTTTCTTGGGTTTCTTTCCTATTGCTGGAAAAACTGCAAATGAGCTCACAAAGGATATCCTGAGCAATTTGGAGAGTGATGGACTGGACATTAACTTTTGCCGCAGTCAAGGATATGATAATGCTGCAACTATGGCTGGTATTCATGGAGGTGTTCAGAAGAAAATCAAAGCAATAAATCCAAAGGTTTTGTTTGTGCCTTGTGCCAATCATTCCTTGAACCTTTGTGGGGTACACTCTTTTGGAACCAATCCTTTATGTGTAACATTCTTTGGAACTGTAGAGAAACTTTATTGTTTTTTTTTCACTTTCAACTCACCAATGGGAAGTACTGAAAGAAAATATGAACCTGACAGTCAAAAGACTTTCTCAGGCTAGATGGAGTGCACATCATGATGCCGTAAAGCCTCTCGAGAAACAATTTGAGAATCTGATCAAAGCTCTGGAAACATTGACGGATCAAAGAGAAAATGTTGACACAAGAGGATCAGCTGAAGCTGTATGTGAGTTTTATTTTTGGGGGTTATCTTTCTTTTTGGTGTGATGAACTGGAAGAAGTGAATCGCACACAGAAGTATTTGCAAACAGAAGGAATTAGTCTTGAAAAGTGCACTGTAAAGCTCAATGGCTTGAAATTGTTTCTTCGAGGTCAGCGGAATGAAATTGTGAAGAGAGCGATTCAATATGCAACTACACAATGTGAAGAAATGGGCATCTCCATGGAAACAAGAGGGAGGATAAGACGTAAGAAAATGATGCCAGGAGAGATGGCTAGGGATGCTGGACTGAAAATGCAAGAGGAAATGAGGAGATCAATGTTTGAATGCTTAGATCAATTTAGTCTAGAATTGGATGCTCGTTCAGAGGCCATGGATAACATCTTGTCAATATTTGCAGCTATTCAGCCAAGCTACTTGCTTTCTGCAAAAGAAGAACAACTTCAGGTGAGTATTTCAAATTCAAGCATGACACATGGAGGCTGCCAAAATCACACCTGAAGAAGAAAATAAATGGACAGTCTTGCAGTTCCTGAAGTTTATTGTCAAATGGGACTTTTGTGAAACCTTGCCAAACTTGTCATTGTGCCTGAGATTCTTTTTAACAATATGTGTCTGTTGCATCATGTGAAAGATGTAGGTTATGTATCTAAGCTACTGTGCCGAGTAGCAACCCTGTACATAAGCTACTGTGCCGAGTAGCAACCCTGTACATAAGCTACTGTGCCGAGTAGCATTTATATATATAATCACGTGGCAACACTGCCATATGGCAAGGCTGCCCCAGTCTGACTGTGTGAGCCGTGCATGGCACACGCGAGTCACCACTTGTATTTCTCTCATCCATAATAAACGGACTTCAGTGTTACACAGTGTTTCCCTACCCATCACTGCATTCTTCAGGGAACGCTCTTAACTTTCATGGCGCAGTGTCTAGGATCTGTGGACTTACAAAGTGTGTGAACGGTGCCGAGACAGTTACGTCTGCCCGTGATGCGTCGACTCATAGTGTGTTGTGTTGTGTTGCGCTGTGTTTCGCCGCGATGTGCAGTGTTGGGCCGTCACAGTGCGTTTTAGTGACGGTGGCAGTGTTAGTGTCAGTGTATTAGTGTGTGTCTAGAGCTGAGAGTTGAGCATTTGCCTGTTTTTTTGTGGTACCCACGGAGCACTGACGTTCTGTCTCACTCCCGCCGCGTCTCCAGCCACCGGCATTAAGGCCACCACGCTCCGCTCTCTCAGACACACACACACACACGCACCCACGCACTCACTCACGGACAGAACAGTGGACTATATGCGTATTTCTGCTCTGTTTATGTCATATATATGTGGTTCGAGCTGTTGAGGCGCCACTTTATATACTAAACAGTGCAGTCCACGCACACACTAAGATGGGAGGTAAGAAGGGACAACGTCAAGATGGGAGACACGACTCCCCACCACCTTCTCCTCCACCGGGCGCAGACTCTCATCCTCCACCTCCAGTGACGGACATTGCCACAATTCTGAGGTGGATGGACGACCGGGACGAGAGACGCAGAGAGATGGAACTTCAGAGGGAGGAGACACGAAGAGAGGAGGAAAAGTTGCGTTTTGAGGCACTATTGGCGACCCTGGCGCTAACCCACCCTCCCTCACTCGCAGGTAGCGCGCTTCAAGGCGCCAGTACACTCCCTCCTCCACCACACCAGCGTCCTCCAGGTACTCTTGCTACCCCAACAGCTCCCAAGGCATCTGTTCAACCCCCACCCGCCCTCTCACCAGACGTCACGTTTCAGCTTTTTCGTGAGTGGAGGCGGCGTTGGACAGATTACTCCACGATGGTGGACCTTGACAGCATGCCTCCAAACAAACAGCTCATCCAACTGTGGATGTGTTTGTCGCTTGGAGACCCAGAGAGTTTTGGAGCACACGTTGCAAGTGCCTCCCGATTCTACCTCTTCAGTGACGGATGTGCTCGACCTTTTACAGGAGCATGTTAAGGGTCGGAACAACGAGGCTTTGCGTCGCCGTGCCTTCACCAGCTGCAAGCAGGCGGAGAACGAATCCTTTGACGACTTTTTTGTGCTTTGAAGAGTTTGTCAGAGGAGATCGACGTCTGCAAGGCGCACAGCCGGGAATGTGAGGAAGCCTGGATCAAGCACGGGATCTTGACAGGTGTCAGGCACGAAGAGTTGATGCAGCGACTCATCCCCCTGGACGCTTCCTCCACACTCCAGGTGGTAGTGACTGAATGTCGGTCATACGAGGCCACCAAGTCCGCCACCTCTGCCTTACGGGCCCCACCTAGTGCTTCCTGTGGCAGCTGTGGAAAGCAGCACAGCCCCAAGACTTGCCCGGCCGCCGACGCACTGTGTCGTGGATGTGACCGTAAGGGCCACTGGTCTAACACAGACAGGTGCCCTGCACGAGGCCGCAAGTGTCAGGCCTGTGGTCGCTATGGACACTACGACAAGTGCTGCCGCCAACCCAAGCCCAAAAGCCCGAGACGAGGAGGAAAGCAGCGCACTTCCCTCGGGGTGGTTCGCACGCAGCCCCCTCCAGATGGCCCACGCAGCCCCAAGCAGCAGCGGAGTCACATCAGGAGGGTGGAATCGACCACACGCCCCAGGGCTACCCCTGCCCAGATCCTGTATGGTCACCCTCTCCGCTCTTGCGTTCCTACACACGCCAAGGCCTTTGCGAAGGACTGGCAGACCAAAGCCGAGAGCTGCGACCGCCGCGCCGCTTCACGTGCCCAGGACGCCAAGGCTCGGTATGACGACCGTGCCCGCCCTCTTCAGCCACTGGAGATTGGTGCCCTTGTCCGCGTCCAGGACCCGACGACGACACGTTGGGACAAGGTGGGCATAATGATGGGCGTCGGCCGGTCGCGGGACTACAAGGTCAGGATGCCGAGCGGCCGTGTCTGGTGGAGGAACCGCCGCTTCCTCCGGCCAGTCCCACCCCTGCTGCTGGCCCCCTGACCGAGGACGAGTCACCTACACCTCACGAGGATCCGCCCCACAGTGCACCTCGACGCTCGGAGCGACTTAGGACTAAGAAGTCCGCTCAAGACAAAGACTATGAGCGTGAGGGGGGAGGGAGATGTAGTTATGTATCTAAGCTACTGTGCCGAGTAGCAACCCTGTACATAAGCTACTGTGCCGAGTAGCAACCCTGTACATAAGCTACTGTGCCGAGTAGCATTTATATATATAATCACGTGGCAACACTGCACGTGTTATGTGGCAACATTGCCCCGAGGCTGCCATATGGCAAGGCTGCCCCAGTCTGACTGTGTGAGCCGTGCATGGCACACGCGAGTCACCACTTGTATTTCTCTCATCCATAATAAACGGACTTCAGTGTTACACAGTGTTTCCCTACCCATCACTGCATTCTTCAGGGAACGCTCTTAACTTTCATGGCGCAGTGTCTAGGATCTGTGGACTTACAAAGTGTGTGAACGGTGCCGAGACAGTTACGTCTGCCCGTGATGCGTCGACTCATAGTGTGTTGTGTTGTGTTGCGCTGTGTTTCGCCGCGATGTGCAGTGTTGGGCCGTCACAGTGCGTTTTAGTGACGGTGGCAGTGTTAGTGTCAGTGTATTAGTGTGTGTCTAGAGCTGAGAGTTGAGCATTTGCCTGTTTTTTTGTGGTACCCACGGAGCACTGACGTTCTGTCTCACTCCCGCCGCGTCTCCAGCCACCGGCATTAAGGCCACCACGCTCCGCTCTCTCAGACACACACACACACACACGCACCCACGCACTCACTCACGGACAGAACAGTGGACTATATGCGTATTTCTGCTCTGTTTATGTCATATATATGTGGTTCGAGCTGTTGAGGCGCCACTTTATATACTAAACAGTGCAGTCCACGCACACACTAAGATGGGAGGTAAGAAGGGACAACGTCAAGATGGGAGACACGACTCCCCACCACCTTCTCCTCCACCGGGCGCAGACTCTCATCCTCCACCTCCAGTGACGGACATTGCCACAATTCTGAGGTGGATGGACGACCGGGACGAGAGACGCAGAGAGATGGAACTTCAGAGGGAGGAGACACGAAGAGAGGAGGAAAAGTTGCGTTTTGAGGCACTATTGGCGACCCTGGCGCTAACCCACCCTCCCTCACTCGCAGGTAGCGCGCTTCAAGGCGCCAGTACACTCCCTCCTCCACCACACCAGCGTCCTCCAGGTACTCTTGCTACCCCAACAGCTCCCAAGGCATCTGTTCAACCCCCACCCGCCCTCTCACCAGACGTCACGTTTCAGCTTTTTCGTGAGTGGAGGCGGCGTTGGACAGATTACTCCACGATGGTGGACCTTGGCAGCATGCCTCCAAACAAACAGCTCATCCAACTGTGGATGTGTTTGTCGCTTGAGACCCAGAGAGTTTTGGAGCACACGTTGCAAGTGCCTCCCGATTCTACCTCTTCAGTGACGGATGTGCTCGACCTTTTACAGGAGCATGTTAAGGGTCGGAACAACGAGGCTTTGCGTCGCCGTGCCTTCACCAGCTGCAAGCAGGCGGAGAACGAATCCTTTGACGACTTTTTTGTGCATTTGAAGAGTTTGTCAGAGGAGATCGACGTCTGCAAGGCGCACAGCCGGGAATGTGAGGAAGCCTGGATCAAGCACGGGATCTTGACAGGTGTCAGGCATGAAGAGTTGATGCAGCGACTCATCCCCCTGGACGCTTCCTCCACACTCCAGGTGGTAGTGACTGAATGTCGGTCATACGAGGCCACCAAGTCCGCCACCTCTGCCTTACGGGCCCCACCTGCTGTGAGAGCTATCTCACAATACAAGAAGGGTAAGAAGGCGGCCAACAACGCGAAGGCTGCCACACGTTCTTCCACGCCTCCGCCTAGTGCTTCCTATGGCAGCTGTGGAAAGCAGCACAGCCCCAAGACTTGCCCGGCCGCCGACGCACTGTGTCGTGGATGTGACCGTAAGGGCCACTGGTCTAACACAGACAGGTGCCCTGCACGAGGCCGCAAGTGTCAGGCCTGTGGTCGCTATGGACACTACTACAAGTGCTGCCACCAACCCAAGCCCAAAAGCCCAAGACGAGGACAGCAGCGCACTTCCCTCGGGGTGGTTCGCACGCAGCCCCCTCCAGATGGCCCACGCAGCCCCAAGCAGCAGCGGAGTCACATCAGGAGGGTGGAATCGACCACACGCCCCAGGGCTACCCCTGCCCAGATCCTGTATGGTCACCCTCTCCGCTCTTGCGTTCCTACACACGCCAAGGCCTTTGCGAAGGACTGGCAGACCAAAGCCGAGAGCTGTGACCGCCGCGCCGCTTCACGTGCCCAGGACGCCAAGGCTCGGTCTGACGACCGTGCCCGCCCTCTTCAGCCACTGGAGATTGGTGCCCTTGTCCGCGTCCAGGACCCGACGACGACACGTGGGACAAGGTGGGCATAGTGATGGGCGTCGGCCGGTCGCGGGACTACAAGGTCAGGATGCCGAGCGGCCGTGTCTGGTGGAGGAACCGCCGCTTCCTCCGGCCAGTCCCACCCCCTGCTGCTGGCCCCTTGACCGAGGACGAGTCACCTACACCTCACGAGGATCCGCCCCACAGTGCACCTCGACGCTCGGAGCGACTTAGGACTAAGAAGTCCGCTCAAGACAAAGACTATGAGCGTGAGGGGGGAGGGAGATGTAGGTTATGTATCTAAGCTACTGTGCCGAGTAGCAACCCTGTACATAAGCTACTGTGCCGAGTAGGAACCCTGTACATAAGCTACTGTGCCGAGTATCATATATATGTATAATCACAAACGTGGCAACACTGCACGTGTTATGTGGCAACATTGCCCCGAGGCTGCCATATGGCAAGGCAGCCTCAGTCTGACTGTGTGAGCCGTGCATGGCACACGCGAGTCACCACTTGTATTTCTCTCATCCATAATAAACGGACTCAGTGTTACTCAGTGTTTCCCTACCCATCACTGCATTCTTCAGGGAACACTAGTAACTTTCAAAAGAAGTTTTTCTGAACTGAAACTCATCAAGAATTATCTTCGTTCTAGCATGACTCGGGCAAGATTGAACAGCCTAGCTATGATTTCTATCGAAATGAATGTGCCAAGACAGTTAATTTTGATGAAATAATTGGTAAGTTTGCTGAAGCTTAGTCACGAACGCTGTAAAACTAATATATATATATATATATATATATATATATATATATATATATATATATATATATATATATATATATATATATATATATATATATATATATATATATATATATATATATATAGATGAAAGTATACCGCTTGTATCTCGTGGTTTCCTATGTTTCCTATTGGTCAAGTTTCTGATAAAAGTGAGTTGAAGAAGGCTTCACCCTTCTCATTGTGTAATACTTTAATTAATGTGTAACTTGTAGTTATATACAGTATGGTATCTGTACTTTGTATATTTGAATTACTTGTATGTGCTTTGTTGTATTGTGTAAATTTTGTTGAAATTAGGAAATACATTTGTTTATATATACTGTAGATTTCCTAAATATCATCCACATTTACAAACCTGCTTTTTATTTACGAATGTTACACTTGATGTAGGCTACATTATACTTTTGTAAAAAAAATAGTAATTTTCCATATTAATAGAAGGAAACTAAAACATTTAAAATATTTACTCTGTATAATCCAAAATTCCTTAAAAGTATTATTATTTTTTTTATCATTCGCCTCAGTAGAGGAAGAGTAAGGGGGCAAAGGAATGCCCTGCCCTGGGTGCCCAGTACTCTCGGGACGATTCTGTATTTTACTTTTACTGTATATTTATTCATCTCTGGAAGGAAGGGGGTGCCAGCGGATAGGTCCGCCCCGGGTGCCAAATACTCTAGGAACGCCGCTGGACATGTGGTGTGAATGAAAATATACAGTTAACAGAAGAGTTTGTGGAACTGGTACTAATGACAGGAACAACAACAGGTGATGACATCTTCGGGAGTTTGGTAGGGGTACTGGATAAATTAGGCGTTAACCGAGTACAAACTGTGAGTCTGGCTACAGATAGAGCACCACAAATGGTGGGTAGAATTGCTGGCGTGGCAACAAATTTAAAGCAAAAACTACTAGCTGTGAACCCAAACCATCACTCATAATTTTCATTGCATTATACATAGAGAAGTGTTGTGCAGTAAAACATAAGATGGATAATGTCATGGATGTTGTTATAAAGACAGTGAACTTTATACGAGCATGAGGTCTGAACCACAGACAGTTCAACTTTTTGGGGGAGGAAAATGAGAACACACAATGATGTTCACTGGTTAAGTCGGGGAGTCGTACTGAAGTGATTAAATGAATTGTGTAGTGAAATACAAATGTTTATGGAACAGAAAGAAATGGATGTGCATGAATTGAAAGATAATGAATGGGTTCAAGATCTAGCTTTCATGGTGGATATTACAGAGCACTTAAATTACATGAACACGAAGATGCAAGGATGCAATAAACTGGTAACAGAGTCTTACGACTGCAGGTTTTTGAAAGGCAACTTGCAGAGAGTAATCTTTCACACTTTCCGACCTTTAGTCCCTGCAAGGCACACCTGAGCTTCATGTTGGTACCAACATAGAAAAGTAATGTATCAAGATTTCCAAGTTAAGAAATGAGTTCCAAGAAAGATTTGCTGACTTTAAATACCTCGAGGAAGATTTTTAATTTTTCAGAACATATTCTCTGTCAGTATTAATGAGGTACCAGAATATCTTCAGTTAGAATTAATTGAGCCCCAGTTTTCGAGTGTCGATGTTGGCACATTTTATCAATATGTCGGATCAAATTATCCCAGGATTAAGTGTTTTGCCACAAAGATTATGTCCATGTTCGGAAGTACATATGTTTGTGAACAGCTCTTTTCTGTAATAAACATTAACAAACCTCGGCTTCGTTCTCAATTTACTGATGCGCACCTGAATTCATTTCTGAAGGTTGCTGCAGCGTAGTCATTAACTCCAAACTTTGATGTATTGGTTCATACCAAGAGGTGCCAAGTATCAGGGAGCAGCAGTAGCAGGCAATAAGACTAAGCAAGGTAACTGGTAACTATATATTACACAACACAGCACAAGCAGTTTTCTTTTTTTTTATGAGAGAGAGAGAGCTTCGCGCTCGTCCTTAGGCGAGGGGTTTGTCCTTCGCTGTCGAGTACACTTAACCTCATCTCTCAGCCGCCAACGCCTCTACTGTAGTCTTGCTCCTGTACCCACCTCCCTTATTTTGCCGCACGACTTCCCGAAGGGGCGATCGCGAAGTGCTCATGATTACATGTATGTTACGTGGCCCGCATAGTGTGTACTCATTTAAATCTCGCCCGCCGTAGCAAATGAGTTTGACACCCCTGCTAATCCATAAAAGATCAACACGTTGTGATAGACTGTCACTTATTTCTTCGAGGATGACTCAATTGCGTAGAAAACCAATAATGTATACATGTTGGCAGGATATTCGTTACCACCAGCGAGAAGCACCCCCGATAGTGTGGTCACAGAGGAACACACGAGGCTTGCAGGAAGCACACTCGTGACTTATTATATACACTGTATTGTCACCTCTACCTACTCGGCACACTACACCCTACCACGAGTGTTTAACTACGTGAAGGCAGACACGAGTCTAAGATGACTGCTTATTGGTGGAAATCCATCACCAGCTGCTGTGAGCGCCCTCTATGGCAGGTGAAATCTACCCTAACTCTGCGTTCCGTGGCAGTCTCTTCCTGACATTCACAGCTCACATTCTCCCCTGCCGGTCCTGTTGTGTGTTAGTGAACTTACTATGGAACTACACCCAGCCGACGTGCTATCGGGATCTACCAGCAAGCTGAGCATTTTAATTTTTCACCCTTGTATTAATTATATTATTTAGATGATGGGTAACTGATTGTTAGTGTTAACGATCATATAAAAACGCTTGCATATTTTTTCCTTCCTACTCTATTGAATTCTGTCATGTTAATTGTGTTTAAGTGTTGTCAAATATTCAATTAAACCACGTAATGGAATGGTGACTAAACCTACAGTGAAATTTAATAACTGCAAGAGTTGAAAATATAACAGCTTGGCTTTTATTACGTAATTGGACATAAGTATTACAAGGTATACTAATTACTTTCCCTCAAAAACCTCCTAGACACAAATTGGTAAAAAAAAACCTTAAAATTTTAAGATTAAAGTAAACTAAGAATAAAAGTAAGGAAACTTTCACATTAGCTTTGTCTGTTGTTTATTTTCCCGAACAGTACTACACATACTCTCATATTTTTAATGTTGCTGGACTAGTGCATTACTAACCTTGTACGTGCTTAAAGACCTTCTTTGTTGAAGCGTAGTAGTAACATTATAACAACAAACATTCATCCACTCCCACGTTTGACTCTCCTGTTACCATGACTTCATCTTGGGGAAGCCATAAAGCGCACCAAGATCACTGCCGGCAAAGGTTTCCTGAAACCCAATAATTCTTGTTTGCAGTAAAGGAAGAAAGAGACACATTAATTTGTCTCAAGGAGGTAATGGAGAGGGGGACCAGGCAGAAGATTTCCTTATAATATGAAACCAGGGAAAACTATCTGTTCTTGGTGGATTGGGAGGAAGTTTATAATTATTTTTTTTAAGATTGTCAGTCAGAATCATGATCCTCTTTAAGAGCTTACGACTTATTTGTCATTTCAAAAGGATGACAAACAGTGTTTTTGAATACGTCTATAACATCTGACTGCTTATCATGTGGTATTACGCATCAACATAACCAATTACTTGAGATTCTACTATACTGTATAGAAAACCTTAAGATGTTATGACTTCCAAAATAAATTGTCATCCTTGGCGAAGCGCAATTTAAGCTGTGGCATGAGTGTTAGTCCTGCGGGAGTAATTCATCAGAGATACAGTTACTGCTCCACCAACTTTTCCTGCCAAGTAAAAATGGATGACACGTCCCCATCACTCACCTCTTAAACCCTTCAGCTGAGCGTCTGACAATTCTCGACCTTGGGTACGGCTGATAAAGAGACTATTATGATGTGTGGTTTTCTTATCTCGAAGCTTAAGCGTGGAAATGGTGATCTGTCGTATGTACAGCAACACGAAGATTCCTTTTCACAAAATTTTATGAAAGGTTATATTACATGAAACTGTCCAGAGTCACCTGCTGAGAACAAAGCCCATTATTTCAGGTGACTTGTTAAATAATAATAGTTAATCAATAAATAGATAATCAATACGAGATAATCATATTTCTTAATTTCACTTTAAACAAATTCAAAATTCATCTGCTTTCACACAACCTTATACTATTCTTAAGAGAGAAAATATTGTAAACATTTAACGGATTCATAAGACCGAAGATCCTTTAAAATAAACTATTACCTAGGCATATGCCATGACACTGTTCGACAACTAGTAGGTTGAAAAAAGAAGATTAAAACACTAAATATAATCTGATATTGTCACTGTCATGCTTCACCAGTAACAATTATTTGTCCTCCCGGGTATGTGTGCCTGTGTGTGAAACAGGAGGATTTACACGATGTTGTAGTTTGCCGGTGTGAGAGAAGTAGTCATTCAGTGAGCTAGACAAACAGTGAGCGTATTGATACCGGCCATTGTTTCAGATATTTTTATTCGCTCCGTATTTCTCCTTCAAGCATTAACTCCCTAACTAGTAGTCCAGTAACCCATCTCAAAAAATAATATTAAAACAATTATATTTTTCTTAGTAAATAAAAGAACTAGTAGAAATGTATTTAACAGGTAAGCAAAGTATCGGCTTACACCGGTAAACAGAAAACTAAAACAAGTCATAGTTATGTGAATAGTGTTAAAAAGTGCTGAGTGAAGGTTTACTTTATACCTGTACGATCTTGTCTTGAGTCCTCTTCCCTACCGTATGAGTACGACCTAACTTGTTCACTTCTATAATTACTTTGCTAGTTGTTCTTTCTCTGCGTAGTTTTAGCCCCTCTACTCTTGCAGTTTCGGCTCCTCTACTCTTGCCGTTTCGGCTCCTCTACTTTTGCCGTTTCGGCTCCTCTACTCTTGCCGTTTCGGCTCCTCTACTCTTGCCGTTTCGGCTCCTCTACTCGTGTCGTTTCGGCTCCTCTACTCTTGCCGTTTCGACTCCTTTACTCTTGCCGTTTCGGCTCCTCTACTCTTGCCGTTTCGGCTCCTCTACTCTTGCCGTTTCGGCTCCTCTACTCTTGCCGTTTCGGCTCCTCTACTCTTGCCGTTTCGGCTCCTCTACTCCTGCCGTTTCGGCTCCTCTACTCTTGCCGTTTCGGCTCCTCTACTCCTGCCGTTTCGGCTCCTCTACTCTTGCCGTTTAGGCTCATATACTTTATGAAAACTTACCCATTTGTTTCTTTTCCTGTTCCTACACGTTATACCTCGGCTCGCGTCTTTGAACGACCCGAAGTTTTTTAATCATCTATCGCTAAGTTTTACATCCATTAAAATTTTTTTGTAAAATGTATGATACTTTTGCAATATATGAATACATTTTCTATAGGAACCTTACACCATTTTCACTTGGTATTGCTGAAGTGATTTTCATATAGCTGGCACCGGTTGCTTCAAGTATCTATTTCTCATGACTTTCTAAGGATTAATAGTTAGTAGGTTCTAAAAGTCGATATTCCGTGAACTAATATAACTATCTATGCATGGGTCCTGTTCATTTACATTATTTTTCCTTCTGTTTCTTTTACGCTTTATTCAGTTTTTTTTTTTGGGGGGGGGGGAGGGGGAGATATTTTGTTTTAATACAATAATTATAATCTCATCAGCAAAATGAAGGTGATTTAAACAAAAGCCAATGTTACTTAAACCCGTTTCCTCTTAACTAGTTTTATATTGTCTCGTGTCACCGTAAATAGGTTTAAAGAGATGTTACCTTACTTATAGCTGTATGCATTTCATTCTTGTTATCATTCTTTAATTAAATTCCAGGTGTTACTTTCGTTTATATCACTGCTAATATAATGTTGAGTTTAATAAAAATCCTGTTGTTTTTATTAAGTATAGCTTACAGGTACTTTATCTGTGGAGTCAAAACCCTTTTCATAATCGAGGAAGTTGAACATACTGGTTATCATATTCACTACATATCCGGATTACCTTCTGGTTTATAACAGCGCGTAATTAAAATAGTAATTACATTGGTCAAGCCACAATTAAAAATTAAAAAAAATGGAATTCTCTCTGAAAAAGATCTCTGGTGCTGCAATTACTCCTTGAATCTTATTTCATCTCTTTTGTGTGTGTGTGTGTGTGTGTGTGTGTGATGCTACGTAGCAGCATATACTTTCAGAGGGCAGCTCGAACATGGGCTGATAAACAACCCGACAACAAACAACCCAAATCCCAGTGTAGAATGGGATATTCTGGTCACTGTCATGACAAAAATCTCCAGAGAGGCCCTCGGCCAGATCGAAAGAATACACCAAGACTGGTTTGATGAAAATGACCCGGAAATCAATGTACTCGTCAATGAAAAACGTGCTGCTTTAACTGACTGACAGAACAACCCTCAGTCTCTGAACAAAGCTGTTACCTTCCACAAGAAGAAAGTGGCGGTCCAGCGGAAAATTCGCAATCTAAAAAAATGACTGGTTTAAAAATAATGCATGTGAAACGCAAAAAAAACTTGCAGATCAGCACAAGATGCGCGATTTTCTCAATTCCACTAAAACATTTTATGAGCCAATCGATTACTCATGTTACAGCCCTCCACCGCTCATCAGACGGTAACTCCATAATTAAAGACGAAGAAGGCATCCATCAATGTTTGAAAGAGCACTACCATTCGCTGCTCAACCGAAACACCGATGTGGTTGTCCTGACTACCCAGCAGGTCCCTTGGCATCCAGAGTTGACCCACATCAGCTATCTACCATCCTTGGATGAGGTAGCTACTTCCATCAAACAGATGAAGAATAACGAAGCCTCAGGGTTTGATGGATTCCCAGCCGAGGTGTATAAAGCAGGAGGATCACTGCTTATCAGCCGTCTCCACTCTCTTCTGGAGAATATATGGGAAAAGGAGAAAATCCCCCAAACCATTAAAGACGCCTCCATTGTCAATATTTATAAGAGCAAGGGAGACCTGTCAGGCTGTGGCAACTACCGCAGGATCTCGCTGCTATCCATAGCAGGCAAGAGTATCGCATGAGTCCTCCTAAACCGACTTCTTCCTGAGGCAGAAAGCTTCCTCCCAGAATCTCAATGTGGCTTTAGACCACCATGTGGCACCACTGACATGATCTTTGCTACCAGCCAGATACAGGAAAAGTGCAGAGAATAGCATCGTGACCTGTACATGGTCTTCATCAACCTAACCAAAGCTTTCGACCCTTTGCCGTTTTGGCTGCCCACCAAAATTCATCGACATTGTGAGGCAACTTCACGATGGCATGAACGGCAGTGTCCTGCACAATGGCACCCAGTCTGAGTTCTTCCCATCCAAACGGGAGTAAAACAAGGATGTGTACTGGCACCAATTCTTTTTTCCATTTTCTTGGCTACCTTCCTTACTCGTGCCAGTGCCAATTTAGCCGGCGGGGTGGACATCCAGTACCTCATGAAGGGTCTTTTCAACATAAGACGACTCCAGGCAGGAACAAAGGTGTTGGCAGCTTCCATTACTGAATTTCAGCATGCTCATGACTTCACCCTTGCCGCTCACACTGAACGCAACCTACAGAAGATCCTGAACACCTACGCAGATGACGTATGCACACTTCGGCTTTGAGGTGATTGTATGTAAGGCTCAGATTCTCTTTCAGCCTGCCCCTGAACGACACCTCTACCATCCATCCAGCTTAACGGTACTACCCTCTCTAATGTTGCCCACTTTCAGTATCTCGGCTCCAACCTGTCCACCACCGCAGACAGCGATGAAGAGATTAAACATCGGATCAGATGTGTATCTCAAGCCTTTGGCAGACTTCCTACCCATGTTTTCAGCTGTAGGGAGCTGAAATTATTTACTAAGTTGCACGTATATCGTGCAGTGGTCCTCCCCATCCTGCTATATGGCAGCGAGACATGGGTCACATACAGTAGTTATCTCAAGCCAGTCGAAAACTTTCACCAACGTAGTCTACGTTCCATCCTCCGAGTTCGCTGGGAAGACAAGAGAACATATGCCAGTATTCTCGCTGACACAAACTGTAGAAGCATCGAGACTACAATTATCCATGAAAAACTACGTTGAAATGGCCATGTTACCCGCATGGACGACAGTCGACTTCCAAAGCAGCTACTTTACAGTCACCTAACGAATAGTAAACGTAACGCTGGCGGGGCAACTGAAAAGGTATAAGGATAGTCTTAAGACAAAGCTGAAAAAGTGCCAAATCGATCCCCTCACCTGGGAGACGATAACTCCACACCGTAATGCTTGCAGGAGCACCGCACAAGAAGGTGTCAATACTTTTGAGTTAGCTCGACTGTTTACCGAGGCAGACAAGCGCCAACACGGGAAAGACGCTGTCGCCCGGGAGGCCCTACACACGTGCAACATCTGTGGACGACCCTACCGGTCCCGTATCGGCCTCTCTAGTCACCTTAAAGCTCACCAACGAAGGTGACATCCTTAATTACTCATATCATTATATCATAGCTGTTTGATCGCCATACTCAATTCCGAGTGACAGCAAAGTAGTAGTAGTAATAGTTGTTGGGGAAATAATGCTATTACTGCTCTTCAACAGGTGAGGTATCTAACCGCATAATTAAAGTAGTATTTACACTAGACCATCAACAATTAAATTTCCTAGGAGTTAAACTCTCTGCGTAGCTTATATTCGTCCAAATAAACCTGAAAAACACAACTCCTTTTCTCCCTAATCAAGATAACTTTTTGTGGTAAGATTTGCTCTATTACATTTAAGACTTCCTTAGCCATGAAAATATAACCAAAGTATACTTAAATGAGGCTATGGTAATGTTATTTATGTTTCAACTTATGATTAATCTATATTATGGTTAATATGTACTGTACGAGCCATATTAGTTCTGAAAATATGTACAAATTATCGCTATGTATGTAGCGTTTTACCGTGTGGTTCCATTTTATATAATTTCACTTTTAATTTTAGTTTCTCAGGGATTTTTAACCATTATTATTTTGGTTAAATATTTCGTTATTATCTTTAAGAGACTTGTTTGTTAGGTTTAAAGTTATTGAAGGTTTTAATCATTTAGTTCCATTTTGTCGCTTCTACCCTTTATAACAACGAGTACAGGTAGATATAATGATCATATGTTTGGGCATTTTCTGTTTTACTTAGTGATCTTCATCGTTTTTCTTATATATTTTTTATTCTTTATCTTTTGTAAATATTGTTTTTGTTTTCTTAAGAATTTTCATAATACTTTTATAAGATAACTTATTCCTGCTCTGATGATGAAACCTTCTGTTGTTTTGAAGTGTTGAATAACATTGACTTGTAATGCTCTTTGACATTATGACCTCGATTGATGTAATGTTTGTCGCATTATATAGCCATTGTGGCAGGTAAATGAGCGTTAGAAAAGAAGGATGACCAAAGGAGATTAAAATAGATAAATTCCCAGTGTAAAAAACTTTAATAGTTCTTCGCCTACGTCTAGGATATAAATTTATAAATTATCACGCCATCACGTCCTGCTGTGTTCCCACTTTATCATGTTGTTGTAGGGGGAAGGGGGGGAGCAGGAATTACTGTACTGTATCTCCTCAGGGAAAATGGCTGTTCTTTTCTACCGTAACCTCCTTTCTTTTCAAACCTTTTCCTAACTCTTCTGCCAACGAGGACCTTTTTCCTTATTGTTGTTTTATTTACTTGAGACGTGAAGAGTCATAAGGCCCGTGAGTCATGCTGGTATAAGTGTTCTATTGTTCAGACTTTTATTCTCTCTCTCATATATATGAATCGGGGTTTCCAAAAGTTTAGAACTATTAGATAAACAATGGTTAAATGCTAAACTGTGGAGGAGCACCAGTAGGGAGAAGTGTTCCCGGAGGGTACAGAAATAATATTGATAATGGCACTATGAATTATAAATTTGTGAGGGGAATTTCAGGCTCTAATTACACATAAAATATTACACTGCAGCCCGTTTTTAATTTGAAAAACCATCCGCGAGTTGGAAGCTACAAGGTACTGTAGGCACATGGTCAATTTGTCCACTGCCTGGCTAATTTTGATATTCCAGAAGAAAACAAAAATATTATATATATATATATATATATATATATATATATATATATATATATATATATATATATATATATATATATATATATATATATATATATATATATATATATATATATATATATATATATATATATATGTATATGTGTGTGTGTGTATATATTGGTGGGGTAAAGTTTGTAGTCATTCATCAGAGGGTGAATCTAGCTGCGAAAAATACATGTCTGTGAACACTGTCGAGTTGGGAAATTTATCTGGCATTTATTGTTTTCTATCTCCAGCGAAAAATGTTGGTCACGACACCAAGTTTACACAACATTAGGCTGTTTACATAGAATTTATCCATTTATTTGTTTGTTTACTGATGATCTTATTTAAAAGCCATATAACTAAGGGGTAAGACAGAGAGGGACAGACTTATTCGGTAACTGTTGTTTTTGCTTTTTTTTTGTGAGTTAAATTTACCAACAACATGCCTCCATGTATGATAGCTCCTCCACCCCTCACCCCATGACACTCCCACACCTCCAGGGATGGTCGTGTCTGCATCGCCTTGATTTTCCTTAATATTTTATGTAATTCAGATACAAAAAAAAAGTTAAAATTAAAAAAATCTTAAATTTATCAAAGTTTTCCATGGTTGCTTCCTAGCTTATTCCCACATATCTACCGTTCTAGAGCCAACGGTAGATACCATCTGTCTGGTTTTAGTGAAAATATAATGTTCTGTAATTTACTTTTGTCTTCCTGACCACACAGTAGAGTTAAGTGATCTACCCAGTCTTCAAAATACAGTATATTTTATTTACATACATACATACATACTAGTTGCCAACACAACAACCTATTCTTACCAAACTTAACCTACAGCGAAATTTCGCATTTTGGTTATTTTCCAAGGGTGTGGTCGTTTTTCGGTCTTTGAGTTATAAATGGTGCTGCCGTGACCATTTTATTCACAGCAAAGGTTTGATGGTTGATTTTTATTCATCGTTAAATTTAAAATAAAATTAAATTCATTATACCTCGCAAAAGTGTGGGTAAACTCCACCAGAGGGCCAAATTAAAGATGGCTGACAGCCATTTGACTAGAGTGAATACAATAAAGCGTCAACGAGGCGTGGCAGTGTCTTGTGTACACTTTCGCCTGAATCACCCGAGACATAAAGCGCCATCTGTCAGGAGGAAATTTAAACGAACAGAACATACCATTTTTGGGGGTCATATTTCGTTGACGGAATCAGATGGAGAAATAAAATCATTATTTCATGTACCGCTCCTTGTCATAACCAGACTACCCTCTACTCGTTATCTTATACACAAAATCTCCAATGGGTAAAAAATTATGTGCCTCTGAATTTTTTGCAATTCCCCAGTGGAAGGTAAGAGAAGGTAGTTACTGAAAAGAAAATGAAGTGTCCCTCTTTCTTCTTTTTATATGTAAAGTATGATATAAACTATAAAGAGTACAGGCTCTGGTTGTTATTTTGGGAGCCATAGTTCCTGAGAAGAGGATATAAAGACAATATATAAGTACACTCTTATCCACAAACTAAGGTTCTCTACAATGTTACACATGTGTTTTGATCCTCCCGCACAGTTGGAAGGCGATGAACCCAGTACAGTTTATATTCAATGATATGGAGAATATCATTATCCTCCCTGTCATCACCATATCATCAACAATACATGTGTTTTTCGATTCCGCTCCCTCCAGGTATAACTTTATATCAACACTTGTAGATGTGTCTGTACTTGCCACACCTCCTCCTCCTCCACCTATACAGTACATATAAGATGGACAATAATTGAACGTGTTCTTCAAAGGTTCAGACTAAAGACGCACACACACACACACACACACACACACACACACACACACACACACACACCTACTACTACTACTTTTTTTTTTTAACGTGGCCTCCAGCCTCCCCCAATAGCCACACCTTCGCCGCCATATTATTACCTTAATATTAAATATCCTAATACATAAGTAGCTATCCTATCTGTGTTGAATTAGTTGAGCCGCAGATCTATGCGGCATTCAGTGACTGTTGCCTCATAGTCAATATCTGCAGCTGTTGTCGGCATTAGGGCGGAAGCTCTCGTTCCCCTGAGGCAGAGCAAAGCCGACCGAAGGAGAGAGAAGGACAGTCGACATCTCATCCAGGCTGTAACATAACTTCTGGGCTGCTGCTTTTGTTCGGAGATCACCTCCGCGAGTCTGGCGTAGAAACATCTTGCACTTGGTCCCATCCCACCAGAGATTGTGAACACTAGAGGAGTGAAGCTGCCTTGATCAGCGTTTTGAATTACTACTACTACTACTACTACTACTTTGCTGTCACTCGGAATCGAGTATGACGATCATCCAGCTATGATACAATGATATGAGTTATTAAAGATGTCACCTAGGTTGGTGAGCTCTGTAGTGACTCGAGAGGCCGATAGGGGACAAATATTGCACGTGTGGAGGGCCTGCTAACTCGACAGTATTGACACCTTTTCGTGTGGTGCTCCTCCAAGCGTAATGGTGTGGAGCGATCGTCTTCCAGGTGAGGGGGTCGATTTGGCACTTTTTCAGGATTGTCTTAAGACTATCCTTATACCTTTTCAGTTACCCGCCAGCGTTACGCTTACCATTCGTTAGGTGACTGTAAAGTAGCTGTTTTGGCAGTCTACTGTCGTCCATGCGGGTAACATGGCCAGTCCAATTGATTGTTCATGGCAAACGGTAGCCTTGATGCTTCTACAGTTGGTGTCACCGAGAATAATGGCATTTGTTCTCTTGTCTTCCCAGCGAACTAAGAGGATGGAACGTGCCTTGTGATGGCTCCTGTATGTGACCAATGTCTAGCTGCCATACAGCAGCGTGGGGAGGACCACTACTCGATACACGTGCAACTTTGCAGATAATTTCAGCTCCCTACAACTGAAGACACGTGTATGGAGTCTGCCAAAGGCTTGATTTGGGCATCTAATCCGATGTTGAATCTCTTCATCGATATCTGCGGTGGTGGACAAGTGGGAGCCAAGATACTGAAAGTGGGTAACATTGAAGAGGGTAGTACCGTTAACCTGGTTGGATGGTGGAGGTGTGGCTAACCATGGACTGGCAGGAAGAAAATCTGAATTTTACGTATATTCACCACAAGGCCGAAATGTGCATACGCATCTCCTGTAGGTCGCGTTCAGTGTGAGCGACGAGGGTGAGGTCGTCTGCATATTGAAGTTCAGTAATTGAAGCGGCAGACAGCTTTGTTCCTGCCTGGAATCGTCTTCTGTTGATAAGGTCCTTTATCCTGTACTGAATGTCCACCCCACCAGCTAAATTGGCACTATAGCATGAGTGAGGAAGGCAACCAAGAAAATGTAAAAGAATTGGTGCCAGTACACATCTTTGTTTTACCCCTGTTTGGATAGGGAAGAACTCAGACTGGGTGCCATTGTACAGGACTGCCGTTCGTGCCATCGCGGTGTTGCCTCACAATGGCGATGAATTTTGGTGGGCAACCAAAACTACTGAGGGTCCGCTAGAGAGCTTCCCTGTTGACGGAGTCTCACTAATGGCTGTTATATTGATGTTATATCTAGACAGCTCTTTTGCCACAAGGGCAGTTCTTCATTCAGGACGCTCATTTGTGCAAGTATTCAGCAGACATGGGGCGATTACATCGGTAATCTAATCGATTTTGTTTGCGATTACATGGTAATTTTATGATTACGATACAGTAAAAATGGATGTAATCTTTTACGATTACATGATGCGTAATCATGATTACTTCAAAAGGAATGTGCATAAATAAACGAACCTACTACAAAAACTGAATTTACTGTCTGTTTGTCAACCTGGTACAATTAAGTCAAATTTTCTGAGAGATGAAAAAGGTAGACATACTGCATTATGCATAATGGTGCGGGTATTTAATAGACAAAATAATCAAAATCGTTAATAGATGGATCTAAATTTTCATCAGATTAATATGGAAATTATAAATGCAGAAATATATCTTACTGACTCAATATTTTGTTACTAGCAGTTAGAGTATTACAGACATAATATGGATGGTTAATGTTTGCCGAGTCACATAAAGGACCGAATGTAGATGACTGTATTGAAAATCATGAGCTCAGTATTGTAAGAAAACGAAGTTCCAGCATGCACTTACTATTGTAATAGTGAAAATAATCGTGATTACGATTACATTTTGAATTTAATCGATTACGATTACAATTACTTTACCCAAAATAAGAATGTAATCTATTACAATTACGATTACTTCAAAAACTGTAATCGATTGTAATAGATTACGATTACAGATTACGATTACCCCATGTCTGGTATCCAGAAGGGTCCTAACATTCCATGCAGCGACCATAAGAGGTTGTTGAGTTTGTTTTTGCTTTGATCTGTGATTATGTTTACAACCGCGATGACCTTACTGGGTGAGGTTGCCCAGTCAAGTTTTTTTTCTTCTTTTTTTGGGCAGGCTATGTTTAGGTATTTTCTAGCCCCCTCCCCGTGTGGGGTGAGCAAAGCGGCTCCTGAAAAGGGCTGCTCACTCGCACAGACAGGACCGGATTGCACTGTTGCCTAGATCCCAGTGCATAAACAACCATCTTATCTATGCCGCCCATGTGTAGAGTTGTGAGTATGGAGACTCCCGGTAGTCATCTCTACCTGTCCCCGTTCCCACTCGTCCGTCACCAAAGGACTTTTGGGAGTTTAGGGGTTCTAATGCTGATGAAAAGTATGATGAGCTGGATTGTGACTGCGCCTGAGCTGATATATCTGGCGATGCAGGAGCGCAGGCTGCAACCACACATCTTGGCTCTCCCTTTTCCTGATCCAGTGGTGTAGGTAGCTGCAATAACTGGGGAGAGGGAGAGTTGCACTGGACTACCGATAGCCCAGTTTGTTGGGTTTCGCCTTAGTAACCTGCCCATCTTGTATTACCTTCAACTGCCAGTGTAGTCGTTGGGTTCCCATGTTGGTCACCTCTTCTGCCTATTCTGCTGTTAGGGTTTTACTGGAACTCTGCAAGCATTTCTGCCTGATAGGGGCCCAACCGCAGATTTTTCGTTCGGGGTTTGCTCCCATAGCCTTATGCCTACCAAGGTTAATCCGCAAGACAGCGAGGCAGTGGTTGGTAGGCACCAGGGCTTTCCACATGCCGGTGTGCCTATGTGCCGTCCCTCTGGGACCCACTGGTTCTCCGAGATCCCCTGCTGGTCTAGACTGGGGCCACAAGGCACCCACTTACCGTGTATTGCCACTAGGAGGCACTACACTGTGGGAGTCGCTTAACCTCAAAATAAAACTCAAGAGAGAGTATTTTGACTTGAATGAACGAACTTGTAGCTCACCAAAAACACCCCTGAGGACCTTCAGATTGCACTTGAGTTCAGAAAATGAAAGTTAAGTGAAAGTTGTTGAGATGATCGCCATGAAGTTACATAACCCAGGTGATGTTTGGTCACCGGCTGTCATGGGTTGCGCTGGGCCTCCCGCACAACCCATCCCAAACGTTTGTTTAGGTAGAGATAAGGTACCCGGCCAGCCGATAGGGTCATCTCACGCCTCAAAACCACATTTTAGCCAGTAGGCTTTAGACCTTGGGTTATAGAAGACCTCCTGCGCCGCGGATTTAGAACAGGGGCCATACAGTCCTACCAGTGCTACGAGTCTGTGTTTGCAAACCCCCGAGATTGTTGTTATGTCCATTGACAAGTTAACACATCCTGTAAAGGAAGTGATCAATGGTGAGGGCCTGTTTGCTACAAGAGCACTCCAGGACGGCCTAATAGATCTAAACGATTAATTCTCCAGGTTAACAAACTCTCCCTTATAACTTACGGTACTGTGGCGCGAATGTGAGTGACTGACCTATCCATGCAAATTATAAGTCCAGTGTATGGAATTGTGTCAAATAAACGTAAGTGCAATGATCTGCCCGCATCTGTGACCCCTCTATTATTATTATTACCAAAGGTAATGACTGATTGGTTTTGACAAAGTATAACCAATAACTTAGATGGATGTTGGAAATTAATGGAATTCATTAAATCATCATTTATCAAGTACACAACGCATTGAATGCCGGAAGCAGAGTTTAATTCTACGTAGTGATACACCATAATCTCTTGGGTGAGTAACCAGTGTGAAGGTATCTGAGTTCTACGGTAAGAAAACCACTTTCCTGCATTTAAAACGTAACTCCGGCACTGTAGCCTGTCATCACTGTGTTATATATACTGTATTGTACCACCAGCACACACAGTACATCACACTAAACACACACATACAACACAATCACGTACATACACAATACATATACATACACAATACACATATACACAATACACATATTTACATAATACACATATATACACAATACAAATACATACACAATACACATACATACACATTACACATACATGCATAATACACATACATACTGTACATACATACATACTCTCACACATAAAAGCACACATATTTACACACACACGCACACAGCAAGTCTGTTTTGTTTTGTTTTTGCTTTTCGCGTCATCCTATTTACAACTACCGGACAGACGCACGCACACACGGACGGACGGACGGACGGACGGACAGCGGGATACTATAAATAAAAAAGGGATGTTTATGACGAACAGTAAAGAGTGATTTAATGACCTTGTCAGGTGAATTATACGAGAGAAGTTTGTGGTAAGTTGTTTAGAATAGAGGGTGGCAGGAGGAATGGTAGAACAGTTGAAGAGTGAGGGAGTTGAGAGAAGAGAAGAGAAGAGAGGAGTGGAGAGGAGAGGAGAGGAGTGGAGAGGAGAGGGACAGTAAATCTTGACTAGAAAACCATTGAAGATTTAAGTGTTTTCCCTATCCTTTGTCGTATAAGTGAAAAATATTATTCTATTTCCTTTCGCCTAAGGGCAATCATTGTTGACATCAAATCGCCTAAACTCTGTAGTGGTTCTAGTTTCACAAAACACAGGACACTATGGTATAGAAGTACAGGAAAGACTGAAGGACGGACACTAATTAGAGTTCTAGACACACACACACACACACACACAAAACACACACACACTTCCTTTCCTCTCGCATTTACCTAGTGAGGAGGCAGCTGAGATAATTAATAACCACTTTGCTACCATATGTCATACCTTACCCAGTCTTGACCTCACTCTCCTCCCGGCTTACCTACCTTCCCCCTCCCCCCCCTCCCAGTGTCCAACCATATGAAATCGCCAACAAACTCCTGAAATTTAAATCCAAACGCTCCACGACCCCAGTTGACCTCCCAATCAAAATATACAAGGAGTTTGCAGTCGAACTTGCCACCCCCCTCTGTTCTATTATTAATGCATCCCTCAGACAAAGCAAATGCCCTAATGAATGGAAAACCGCATTTGTCACCCCCATGCCCAAGGTCACCACCCCACAGTCCCCTAACGACCTCAGGCCAGTTGCCATTACCCCCATACCCAGTCTACTTTGTGAGGACTGTTTTTGAGTGGGCATTTGCCAGTATCTATCAGTCATTTGATCCACAGCAATTTGGCAATATGAGGACCTCCTCTACATCACACTACTTGGTGAGCTTTCTGGATTTTCTGCACAAAAACTTGCAGAAACGTAAGACATCACTGGCCGTTGCCCTTGTGGACTCCAGGAAGGCCTTTGACCTTGTTGATCACTGCACTGTTATCAACAAGGCTCTTGCACTAGGGCTGCCCACCAACCTGGTCTCATGGCTCACTGATTTCTTGAGTGGACATCGCCAAGCAGTGAGGTATCAGGGCTTGGTCTCCACATTCCAACACCTCACCTGCGGTGTCCCCCAGGGGACCAAGATGGGACCACTGTGCTTCCTCATCCTGATCAACGACTCTCTATCGGACACTCCTCACAGGTGGAAGTACGTGGATGACTGGACTGTGGGGGTTTCAGTGGACAACACCGCACCAGACTACTCATCGCTCCAAGGCACCCTAGACAGGTTACAGGCATGGACTACGGAGAACAAGGTCACCATCAACCACACCAAAACCGTAGTCATGCACATCAATACCGCCACCACTCCAGTGCAAGCCCCAGCAGTCACAGTGGGTGCCCATCCTCTCCAGCTGGTGCAGTCTGCCAAACTCCTGGGTGTAACTATAGACAACAAACTTGACTGGAAGGCCCATGTAAATAACACAGTCAAGGCAGCCTCGTACCGCCTCTTCATGCTACGAAAACTTAGGTCACTTGGGACACCCACGCCGGAGCTGAGGACCATCTACAACGCCTTTATTCTCCCCAAACTAACGTATGCGTCACGAGCCTGGTCGTCTTCTCTCAACTCCACCCAACAACGTCAGCTAGAGAAGGTACAGAAAAGGGCCTGCAGAATCATGCTCGGCGCAGAATACTCCGGCTACACCAACGCTCTCTCCACCCTGGAAATGCCATCCCTCAGTGACCTCCACCACCAAACACTGGAAAGGTTTGGCCGTGGACTACTGCACCACCCTCGCCATCGCCACCTCCTGCCACCTGCAGCCCCCCACCCAACTCGCGCAGTCCGCCACTACAACAAAATTCAGCCCATAAGAGCCCGCACCGATAGATATAAGAACAGCACCATCCCATCTATTGTTAAAATAATAAACAACTCCTGATTTATGTACTGCACAGCCCAGTAAATGTATTCAATGCATATTATATCATTATGTCTAAATTAAATGTAATCTGTATATTTTCAGCCACCGGCTGCAACTCTATTAATAAACCGTTTATTATTATTATTATTATTATTTCATGCACACACATATACACACACACACACACACACACACACACACACAACACACACAACATGCAAACACAACACACACACACACACACACACTCACCTGCTCCTTTGGTAATCGAAAATAAAGAAGAAAAACACTTTCTTGAGAAGAAATTGTTGGAAGTTGATAAATGGTTTGGCAATAAAGACTTTCTTCAGCGAGGTTCCAATAATATGAGAGAAGTGAGCGTGTGTGGTATTCCAGATATTGCACAGCTCACCCCATGTTTGTTTGCTCACGCTGTTAAAGGTTCAATTGTAAAAAAAAAAAAAAGGAAATATTTGACATTGACCGACTTTCAAAATGAAGTTATTGTTTGGTTCTGTTCGACTGAAAAAACAAAATATATACTCCAGGTTTTCTATTTTTACAGATATATGTAAGTCCTTTTTTTTTAATTCGAGACTCCTAAATGATTACGATATTTTAGGAAGTGCAATAAACAGCAACCTAAAAAACAATGGGCATAAAGTATGATACAATTGCGAAAAATGACCCTATACCATTATTATTGTTTACTTAAGAGTGTCGTGGGTTAGATGCCGTTTTCTTCTTATTTCTATCCCAAAGAAAAAAAAATAATACTCAAGGTCACACAAAACTAAAGTATCCATAATGGTACTACATAATAGTTTTTCACTGAAGTTTTTGACGTTATTGTGTACTGTATAATGATTTGTGTTCTACATCTAAGTTATGATAATAAAAAATTATTACAGTGAAACATAAAACTATGATAAAGAAACGTGTACCACATATGTCTCGTAGAACTTATAACTCACATTTATCTGCATCTGTTGTTTGTGTTGTATATGTTTTTTAGTCCATGCTTGTTAACTTTGTTATTGGCCAAACGACCCCTATGTGAGATGCAATTGGCTCAAGTCGATATTCTGGTAAATCTTGATGTGTTGTTGTTTATTCGACTTAATCTGATAAAGGAGTTCGATAGCCAAAATTTGTGAATATAATTTGATCCCTCTACCAACTTGAAAAAAAAATATAAATCATATTTCAGGTTGGCAAAATTCATGCAAAATTTGGCAAGAATTTTATGAAATGTTGGTAAGATAAGGAGCCATCGTAAGAAACACTCTTAAATTTGTTTCCATATTTGAAAAGATTTTTTAAATTTGCCAATTTGTTGTAAATTTTTTAAAGAATTTTGTATTCCTGTCAGTTTACATTTTGAATAATTCGCAAATTCGGTAACGGAGATATGTAAACGCGTCTGTGTGGTAATAATCATTTGAATTATTCTGTGTAAATGGTAGACACATTCTGTAATGGTTAGCTTAAACTTTGAAATTTATTGTTTCTAAGTTATTGAAACCACCGTCATATTGTTTTTGTTTTTTTTGTAAATAATTTGCTTCTACATATCTTTACATTAAAGCATTGCACACGTTTTCTTTTTTAAGATAATTTGTACATTGAACACTGTTATCACTCAGAGAGAGATTGGTGTGACTATTTATAACAAGTAAATGGACTCGCTTGAATCAGTTGAGCGTCACATCGAGAGAAAGATTTTTTGCTTATAAACCTTTCATAGATAAAATATTTAATTACCCAGCAAACTTAGTGACGTACACCGTGATGTTTACTATAATTAAATCCTTTTTTTATGTTTATACGATGATTTTTTTTAACATATGCTCTCATTAGTACTCAGTGAAGTGTTTATTTGCTACTTATCTCCTCAATGAATCCATGTTAAATGTGTACCTTGAATATTTTCATGTCGGGCATATTTAACGCTCCATCGTCTCTTCATTTCGATATATACAGTAAATCGGGAGGAGCTGAGATCATTACGAACAACTCATTCCAATGTTTCTATCATCAAAAAAAAAATGGTGTGACAGTGTAAGAATCTTCACAAATATGTAAACAGTCATGTGTCATTCTTGCTAAAAAAGATAATTAAATCTGTTTCAGGTCACATTATCTAAGCCTCCGTTACTAATAATAAACTTCATACTGATTGTTTCTATCGTGATTTAACCCTTTAGAAGTTTAGAGGACAGCGGTTTCTATCGGCTGAATAAAATCGCCCGACGCTAACCAGAATAAAAACCTAATTGCTACATTGCCCTGTAGGGTTAAGGAACAGATATTTCAGAAACCTCAGTTCATGATTCTGCATGTTTGTCTCTGAAAGGTAACCTTGTGTTGTTTTTTTTTAAATAAAGCTTGACACTCAGTCGACTTTTACCACTCACGTATAAAAGTATGTTTATCATTCTTGAAGGTAGGCTCCGTTTATCTGCAGAGTTAGCCCTATAGAGCCTGTCTATAACGGCTGATTGAGAGAATATTGCCATCTTTGCAATTTTCCTAGATGGCGGGCATTTATTTTATTACTTAACTTTCTTAAATTAGTTCTTTGTGACGACCGATCTTAAAATTAATCAAACACTGCTCAAAAGCATCTACAATTTAGGGTGTGTCAATTTTGTCAACATGTTAAAAATCAAATTTGGTAGTCAAAATATTGTGCCTCTTTATGTCTAAACTTGAGATTAGCAAACAAAAATGAATTGAAATAACCCTCACCTACATCAATTATACCTTAAAGTTTCAAATATCAGTATTTCAACAAATTAATGAGACTTGATTAGAATTATTCACTTGATATTAACTAATCTCATGTAAGCATATGGATTATGGAGTATTTTATGGTTCTATAGCTTGTGTACAATATGCATGTCAGAACATGAACATGAACAGGCTCTCCGTGTGGGACAGTTTAATTCTTGTTTTGACTTGTACCAAGCGTGAGG
Organism: Homarus americanus; assembly: GCF_018991925.1. Taxonomy (NCBI): domain Eukaryota; kingdom Metazoa; phylum Arthropoda; class Malacostraca; order Decapoda; family Nephropidae; genus Homarus; species Homarus americanus. The sequence continues at coordinate 14,959,259 of NW_024722227.1, forward strand.
ATAAGGCGCCCGGCTCACTCTCCTTCTAGATATCATAGACGGTGGTTTGCTCTCATTGCACTTGCACCTACTCTACCAGACGAATTCTACATTTTAATTATTGTAAGTAGGGCATATTGATTGTCGCAGTTACTTATATCATTGTATAAAACATTATGTTCTAAGAAATTATTATGTTATTTCTGTTACAGCATTTTTGATAAACAAATTGATATTTTTTGAAACAACAATTGAATTATGAAACATTGAAATATTTTTCTATTTGTCAGATAGTGTGAAGATGTCAAAATTGAAGACAAGAAGTCAGTTGTCAACCCACTTGAGCCTGCTAGTTGGTAAAGGGAAGGAGCTTCCTGTATCAGAACTTCCAACAGTGAGAGACATGCTAAGATTAGGGTTACTCCTTCGAGAAAAAAATGCAAAGGACAGAAGGAACTATACAGATAAAGAACTCATAAATGACATGATAGTCCCTCTTCTGCATCAATGGACAAAAGCTAATGCACTATTCAAACCACCTGTGATTAATCAGTGTCGAACTATTGAGCTAAAACTAACGAAATTATGGCACAAAGCAGTTGAAACATCACTTGGTAAAGGAAACTTGGCCAGGAAAAATGAATTTCTGCACACACTTGATACTCTGTTTGACATTTTGACCTGCAAGTGCTCCATACAATTATGTTCTGAATCCAACTGTTCTCACTCAGGTAAGAGAGAAAATAATTCCCACATTGATTGTGGTTGTCCTCGTGAAAAGAAGATCCCTGTTTTAGAGCTTGAATTTATAAAGGCACAGAGGACAAAGGCAGAAGGCCAAGGAAGTATGCAAATGGGTTCAATAGATTATTCAGAAACAAAGAAGCAGATTGCTAATGCCAAGAAGAGAGAACAAATCCGAGAGAGGGAACAAAAGAAGAAATGAAGAGTGAAGAAGCCATCCAATGAGAGGAAGAGCTGTGTCAAGATGTTTATCACTTCTTTGATAGTTCTTCTGATGAACAGGAAGCAACATCAGATGATAGTTCCAAAGAGCCATCTGAACCTTTACCAAAGAAAATGAAATACAACACAAGAAATATTTCAAACATTGCTTTAGCTAGTATTCGCCACCATGCTGGACTTCGTGAGGCTGCAGAAATTGCAACTGCCGCTTGGATAGATGCAGGCCTCATCAGCCGAGAGGATGTATCTTTGGTGATAGATCATAATAAAATTAGAAGAGCACAAGAAAAAATAATGAAGGAAATATCTGATCAGCATGAAAAAGATTTAAGCGAGGGAGGGCTCTCCTGTCTTTTGTTTGATGGAAGAATAGATGACACAAAAGTTTTGCTAGAAGTAGAGGGAGTGAACAGAAAGTTTCCAGGTCTCATCAAAGAAGAACACTACTCTGTCTGTTCTGAGCCTGGTGGTCGGTTTTTGTTTCACTTTGCTCCCGAAACTGAAGTAGAAGGGAAGAAACATGCAGAGGTCATTGCTGATCATATTTTATGTTGGGTTCAGGAGAGAGGACTTGGCAGTTCACTGCAGGCTGTTGGTGGAGATTCAACTGCAGTGAACACCGGATGGCAGGGGGGTGTAATGACGCATTTAGAGAAAAAACTAGGAAGAAGACTTGTTTGGATTGTATGTGATTTACATACAGGCGAGCTACCTCTTCGTCATCTCATCCAGGAACTTGATGGTCCTACAAAGAGCAACAACAAGTGGTCAGGTCCCCTTGGCATCATGCTGGATGAAGCAACACAACTAGAAATAAATACAACCTTTCCAAAGGTCGAAGTTGGCCCTCCCCTTCCGGCGTTGTCTGAAGGAGTCATCAAAGATCTCAGCACAGATCAATCCTATGCTTATCGTATTGCCCAAGCAATAAGATCAGGAGAAGTGCCTCAGTCATTGGCTCTCTTGGAGATTGGACCTGTCAGTCACAGCCGTTGGTTAACTACAGCTCTTCGTTTCTGCAGGATTTGGATTTCCAAACACGAATTGAAGGGCAAAGTGCTGAAGAATTTGAGGTTAATTGTTGAATTTATTATTGGAGTTTATCTTCCCCAGTGGTTTAGTGTGAAACTTAATCCTATGTGGGTGGATGGGCCCAATCACCTTTTGTTTCAATTGCAGCTAGTAAGAACACAGAGGAAGGTAGTGAGGGACATCGTGTTACCTGTGGCAAGAAGGTCCGCTTGGTATGCTCGATCAGAAGCAGTTTTGCAAGCAATGCTTTGCAGTCAATGTACCAATCTCCGAACCGAGGCTGTAGAAGTCATTCTAAAGATTAGAGGAACGCTAATAGATGACGACCAGTTGGGAGACTGTTCGTTTCATTCAAGAAAAGTTCCCCCAATAAACGTCAATGCCACCAAATTGTCAGAATTGGTTGACTTGAGTTTGGAAGTCTTAGAGCCACCATTGACAACAAGTCTAACTAGCCAAGAATTGAGAAACCTTAAAGAGACTCCAATGCAGGTGCCGAAGTGGCCTTCCCACACTCAAAGTGTGGAGAGATGTGTGAAAATGGTCACAGAAGCAGCGGGCCATGTTTACAGCCACGAGAGGCGAGAAGGTTACATCAAAGCACAAATAGCAAGCAGACTACTGATGACAAGAAACCAAAGCAAAGAGAGTATGAAGGCATTGGTTACTTTCAAATAGACTACGGATAATAAAATATAATAATTTGAAACTTGAAACAGTAACATGTGTGCAAACGCTGGTTATGTTATAAATTCACAAATATGTACATTTAAAAATCCATTTGATGTAGGTAGGACTTATTATAAAAAAAAATTTATGCCAGAATATTGTTTTGCATGCTTAAAGACTACAATAAATTGCTACCAAATTACTCGATTTTCAATTTAGCCAGTTCACCCCCTAAATTGACACACCCTAATCTACATGTTTGCAAATATAAGCCAATTCCCTGCTGCCATATGGCATCACAAAAATTGTGACCAAGTCCCAGGTTGCTGATCTGACTTTCTGCCTCATTTACACACAATTGCAGGGTCTCAATTGTTTCTCTTACGTTGACAATACAACATACATATATCTGTTTTCACTTTTGATGTTTCTGTTTTATTTTTGTATTTATTTATTATTATTATTATTATCATTATTATTATTATTATTATTATTATTATTATTATTATTATGATTATTATTATTATTATTATTATTATTATTATTATTATTATTATTATGATTATTATTATTATTATTATTATTATTATTATTATTATTATTATTATTATTATTATTATTATTATTATTATTATTATTATTCCCCCCCCTGATGTGGGTCATTGATCTGTGCCCTGGTGGGCTAATCCGGTAAAAAAACAAAAAACAAAAAAAAAGGCTCGCAAACATTTTACATCAACATATTGTGATCGATGTCGTCAAACCCACGTGTCGGGCGCCCCGGGTTGATTCATGAACTCCATAGTACACTAGTCAAGCCCTTTAGTTCATCAGTCGAAAAGTGTAGCGGTTTAGGTTAATATAAACATTATTGATGGACGTGTTTTGGTTCATTTTAAGGATTAGGAGCGGGTAATCCTCACTTCATCCCTGTCTCTCCCTGACCATGTATTACGTAACTCGTTGAGACAGTCTACGTAACAGATATCTCGTCAATCATAGAATATATATCATAAACGGTGTGGCAGGATCCCTGAATTATGAATCATATATTCCCGCTATAATTCTGGACTATCTTTCCAACCAGTTCGTCCCATGCCATCGAGGACGATAGAAAACTGGCACTGCGATCTGACGTTTCCGAAGATTTGAGCTGATATGGAAATCAGTGTCGGTCATAGGCCTATAAATAAAATTAATAAAGATCATAAATGCATCACCTCATTTCTAACCTAACTGTCCAACATAATTTTCCCTTACCATTATTTACTTAGACATTAAATAAGGTTTTGATAGATGTTAACCGAAATGTGGTCATGAATGGATTCGGGGGAATGATAGCATGGTTACTGTGGGGGTTTTTTTTATGTCCCATTATTGTCAGTGAAAGAAGATAAAGGGCCCAGAACAAATTACTTAATCTGTGAATTTAACATGGGTAAAAGTCATGTTTCATTCATAAAAGAATATAGTTGAACACACTTAGTCCACAAATCAGAGAGGACAATAATAGACGGTAAGTCCCAGGTATTACTTTACACCACACAACACACTCCACAACAATGAATATGAAATGCAACAGCATCCTATCTCACAGGATTACGGCGGCATCAAAACCTCTGCCTTGAAGGGATGTGGCCACTGTGTTAATTGCTGTACTGTATCTGCTGTGGTTCAGTAACAACAGAGTATTAACTTGTTGTCTCTTCTGTCTATTGTATCTTACTGTCCCAGGTTATTGGGTCCTCAGTGTTTACTCCCTGTGTCGTCTTGCCTCTGTTGTCTGACTTCCTTGGGCTATTGCTAAACTCGTCTAATATTTTATAAATAAAAAATCTTAAATTTTATCGGCCAATCTTTTTTTCATATAGTGTGAAATGTCCCCTTGATATTTTGGGTAAGTTATATTAAATTGCTGCAGATTTAGCTATCAGTGTTTACAAAATCTCTTTTGGAAACTCACTTGGGGCCTTAACGATATGCTGAGCCCAAAACTATATTCAGGATACAATTACAATAATCTGTCTTCCGTTGTTGCGACCTCATAATTATGTAGTGTTGTGTAGGAGAACAGTATCGAGTTATCTTATTTTATGGTGAACTAGATAAAATTAAACAGAACTTCAAGTTAACTTTTTATTTTAAGGATGATTAAATATCCAACCTTCAGTATGATAATGTTTGATATATGACACCTTAAACATTAACTCGTGGTTTTAAAACTAAATATGTATACTGAACCTCAAGAATTGCTGAATACCGGGGTCTTTCGTTCAACTGTTGTCCAAACCATCCTATTTAACAATCAGAGACAGTAGCCAGGCATGCCACCACCTTATACAGTATTATACACTATGTCAAGCTTCTCAATTCATACCGTTTGTCCTGGCGTTATGACACCCACGACTCCTCCCCTTCTTTATGTAATGTTCTTGCTTTTCTTTGTATATTTATCTTAGAATCTAATTTGCTGCTGTTACATGTGATATTCTTTTCTATGTTAATTGTAAGAATTTTACCAATTGTATTGTCAATGCTTTTGTGTTCAGTTTTAGTGAAGTACAGGCTTGTTTGTTTACTCCTTAACCCTTTCACAGCGGAAGGTTACCCTAAGCTGAATAAAATCGTCTGGCGGTAGCAAGAATAAAATGGCAAGTGCGTGACACGCGGTGAAAGGGTTAAGGCGCTTATAGTAATGGTGTAATTTTTTTTTTTGTTACATACATTTCTATTAACAATGGTGGTACTGTCTCTTAGGTCTGATGAACAAGAGGTATTGTCGAAATGTCAACAAATACATTAGAAACGGTGCTGTTTATTCATACGTTGGTGCTGATATTCACCCCCCCCCAACACACACACACTAAAGGACGACATAAACCAACACCGCTCGACAACTGACGTGTCTCGCCTTCCTCTGTGTTTATAAATGTCCAAGACAGAGGCATGACGCGATAATTCCTAGTACACTTCAAAGTTTGCACAGACCAAATTTCACCTCTGACTCGGTTTATTTAAGGCCAGTCACATTTATCTTGAATTTTGTTCAAGGTTCAAGGAACTACTGACACTAATAGTCCATTAATACAGTTGTGACCCAATAACAGAAACCAATAATAACGGCCAATAAACATCCTAACGCCGTTGTTCTGCTCCAGCGAGAACTTACGGCCCTGAAAACTGTTTTATTGTGATGCTAGAAAATCTGAGGCACAGTATTATTATCCACGACACGAACTACCCCCATCCCTCATCATTTTTAGCATAACGTTTACCACTTCTGTTTCCTTCTATCAAAATTATCGCTTTAGTAGAGCTGCTGACCGAAAACATACGAGAAGGAAGCAATTATTTTTCCTGAGGTGGATTACAACAGAATAATTTACCAGACCCGAAATGAAAAAAATGAGAGATGAGAAGGGAGGTAGAGAGAGGTAGACGAAATAACACGTTAGAGGGAGTAAGGAGTGAGAGTTGAGTGGAAGGTGCGAGGGAGTGAGGAGTAAGAGGTAGTGGATGGTGTAAGGGAGTGAGGAGTGAGATGTGGTGGATGGTGTAAGGGAGTGATAAGTCGAGTGGATGGTGTGAGGGAGTGAGGGGTGAGAGGTAGTGGATGGTGTAAGGGAGTGAGGACTGAGAGGTGGTGGATGGTGTAAGGGAGTGAGAAGTCGAGTGGATGGTGTGAGGGACTGAGGAGTAAGAGGTAGCGGATGGTGTAAGGGAGTGAGGAGTGAGATGTGGTGGATGGTGTAAGGGAGTGATAAGTCGAGTGGATGGTGTGAGGGAGTGAGGGGTGAGAGGTAGTGGATGGTGTAAGGGAGTGAGGACTGAGAGGTGGTGGATGGTGTAAGGGAGTGAGAAGTCGAGTGGATGGTGTGAGGGACTGAGGAGTAAGAGGTAGCGGATGGTGTAAGGGAGTGAGGAGTGAGATGTGGTGGTTGGTGTAAGGGAGTGAGGAGTCGAGTGGATGGTGTGAGGGAGGAGGAAGAGTAGATGTAGGAGAAGGTGGGAGGTGAGGGAGGAGAGGTGAGGTAGAGTGGATGGTGTGAGGGAGGAGGAGGAGAGGTAGAGGGATGGTGAGGGAGGAGGAGGAGAGGTAGAGGGATGGTGAGGAGGAGAGGTAGAGGATGGTGGAGGGAGTGGGGAATGAGAGGTAGAGGGATGGTGAGGGGAGTGAGGAGGACAGGTAGAGTGGATGGTGTGAGGGAGTGAGGGAGAGGTAGAGGATGGTGGAGGGAGTGAGAGGTAGATGGTGAGGGAGTGAGGGGTGAGAGGTAGAGTGGCTGGTGTGGAGGAGTGAGGGGTGAATAGGTAGAGTGGATGGTGTGAGGGAGTGAGGGGTGAGAGGTAGAATTTTTTTTTTTTTTATGGGGATTAGCCCACCCGGGCACAGGTCACTGACCCACATCGGGGCCTGGGGGGCGAAAATTTAATAATAATAGTAATTCATAGTAAATAAAATTTATAATAAAAAGTATAATAAAATAATAATAATAATAACAACACTGTAATAATGATAATAAAGAAAAGAAAAACAATTATCAATAGTGAGAAATGCTATATGTACAGTATGTTGTGTTGTCAATAGTAAGAGAAACAATTGAGATCCTGCAATTGTGTGTAAATGAGGCAGAAAGACAGATCAGCAACCTGGGACTTGGTCACAATATTCGTGATGCCATATGGCAGCAGGGTCTACCATTAGCCAACACATTATGCTTCGAATATCTTCCCAGGCGGTAGTACCTCCCTGTTTGATAGCTGCCTGCTACCAACTACCTTGTAGTAGAGTGGATGGTGTGAGGGAGTGAAAGGTGAGTGGATAGACGGAGTGGAATTAGAGTATGCGAAAGATGAGTGGGGATTTGAGAGGGAAGTGGTGAGGTGAGTGGGAAAGCAGGAGGGAGGGATGGTTTAATCAGTAAGGAAATGGAAATCCCTCGCTCATTTCCTGTGTGTGTGTGTGTGTGTGTGTGTGTGTGTGTGTGTGTGCGTGCGCGCGCGCACTACACAGGGTGGTTAAATGCGTCTAGTGTGGCAGCATTATGTTAGTGTTAAGGTGCAAGCACTTCTTGCGGATTAACCTTGGCAGGTATAAGGCTACTGGAGTAAATCCCGAACGAAAAATCTGCGGTGGAGCCCCGCATCAGGCAAACATGCTTACAGAGTTCCAACAAGATACCAACCGCGGTGTAGGCGGAAGAGGTGACCACCGTGGAAACCCAACGACTACACTGGCGGACAAAGGCAATGCCTGATGGACAGGCTACTAAGGCGAAACCCAACAAACTGGGCTATCGGCAATCCATTGCAACTCTCCCTCTTCCAGTCTTTGCAACACTTGCACCACTGGATCAGGAGAAAGGAGAGCCAAGATGTGTGGTTGCTCCTGCCTCGCCACATAAATCAACTCACGTGCAGCCATCACCCAGCTCATCATACCACTCATCATCATCAAACCCCGTATACCCCCCAAAAGTCCTTTGGCGATGGACGAGTGGCGACGGGGACAGGCAGAGATGATTGCCGGGAGTTTCTAGTCACAACTCTGCACATGGGCTGCACAGATAAGATGGTCGTGTATGCACTGGGATCTAGGCAGCAGTGCAATCCAGTACTGTCTGTACTACTACTGAGCAGCCCTTACGAGGAGCCACTCTGCTCAACCCATACGGGGAGGGGCTAAAAAAGGTGCCCAAAGCATAGCCTGCCTAAAACCCCAACCTGACTGGGCAACCGCATCCAGTAAGGTCACCTTATGCGGTCGAAAACAGAATAAAAATCACAGATCCAAACAAAAACAAACCATACAACCTCTTATGGTTGCTGCATGGAATGTCAGGACCCTTCTGGATACTCGCACAAATGCGCGTCCTGAAAGAAGTACAGCCCTTGTGGCAAAAAAGCTGGCTATGTAAAACATCGACATAGCAGCCATCAGTGAGTCCTGGCTCCCAGATGACGGCCAACTCACAGAACGGGGGTCTGGCTACACTTCTGGAAGGGTAAGCCTGCTGCGGAGAGAAACCGCATTTATGGAGTTGGATTTGCCATCCGCCAACGCATCCTACACAGGCTAACTGAAATGCCTATTGGGACCAAGGAGCGCCTCATGACACTTCGAGGTCCACTGAATCACTCACGTCATGCCTTCTTCATCAGTGCATAAGCCCCAACACTGGATGCAGAGGATGACATCAAGGATGCAGTTTATGCCGTCCTCAACAGAGTGCTAACCTCTGTCCCCGGAGAAGACAAGGTTGTGCTCCTTGGCGACTTCAATGCTAGAGTTGGCAGAGATGCTAACATTTGGCAGGGAACCATAGGGATAAATGGACTAGACAAGTGTAATCCCAATAGCCTACTCCTCTCAGCAAGTGTGCTGCTCACAACCTCACTATCACCAATACCTTGTTTAGGCAGGCCGACAAATTCAAGGGTTAGTGGCAACACCCACGTTCCTAACACTGGCATCTCATTGACTACATCAATGTCAGAGAAAGAGATCGCTGAGATATCCTCATCACCCGTGCCATGCATGGCTCAGACCACTGTGACACTGATCACCGACTTGTCAGAACCAAGCTCTCACTTCATGTTGCCCTAAAACAGCGAAGGCAGCAAGCCTCCAGAAGAGGATTTAATACTAAGCGTCTGGAGGATCCAGCAGTAGCACATGCTTTCAGAGAGCAGCTCGAACATGGGCTTATAAACAACCCAACAGCAAACAACGTGAATCCCATTGCCGAATGGGATACTCTTAATACTATGTTACGAGTTGGGGATTTAGAATATAGTTAAAAGTCTACCCAGATCCCAACAGGCAACAACAATAAAAAAACAAAGACAATCGGACTATAAAAGGGTAGACAAAGGATGCTAGTTTTTGTTGTGTATAATAAAGTACCATAAATTCCTTAACAAAATATTCAGCTTTCTATAATTTACCCTTAACCATACTTAACCTAAACATTAACAGTATATACATATTTATACAACATACAACAATTTTAAGCAAGGTGGAGGTGGGGAGGCAATACAAGATTACAAATACTTAAGTGCGGAGCTGAGATGGCTGACGAGTAAGGCTGAGTATTGTAGAAGACGGTAGGTAGTCACTGTACCGTAGGTTTCCAGGATAGGTGATCCTGTGGTCACTTCCCAGAGTGAACTGAACTCTCATCGAACTAGAGCTGATGAGGAAGACTTTGAGGAGGTGACGCAACAACCAGGATATGGAGAAGGGAAACCCCGGAGTGGTAACTAAGAGTAGTCATACTCGGGTTTTGTCCCTAGATGGCGTTGCTCGTGGTGCTGGGTAGGTAGATCAGGACAATAGATAGCGTGGTTCGTAGTGCTGGGTAGGTAGATCATGACAATTGATGGCGTGGTTCGTAACACACCCCCCCTCCAAAGACCTCCATAGCGTGGGCGCGAAGGAGGTGATCACCTGGTGCGTCTGGAGAGTAGCTGCTGCATTTCCACTGGAGCTCGGGATATGGAGTCCGCAATCAGGTTGTCCACCCCCTTTATGTGCCGGACTTGTAGATTATAGGGCTGGGTGAGGAGAGCCCAGGGGAAGATTCGCTGGTTGGAGGTCTTGTTGGTTTGGATGAACGTGAGTGGATTATGGTCGGAGAAGACTAGGGTTGTTTGTGGACAAGACTGGAGGTAACATTCAAACTTCTTTATTGCCAACACCAGAGCCAGGGCCTCCTTCTCTATGGTCGAATAGTTGGTCAGATGGTTTTTCAACTTGGCGGAGTAGTATGCCACAGGATGAAGGACATCAGTGGTTGGGTCGGGTTGTAGGAGCACAGCCCCCACTCCGATACCGCTAGCGTCGATTTGCAGATGGAAGGGCAAGGTGTAGTCAGGGGGGTGGACTACAGGCTTGGAGGCAAGGAAGGCTTTGAGGCGGTGGAAAGACTGGTCGCACCTCTGGTTCCAGATGTAAGGGACCGCAGAACTGGTAAGGTCTGTGAGGGGTCCGGCCACGCTGGAGAAGTTACTGCAGAACCGACGGTAGTAGCCGCACATCCCCAGGAAGCGCATGAGTTCCTTCCTCGTCCTTGGAGTGAGGAAGGACAAGATGGCTTTAACGTTTGCGTCCTTGGGTCTCACCATACCATGCCCAACGATATGTCCCAGGTAAGTCAATGAGGCCCGGCCAAAAGCAGATTTAGCCAGGTTTGTGGTGAATCCAGTCTCTTGCAGTCGTGCGAACAGTATCTCCAAACGCACCAGATGTTCGTCCCAGCCATCCGACACCACCACCAGGTCATCCAGGTAGACGAACGTCCCACCTAGGTCCTGAATCAGGTAATTGATGGCCCTCTGGAACGTGGCCGGAGCATTAGAAAAGCCAAACGCCATAACCAAATATTGAAAAAGACCAAATGGAGTTATAAATGCTGAGATTATTTTTGCCCTATCCGTGAGTCCCACTTGATAATATCCTTTCAATAAGTCCACCGTAGATATAAATTTTGCACAGCCTATGCTGTCTATTATATCTTCAATCAAAGGTAAAGGGTAGGAGTCTGAGACAGTGACCTGGTTCACTTTACGATAATAGGTACAGAAACGAAAAGTGCTATCGGGTTTTGGAATGAGAAGGCAAGGTGAAGCCCAGGGGGAGGTACTAGGCTCAGCTAAGTTATGTTTTAACAAAAAATCTACCTCCTTTTTCATAATCTCTCTTTTTTTCTGGATTTAGTCGATATGCTGATTGCCTAATGGGTTGTACATCATCTGGGATTAGCTTAATATCATGTTTAAGTATATTGCAAAACCCTGGGAAGTCTGACGTGACTTTAGGAAATGTTGATAATAACTTAGTGAGATCGTTTGCTTGAGATGGATTCAGAACAGAAAAATACTCATCCAAGTTGGTGAGTATGTGACTGTTAGCAGGGTTCTCTTTAGGTAGAGGGAAGTCTAAATTCTCCAATAGGTCCATGTCATCTGTCTCCGGCTCCGGCCCTGACAAAACCGTATGCAATACAGGTAGGCTTATAGCCTCTGGGATGTCTTCCTCTGACTGCCTGGAATGGTAAAGTTTCATGAGATTAATGTGAACAAGTTGTGAATCTTTTCTGCGATCAGGAGTATGGACTATATAGTTGAGGGAGATAGTTTATTAGCATTGATTTGAAAGTTTTGATGGAACCGTTCCAAGCAACCTTGGGACGGTGGGTGGTAAGCCGAAGATGTACAATGGTCCACACTGAGGTCTTTCATCACCTGTTTGAACAAAGATGGATCAGATTGTTGGGCTTTAATGAGCTCATCCTTACTAATGGTCTTATTGTACAGATCTTCTGTGGGTAGTAAGATATTGGAGGTGGTTTCACATGAAGAGGGCCCATTTCGCACACTCTGTGACCGGGTGACAGCACAAGATAGGGAGAAGGTGAAGAATAGTTTCTTTAAGGTCAGTGGTGGAGTTGACAGGTAAGGGAGAGTCGACTGTCTTTATGTTAGGAACCACTAGATCTCCTACCAAGTCATTACCCAATAATAAATGAATGCCGCTCACAGGCATTGGATCTTTCCTTATGGCTATTTGCACTTCCCCAGTAATCAAGGGACATTGGAGGTGCACTTTAGCTAAGGGATAAGAAGAATGGGATGAGAGATCTGAAATTAGAACACTCTCACTAGTAAATGCGGTCGATATATCAGGAATGACGTTAAACAGGAGGATAGATTGTGCTGTGCCCGTATCACGTAGTATACGAATAGGGAAAGAATGAGACCCCTCTATGATTGAAATTATTCCCTCATAGGTGAATGAAGAGAAGAGATCCTGATGGGGCCTTTCCACATTGGTGGTTGCTATTGGTTTGGATTTGGGATCGAGGGAACTACTTTTAGCAATTCGACACTTTGGGTGTTTACAAGTCTGGATCGTATGGCCTGGGTTTTTAAAGTAAGAACAATTAAACTTGGTTGCATCAGGGGGAGGGGGGGGGTAGGTGTGGGACCTTTCGACATACCACTCACGTCCCCAAGGTTATCATCAGAGGAGGACCTAACATGCCGGAAAGTACCCCGTTCCCTACGGCACAGTGACTCCACCAGCAAGGCATACGCATCAGCCAGCTCAGCCGCACGTCCTAAATTAACCTCTCCACGCTCCTCCACATGCTTCAAGATGTGAAATGGTATCTTGCTCTTCCACTCCTCCAGGACTACCAAGTTATACCTAGGGAAATTACACTTCTGAATATTGTTCTTCTGATAAGATCCTTAGATAAGGATAAGAGACTTGGAATAGGAAGGGCATATTACGGCATTTATATAAAGATCCGGATTAACAACCCTTAGATACCTGAAACAGGAAGGGCGTAGTACGGCATTAATATAAAGATCCGGATTAACAACCCTTAGATACTTGAAAGAGGAAGGGCGTATTCCGGCATTTATATAAAGATCAGGATTAACAACCCTGAGTAAACAGGAAGGGTGTATTACGGCATTAATATTAAGATCCGGATTAACAACCCTTAGATACTTGAAAGAGGAAGGGCGTATTACGGCATTAATATAAAGATCCTGATTAACAACCCTTGAGTAAACAGGAAGGGCGTATTACGGCATTAATATAAAGATCCGGATTAACAACCCTGAGTAAACAGGAAGGGTGTATTACGGCAATAATATTAAGATCCGGATTAACAACCCTGAGATACTTGAAACAGGAATGGGGTATTACGGCATTAGTATAAAGATCCGGATTAACAACCCTTAGATACTTGAAACAGGAAGGGTGTATTACGGCATTAATATAAAGATCCGGATTAACAACCCTTAGATACTTGAAACAGGAAGGGCGTATTACGGCATTTATATAAGGATCCGGATTAACAACCCTGAGATACTTGAAACAGGAAGGGCGTATTACGGCATTAATATAAAGATCCGGATTAACAACCCTTGAGTTACTTGATTATTGACCCCGAATGAGATAATGAGAAGAACAATAATTGAGGCTTTATAATTATGGGGTCCTGGTAGAGCGGGACATCCCAAGATATCATTTCACCCTAAACTAGTGACTATGGAACAGCCTACTCTGGAGTGAGGGTACGGCATTAAACAGATCCGGATTCTTCCCTACACTCTATAAGACTTACTACTGTCGACTGCCACGTGTAATAACAGGTAAGCCTTATGACACTTAGAACCTAATATCCTACGTCTGTCACTCTTACTGTACGATAATACCAATATATGCACACACATATGAAGGAAACTTTAAACCACCGTAAAGCAATTGTGAACAGAAGTGACTGGGAGGAATAATTAACAAGGAGTAACAACGGGGGGAGAAGGAATATGGCACTTAATGTTGTGTCCTGTCACGGTCGCCATTTGTTACGAGTTGGGGATTTAGAATATAGTTAAAAGTCTACCCAGATCCCAACAGGCAACAACAATAAAAAAACAAAGACAATCTGACTATAAAAGGGTAGACAAAGGATGCGAGTTTTTGTTGTGTATAATAAAGTAGCATAAATTCCTTAACAAAATATTCAGCTTTCTATAATTTACCCTTAACCATACTTAACCTAAACATTGACAGTATATACATATTTATACAACATACAACAATTTTAAGCAAGGTGGAGGTGGGGAGGCAATATTAGATTACAAATACTTAAGTGCGGAGCTGAGATGGCTGACGAGTAAGGCTGAGTATTGAAGAAGATGGTAGGTAGTCACTGTGCCGTAGGTTTCCAGGATAGGTGATCCTGTGGTCACTTCCCAGAGTGAACTGATCTCTCATCGAGCTAGAGCTGATGAGGAAGACTTTGAGGAGGTGACGCAACAACCAGGATATGGAGAAGGGAAACCCCTGAGTGGTAACTAAGAGTAGTCATACTCGGGTTTCGTCCCTAGATGGCGTTGCTGGTGGTGCTGGGTAGGTAGATCAGGACAATAGATGGCGTGGTTCGTAGTGCTGGGTAGGTAGATCATGACAATTGATAGCGTGGTTCGTAACAACTATTATAACAAAGACCTGCAGAGAGACCCCCAGCCAGTTCAAAGAATACACCAGGACTGGTTTGATGAAAATGACGTGGCAATCAAAGTACACATCGATGACAAACGTGCTGCTGTTACTGACTGGCAGAACAACCCTCTGTCTCGGACCAAAGCTGATACCTTACGCAAGAAAAAGCGGCAGCACAGCGGGAACTTCGCAATCTAAAGAACTACTGGCTTATAAATCAGGCATGTGAAGCAGAAAAACTTGCAGATCAGCACAAGATGTGCGAATTTTTCCTTTCCACTAAATCATTTTATGCGCCAATCACTCGTGGCACAACCCCCCTTCGCTCATCTGACGGTAACCACATAATTAAAGACGACGAAGGCCTCCTTCAGCGCTGGAAATAGCACTACCGTTCATTGCCCAACCGAAACACCGATGTGGATGTCCTGACTACCCAGCAGGTCCCTCAGCATCCATAGCTGACCCACCTCCGCTATCCTCCATCCCTGGATGAGGTAGCTACTGCCATCAAACAGATAAAAAATAACAAACCCTCGGGGCCTGGTGGAATCCCAGCCGAGGTATATGAAGCACGAGGACCTCTACTTACCAGCCGTCTCCGCTCTCTCCTGGAGAATATATGGGAAAAGGAGGAAATCCCTCAAGCTCTTACAGATGCCTCCATTGTCAATATTTGTAAGAACAAGGGGGACCAGTCAGATTGAGGCAACTACCGTGGGATCTCGCTGCTCTCTGTAGCTGGCAAGATTTTAGCCCAAGTCCTCATAAACAGACTTCTTCCTGAGGTGGAAAACTTCCTCCCAGAATCTCAATGTGGTGTTAGACCATCACGTGGCACCACTGACATGATCTTTGCTTCCCACCAGATACAGGAAAAGTGCAGAGATCAGCATCGTGACCTGTACATGGCTTGCATCGACCTAACCAAGGCCTTCGACTCGGTCAACAGGGAAGCCCTCTGGTGGACACTCCCCCTTTTTGGCTGCCTACCAAAATTCATCGCTATTGTGAGGCAACTCCACGATGGCATGAACGGCAGTGTCCTGCACAACGGCACCCAGTCAGAGTTCTTCCCCATCCAAACAGGGATTAAACAAGGGTGTGGACTGGCACCAACTCTCTTTTCCATCTTCTTGGCTGCCTTCCTTACTCGTGCCAGTGCCAATTTAGCCAGCAGGGTGAACATCAAGTACCGGGTAAAGGGGGATCTTTTCAACATAAAACGACTCCAAGCAGGAACAAAGGTGTCGGCAGCTTCCATTACTGAACTTCAGTATGCAGACGACCTCACCCTTGTTCCTCACACTGAACACGACCTACTGGAGATCCTGAACACCTATGCAGACGCGCATGCACACTTCGGCCTTGAGGTGAATGTACGTGAGACTCGGATTCTCTTTCAACCTGTCCCTGGTTCAGACACACCTCCACCATCCATCCAGCTTAACGGTACTGCACTCTCTAATGTTGCCCACTTTCGGTATCTCGGCTCCCACCTGTCCACCACCGCAGACATCGATGAAGAAATTCAGCATCGGATCAGATGTGCATCTCACGCCTTGGGCGGACTCCTAAATCGTGTCTTCAGCTGTAGGGAGCTGAAATTATCCACAAAGTTGCACGTATATCGAGCAGTGATCCTGCCCACTCTACTACGGCAGTGAGACATGAGGCACCTCAAAGCACTTGAAAACGTAGTCTATTTTCCATCCTCCGAGATCACTGGGAAGACAAGAGAACAAATGCCAGCATTCTTGCTGACAAGAACTGTAGAAGCATCGAGGCTACCATTATCCATGGCCATGGCCATGGCCATGTTACCCGCATGGACGACAGTAGACTGCCAAAGCAGCTACTTTACAGTCACCTAACGAATAGTAAACGTAACGCTGGCGGGCAATTGAAAAGGTATAAGGATAGTCTTAAGACAAACCTGAAATGGTGCCAAATCGACCCCCTCACCTGGGAGTCGATTACTCCACATCGTAATGCTTGGAGGAGCACCACACGGGAAGGTGTCAATACTTTCGAGTTAGCTCGGCTGCAAACCGAGGCAGATAAGCGCCAACGTCGGAAAGACGCTGCCACCGCCCCTCTCACAGTAGATGGATCCCTCCACATGTGCAACGAATGTGGACGACGCTGTCTGTCCCGTATCGGGCTCTTTAGTCACCTCAAAACTCACTAACTTAGGTGACATCCCTAATAACCCATATCATTTTACCATAGCTGGATGATCGTCATACTCGACTCCGAGTGACAGCAAAGTAGTAGTAGTAGTGTGTGTATTATCAAATTGTTATCATAGGTTACTAAATCAAAATTAAAAAATAAATCACAGTTCATCAAAGTCTCGCATCTATTTAAAGTTAAACTCTGAAAAATATCTAATATAAATTCAAGATGGAAATTGCGAAGGTGGTTGTCTCTCTCTCTCTCTCTCTCTCTCTCTCTCTCTCTCTCTCTCTCTCTCTCTCTCTCTCTCTCTCTCTCTCTCTCTCTCTCTCTCTCTCTCTCCCAGTTTTTGCCAAACAATAAGAGAAAGAAATTAATTTGGGATTTATTGCATCGGGTGAACTTTATGATCATGTGACTGTGAATGAAAAATATGCCCAGTTAAATCTTTATGTAATTAGCCTCTCAGGAAAATGCTAAACAATTCTAATTAATAGTAATATAATCAATCATATTCTAATTAATTCCCCAGCTCGTCTGTTACAGGACGTGCATCATCATATTAATGCAGTATATTTCGCAGTCCTTTGTAATAGGTCAGAAGATGTGAATGAAGGAATATGGACCTGACAATAAATAACATTATTTATACATAGTCGAGAACCAGACCTTATTAACATTATCCATACGAGAACGAGAACCAGACCTTATTAACATTATCCATACGAGAACGAGAACCAGACCTTATTAACATTATTCATACAAGGACGAGAATCAGACCTTATTAACATTATTCATACAAGGTCGAGAACCAGACCTTTATTACCATTATTCATACAAGGTCGAGAACCAGACCTTTATTACCATTATTCATACAGGGACGAGAACCAGACCTTTATTACCATTATTCATACAAGGACGAGAACCAGACCTAATTAACATTATTCATATAAGGACGAGAATATGAGTTGTTCAAGTCTCTGGAAATTCGAAATACAATTCTGAATTTCCTCTTAAAGCTGAACACCGAGCCACTTGGAGTGCATCTCTGGAATAATGTCAACGAATGTGTTATCTTGTGTCTGAGGAACTTACTCTCGTCTGATATTATTTACCTCTAAGACTGAACTGGTACAGGGAAATATATGAAGAACCACAGTTAATTTGTTTGGTAATATACTGTGCATGTACTTGCTAAAAAAAATATCTTTACAGAGGAATTCGATGAATTTGAAAATCATGACCTAACTCGACTCCTAAGGTTGTCAAAATCCTTCTTCCGTTGTCATATTGTCCCACACAAAATTGTAAGGATATTTTTTGGAGCAATTGTACATTTCAATTACCATTATACAGTATGTTTTATGTTATTATGATTATATAGGTAAAATATTGTGCGAACATGCTTTGATTTCATATTATAGTCTACATACACACTATATAATGTAAAGTAGCTTGTATTTATACCTGGCATATACAGTGGCTGGTACATTTTGGGAGATGTGGCTACTTTGTGTTTGTTTACATCATATAAAAGACTCCCGGAATGGCACTAAGGAACCTCGCAATAGTATCCAGACTAAGGAGTCTAGATATGCATTCCACAGAGTTGCCATATCTCACAAAACACGCCAGCCACTTTACTAGGTAAAGTGCAGGCGACCGCAAGTATGACTACCTAAGCTGTTAAAATGTCCGCTCAGTTAATAATGTATGTTCTCTGTAATTTACAACAACATCGGGTGTATCTAATGTCCTGTGACCAAAATTACCAAAATTACACAATGCTATCCTCGTGAATAACAGAAACAAAGACTAATAGAGGTCATTACACATGATCTGTTTTGTCTGATAATATTTGTCACCAAGGTTTAACAAAACTATATCGCAGAATGCTTAGTGAAACAGAACAAATACAGGGTGTCCGTAAAGTCCTGGTGCAGTTTAAAATATTAATAACTTATGTTCTATTGGAGATAAAACCAATCTGTAAAATGCATTAGAGGTAATTTATTCAAGTTGTGGCATCTTTAATTTTAGGATTGCTAGGTTTCAACATATCCACCATCATTACGGATACAAGGCATAGTACGATTTTGAAGTTTCACAAAAACGTTTTGCAGTTGTTTCATGTATGTCATTGATCACATCAGTTATCCTAGCACGAAGATCGTGCCTACATAATAAGACAACAACCGTCATTCGTGTCATTGTGTTCCATTATCCATGTAAATATAATGACGCAGAGAAGTCATGTTTATCTTAAAGTATAAAACAAAATGGTGACTTAAGGTAACGGATAAAGCACTGATCATATGGTGTAGCAGCCGGACTCTATGTATTAAGACATATTCCTCACAGTAAGTTAGGGAAGCTCATAAGAGTCACATGAGGCGATACTTCCTAGTCCACTTCAAAGTTTGCACAGGCTAAATTTCACCTCTGACTCGGTTTATTTAAGGCCAGTCACATTCATCTTGAATTTTGCTTAATGGTTCAAGGAACTATTGACACTAATAGTCCATTAATACAGTTGTGGCCCAATAACAGAAACCAATAATAACGGCCAATAAACATCCTAACGCCGTTGTTCTGCTCCAGCGAGAACTTACTGCCCTGAAAACTGTTTTATTGTGATGCAGGAAAATCTGAGAAGCTTTGTTTACCACCAGGAGAGACTTCCTTATTCTTCAGATTTGTCATCTTTTGATAACTGCTTTTATTTCTTCCCTTAATATTCTTTAGAATTTTCACTGTAATCATCGTCACATTTGAGGTGTTGGCCAACAATATACGAGAAACAAGCTGTCAATTTTATATTTTTTCCTCTTGCAGTGGCTTACAATTCAGGATGACTTTCTGGTTCTGGAAGAAATATATTGGGATTATGTCAGTGGGTTGAAATTTAAAGGTTTTGTTAAGTGGTGGAGAGTGTAGTGATGTGATTCAGACAAATGGGAAAAAAATGGAGGAAGATTTACCAAGAAAATGTGTATGGGTGAAGAGGAGAGTAAAGGAACAACTAGAAAGAAAGAGGGAAGCAGTGAGCTGAATAAAGAGAGATGAGCGTGTTGCACCGTGACGTGGTAATGTGTAGAACTCTCAGTGTGAGTGGCAGACCTTTTAAAGAGGAGCGTGTTCTGTATATATATAATGTAAAGTTGATGAAGCTATACAATACTGGATTTAAAACACGACCAGTTACTTATGCATTACTTGAGCACCGACCGTCACTTTCTAACACGATATAATACTTAGCATGATAGCCTGTATCTTACCTTCTATGTAGTACTGTATTGTCAAGAATTGTACTTGTATTCTTGCTTGTCCGGGCGATATCTTCAACAATTATTGAACTATGAAACTGAAATTTGGAAACCGTAGTGACTTAGTGCCTAGAAATAATTTTTTTTTAAGTCATATTGTACACCGCCTCTCCACTCCCTCATTCCCGCTCCAGGTGCCGCGCAAAGTACTTACCAATATTTGTTTAATATTTGAGTTCTTGGCTTCAACGTTTGGATCTTGTCTTCCAGAAAGGAATGTCCCGTGCTACTTACTTCATTCCCCTCACAGCTATCACAGGTTGTATAATGACTGACTGACAGGTTCCCTTTAGTTAGAATGTGGGTTGAAAAATGTTATAACAACGTGTGGAACAACTAACCTTTGATGTAAACACATAACAGCAAAACAAGTTAGTCCTCACGGCAAAATAAATTTATGAATATCAATTGTATCAAGATAAAAACCACACCAGATATAAACAGAGAGAGAGAGTAACCACACAGGGAGATACAAACAAAGAGGAACTAACAAATAAATAATGATAACATCTTTCTTATATAAGCGACATCTGATGAAATTTCTGAAAATATATTAAACTGTATATTGTTGGCGTGTGTGTGTGTGTCGCATTTCTGTCAATGTCGAGACGGAATGAAAGTGATGTGTCAAGACCTGAGAAAGCCGAGATAGTCTGGCTGGTGTTGCCTCTCCTTCACTCACGGAGGACGAAGATGACTGCTGTGTTCAATCTCCTATTTTGTGTGTCCTCTTTATTCTATTCATCTGTCAGTTTCTCATCTCGAATCTAGTTCCTTTCTTTGTTTTCTCTCTCTCATGTTCTTTCTCTTGATCTATCTCTCTCTTTATCTATCTCTTTATTCATCTATCTTTCTATATTAACACAGATAACAAACACTAATAAGGACTACATAACCACTATGGTCCCAAATTTTACCATTAATAATCAAGATCTATCTTTCTCTCTCTCTCGCCAACCAATAAAATCACTCCCTCTCCTCCTCTCCTAGATTTTTGCCAGACAGCAAGAGAAAGGAATTAATTTGGGAGTTATTGGACCTGGTGAAGTTTACGAACATATGACTGAAGAATAAATCTATTTAATTCTTTGCTTAATTAGCCTTCCAAATACTAAAGCAAAAATCTCGAATCAATAATATTTTAGTTGATATTTTAATTAATGTCATAATAATTAGATCTTCCAGCTAGGATGTTATTGGACGAACAATTCCGAATTACTTCATGATATTTAGTAATATTTCAGTCAGATGGAATTGTGAACGAGGCATTACCAAGTGAAGAGGGAATGTACACTCACGAAAAGATTATTCTGCACCTTTTCGGGGTTATATAATATGACATACCGGACCAAGAAATCTGATCACACTCATCACGGCTTCTGTCGCAGTGATCGTTGCGGATGGTTCAAAGCCAAGGGTGCAGAATATTTTTTTTAGTGAATGTACACTACTACTCAGCTTCTATAATAACATGTGTTTTATATCATTTTGATTATATAAAAATAAAATGTAAGAGTTACTTATTTCCTGTCAAATATACAAAATAATATCAAGATGAAATGTTGGAAAAGTCCATTGGTTTTATTAGTTTATTGTCATCTCCATAATGCTAGATATAATTGATGCTTGAACCCAATAATAAATCTCATGCACGAAAACAAACACAAAAATTAAGATAGAAAGGAAAAGCAGTTTAACCCTTTGACCCCTGAAGGGTTAAATCATCGTCCTCAAGGATTTAAATTAACGTCCTCAAGGGGTTAAATCGTCGCTCTCAAAGGGTTAAATCATCGTCCTCAAGGAGTTAAATTAACGTCCTCAAGGGGTTAAATCGTCGCGCTCAAAGGGTTAAATCATTGTCTTCAGATAATTAAATTATAGTCCTCAAATGGTTAAGGTGAATTATTGAGGGTTTCCCCTCCTAAGAGGTTCAAGTCATCTATGTTTCTGTGATAATGTCCACACAACTCTGGACATAAAGGAAGAAAGGGGAAAATATACTTAGGAGAAGAGAGATAAATCAGCCATATTTGTTATCAGGGATACTGTTAAGTGAAAAGATAAGACTTAAAGATTTATAGGAACCTCTTGGGAGAGAGGAAGAAGATTTGAGAAGAGTTAAGAGTGCCCAAACATTGAGTTGCTAAGGACAAATAGTGAGGAGAGGAGAGGAAAATGCAGTGGGGAGAGAGATGAAGACTCAAAAGGGAACTAAGAAAAGGAGAAGGTAAAGAAATAAACGAGGACATATAATTGAAAAAGAAATTAAGACAAGTGCTAGTAACAAGAGAAAAGAAAAGATGGATAATTCTAAGTAAGAGAATCCATATTGATCCACGACACAAAAAACAAATATGATTGATAAGGTACAGATTTAGTCGTATAGTTTCCTAGATTTAACATGACATCTTACATTATCATTAAGTTGTACCAAGCCCCTCATCTCCTTCACTCCCTCCCTCCCTTCCTTCGACTACCACACTCCTATCTCCTCCACCACTCCTTCCCTCCCACCGCGAACTTCCTAATTAATGAATGAAAGCAGTTACAGAAGGAGGGTGGTGGTGGTTGTGATAGTGGCGGTTGTGATGGTGGTGGTAGTGATGATAGCAGTTGTGGTGGTGGTTGTTGTGATGAAAGTAGTGATGGTTGTGATAATAATTGTGATGGTTGTGCTGGTAGCAGTGGTGGTGGTTGTTTTGATGATTGTTAGTGTAGAGATGGTAGTAGTGGTGATTATGGTGGTAATAGTGATGGTTGTTATTGTGATGGTTGTAGTTGTTGTGATGCTAGGAGTGGTGGTTGTTTTAATCTACATTCCTTATGAAAACTCTTCAGGAAGCTTTCCTGCTATATTTACAGTACTGTTGTTTCTATATATATCAAACAAATTTAAATCACTCTTGTCTAATATCACTTAGGAAACACATGAATAATGAATAACTCGACATCTCTTGGTAATGAATCTTGAATAACTAAACGAGAAAATTATCACTAGAAATTATTCAATACATAATAAAATACATCATCTTCTCTATACTGTGTTTAGTAAATAATTTTGCTATTGAGATATAATTATACATGTTAAATAAAACAAAAATATATAATTTAAAACACTCACTGGGACCTCCTTTACACAAACCGTGGAGGTGGTGCGCGAGGCGAGGCGTGTGGGAGTAAAGTAATGTTTGGGAAAGACTATGACGGAGTGCCAGGGGTTGTGAGAGAGAGAGAGAGAGAGAGAGAGAGAGAGAGAGAGAGAGAGAGAGAGAGCCACCAACGTTCATAACACCCCGCCTTGAATCGATATGAGACATTTTCTCGAGTTCATTTTCACTTCAAAACTTCTAAATATATTACAAAATTAAACATGTTCAGATATGTTTTAATAATTTTGGAATTGTTGGTGATAATCTGACGATCCATAAAATTTAATATAATAGAACACATACATATTCTCTACCACACATGTAGTGCATTACTACTACTTTGCTGTCACTTGGAATCGAGTATAACGATCATCCAGCTATGATACAATGATATGAGTTATTAAGGATGTCACTTTCATTGGTAAGTTTTGAGTTGACTAAAGTGGCCGATACAGGACCGGAAGAGTTGTTCAAAGATTTTGCACATGTGGAGGGGTACATCGAGTGCGGGAGGGGCGGTGGCAGCCTTTTTCCGGCGTTAGCGCTTGTCTACCTCGGTTTGCAGTCGGGCTAACTCGAAAGTATTGACACCTTCTCGTGTGGTGCTCCTCCAAGCGTTACGATATGGAGTAATCGTCTCCCAGGTAAGAGGGTCAATTTGGCACTTTTCAGGTTTGTCTTAAGACTATAATTATAACTTTTCAGTTGTTCGCCAGCGTTACGTTTACTATTCGCTAGGTGACTGTAAAGTAGCTGCTTTGGCAATCTAGTGTCGTCCATGCGGTTAACATCGCCAGTCCAGTGTAATTGTTCATGGATAATGGTAGCCTCGATCCTCCTATATTTGGTATCAGCAAGAATACTGGCATTTGTTCTCTTATCTTCCCAGCGAACTCTGAGGATGAACTGTAGGCTACGTTGATGAAGGTTTTCAAGTGTCTTGAGGTGCCTCCTGTATGTGACCCATGTCTCGCTGCCATATAGCAGGGTGGGGAGGACCACTGCTCGATATGCGTGCAACATTGTAGATAATTTCAGCTCCCCACAGCAAAATACACGGATTCGGAGTCCGCCAAAGGCTTGAGATGCACATCTGATCCCATGCTGAATCTCTTCATCGATGTCCGCGGTGGTGTAAAGGTGAGAGCCGAGATACCGGAAGTGGGTAACATTAGAGAGGGTAGTACAGTTAAGCTAGATGGATGGTGGAGGTGTGTCTGAACCAAGGGCAGGTTGAAAGAGAATCTGAGCCTTAAGTACATTCACCTCAAGGCCGAAGTGTGCATAAGCATCTACGTAGGTGTTTAGGATATCATGTACATCGCGTTCAGTGTGAGCAACAAGAGGGAGGTCGTCTGCCTACTGAAGTTCAGTAATGGAAGCAGCCGACACCTTTGTTCTTGCCTGGAGTTGTCTTATGTTGAAAAGACCCTTCAAATGGTACTCGATGTCCACCCCGCCTGCCAAATTGGCACTGGCACGAGTAAGGAAGGCAGCCAAGAAAATGGACAAAGAGTTGGTGCCAGTACATACCCTTGTTTAACCGCCGTTTGGATTGGGAAGAGCTCAGACTGGGTGTCATTATGTAGGACACTACCGTTCAAGCCATCGTGGAGTTGCCTCACAGAGGGCTTCCCTGTTGACCGAGTCAAAGGCCTTAGTTAAGTCGATAAAAGTCATGTACAGGTCACGACGTAGCTCTCTGCACTTTTCTTGTATCTGGCGGGCAGCAAAGATCATGTCAGTGATGCCATGCGAAGGTCTAGAGCCACAATGTGATTCTGGGAGGAATTTTTTCCGCCTCAGGAAGAAGTCTGTTTAGGAGGACTTGGGCAAAAATCTTACCAGCTACAGACAGCAGCGAGACTCCACGGTAGTTGCCAAAGTCTTACCGGTCTCCCTTGTTCTTAAAAATATTGACGATGAAGGCATCTTTGCCAGCTTGAGGATATCCTCCTTTTCCCATATATTCTCCATAAGAGAGTGGAGATGGCTCGTAAGCAGAGGTTCTTCTCTTCTGCTTTATGCATCTCGGCTGGGATTCCATCAGACCCTGAGGCTTTGCTACTTGTCATCTATATAATGGCAGTAGATAACTCATCCAGGGATGGAAGATAGCTGAGGTTCGTCAGCTCTGGATGCTGAGGGACCTGCTGGGTAGTCAGGACATCCACGTCAGTGTTTCGGTTGAGCAATGAAGGGTAGTGCTCTTTCCAGCACTGAAGGAGGACTTTATCGTCTTTAATTATGGAGTTACCCTCGGATGAGCAGAGGAGGGCTGCGCCACGAGTGTTTGGCTTATAAAATATTTTGGTCGAATTGGAAAATTCGCACATATTGTGCTGATCTGTAAGTTTTTTTTTTTTTTTTTTACCAGCTTTATTTTTAAACCAGTCGTTCTTTAGATTGCGAAGTTTCCCGCTGGGCCACAGCTTTCTTCTTGCACAAGGTATCAGCCTTGGGCCGAGACTAAGGGTTGTTCTGTCAGTTATTTAAAGTTGCACGTTTATCATTGATGAGTACATTGATTACTGGGTCATTTTCATCAAACCAGTCCTGGTGTATTCTTTCGATCTGACCGAGGGTCTCTCTGCAGGTTTTTGTCATGAGAGTTGTGAGGATATTCCATTCAGCACTGGGATTTGGGTTGTTCATTGTTGGTTTGTTTATCAGCCCATTTAGAGCTGCTCCCTGAAAGCATGTGTTACCGCTAGATCCTCCAGACGATTAGTGTTAAAACCTCTTCTAGAGGCTTGCTGCCTTCGCCATTTTGAGCGACGTGAAGTGAGAGCTTGGCGCTTACGAGCCGATGATCAGTGTTGCAGTGGCATGGGTGATGGGGACATCTCGGCGATCTCTTTGACTAACAATCATGTAGTCAATGAGATGTCAATGTTTGGATCGTGGGTGTTGCCACGAACGTTTGAACTTGTCGGCCTGCCTAAACAAGGTATTGGTGATAGTGAGGTTCTGTGCAGCACACTTGCTGAGGAGGAGTAAGCCGTTGGGATTACATTTGCCTCGTCCATTTCTCCCTGTGGTTTATCTGCCAAATGTCAGCATCTCTGCCAACTCTGGCATTGAAGTCACCAAAGAGCACAACCTTGGTCGGCGTAAAAGGCCTTCTTAATGTCATCCTCTGCATCCAGTGTTGGGGCGTATGCACTGATGAAAAAGGCATGCCGTGAGTGACTCAATAGGACTCAGAGCGTCATGAGGCGCTCGTTGATACCAACATGAATTTCAGTTAGCCTGTGTAGGATGCGTTGGTGGATGGCAAAGCCAACTCCATAAATGATGTTTCTCTCCAAAGCAGCCTTACCCTTCCAGAAGAAGGTATAGCCAGACCCCCGTTCTGTGAGTTGACCCTCGTCTGGGAGCCGGGACTCACGAATGGCTGCTATGTCGATGTTATACAGAGCCTGCTCTTTTGCCACAAGGGCAATTCTTCATTTGGACTCTCATTTGTGCTAGTATCCTGAAGGGTCCTGACATTCCATGCAGCAACCAAAAGAGGTTGTATAGTTTTTTTTTTTTAATCTTTAATTTTCATTGTGTTTTCGACCGCATAAGGATGACCTTACTGGGAGCGGTTGCCCAGTCAGGTTGTTTTTTTAGGCAGGCTATGTTTAGGGCACCTTTTCTAGCCTCCTCCCCCTGTGGGGTGAGCAGAGTGGCTCCTCGAAAGGGCTGCTCAGTCGCACAAACAGGACCGGATTGCACTGCTGCCTAGATCCCAGTGCATAAACGACCATCTTATCTGTGCCGCCCATGTGCAGAGTTGTGACTAGAAACTCCCGACAGTCATCTCTGCTTTTTCCCGTCGCCACTCGTCCATCGCCATAGGAATTTTAAGGGTATAGGGATGTTGATGATGATGAGAGGTGTGATAAGTCGGGTGATGGCTGCACGTGAGTTGATTTCATTTATATGGTGAGGCAGGAGCGCAGGCTGCAACAGCACATCTTCCCTTCTCCTGATCCAGTGGTGCAAGTGTTGCAATGACTGGGGAGAGGGAGAGTTGCAATGGACTGCCGATATCCCAGTTTGTTGGGTTTCGCCTTAGTAGCCTGTCCATCATGAATTGCCTTTGTCTGCCGGTGTAGTTTTTGGGTTCCCATGGTGGTCACCTCTTCCATTCTGTACTGCCGTTGGGGTCTTGTTGGAGCTCTGTAGGCATGTCTGCCTGATGTGGGGCTACACTGCAGATTTTTCGTTTGGGGTCTACTCCCGTAGCCTTATACCTACCAAGGTTAATCTGCAAGACAGCGGGGCAAATGGTTGGTAGGCACCAGGACGTGCCCACATGCCAGTGGGACTATGCGCCGTCCCTCTGGGGCCCACTACAACATCGAGATCCCCTGCTGGTCTAGCCTGGTCCCACGAGGCACCCAGTTACCGTGTGTTGCCACGAGGAGGCACAGCTGGAGTCTCGATGGTGAAGAGGCTGTGTACTGGTTGGGGAAGACTTATGCAAGTTGCTTCCCTGTTCGCCACGAGGGGTAGCCAACGGCGGTAGCTAAAAGCGAGAGGGAGCAAGCAATGCCTGCACATTAACACTAACATAATGCTGCCACACTAAACGCATTACACCACCCTGTGTGCATACATCACACAAACACACACACACATATTTCTCTTCACAATAACGGCAAAATCCAGTAGCTATATTTCCACCGTATTCACACATATTACACAACACACCATAGCTCTCCCTCTCCCTGCTACCTGTAACATTGCTGATTAATCTGTTAGACCCTCTACTCCACTTTCCTCTCTCCATCCCTACCTCTATCCGCCCCCTTTCCACTCCCTCCTTCCTCAACACTCCCACGACTCCCTCCTTCTTAACCCCTCCTTCCTTCCCTCCCAGCACCACATACATAATAGATAAAAGCATTGCACAACATTTCATATCAAGAGCCTCGCATGAAGTTGTCTAGATGGAGAAAATCACTTTGTCCACTTAGCTGACAGCGTCAATCGTGATTTTGAGGTGATGGTGGGGGTACGTGAGGGTCGTGAGTGGTGATGGTGGAGGTACGTAGGGGTCGTGAGTGGTGATGATTGTGGTAGGTGGAGGTCGTGAATGGTGATGGTGATTGTAGGTGTGGTCGTGAGTGGTGATGGTTGTGGTAGGTGGAGTCGTGAGTGGTGATGGTGGTGATGGTATAGTAGGTGGGGGTCGTGAGTGGTGATGGTGGTGGTGGTGGTGGTGGTGGTAGGTGGGGTCGTGAGTGGTGATGATGGGGGTCGGTGGGGTCGTGAGTCATGGTGATGATGGTGGTAGGTGGAGATCGTGAGTGGTCGTGTGTGGTGATGGTGATTGTAGGTAGTGTCCTAATAGTGAGAGTGGGAGTGAAGTACTGTACCATAACTTACACAATGACAACAAGTAGTAGTTAATGTGTGACAAGACTTGACTTATATAAATGCTACCAACAGTTCTTTGGTAAAATAGGTCTTGGTTCTTAACATGGATACAGTTGTGGCCAGCGATGTGACAGTCTGTGTGAGTCTTGTAGTTAGATCTGATACTAGTGTAACGTTCTGTACCTTAGTGGTCTGTGATGATCTATCCATATTTATAATAAATTTTGCAAAGTCACGACTGTTATTAAATTCTATGTTAATGGCGTTGAAGGAAACATGATAGATGCATCCCTCTCAGATATTAGAGAAGATCTAAAACTGGTCTGAGGTGTTTGATGCCGAGTTTAAGCTAATGAAACCCTGGAGAGCCGAGAATTGAGAGAATCATCTTTTGTTCTGGTAATAAAAATATTCCTCTGTCTTAGCTTCTCTTCCTGGAAGCGCTGTGTCTCCCGTCCCGATACTGATCATGTTCAACAGGTGCAACACCTTCATTAGTCGCGCCAGATGAAGCTCTGATTAAAATCTCATAGGGAGGGAAGGCGGTGGCTGTCTCACCCTAGGATGGCAGGCGAGGTGTTGAGGGCTTCTTGGTTAACATCGTCCCATTACTAGATTGTTAACCTTGTATGGTTCATAAGTAAAGTAACCCTCAAGGAACAACTAATATAGCCAGGCATAGAGTTGGACCTCATGGTGTGCGCACTAGCACTGCGGATCTTAATAAACTAATCCACATTGTAAATAATTTTGGTCCAGGAAGCTCTCATTTCATTGCTGCTAGTATATACGCCGACTTAAGCTGAAGTTGTATTACATATTTAACGCTCCGGCACCTACAGTAGTCTTGATGTTGACGTTATAGTGCAATTACTGGGCTTCAACTATTGCCTTTAAAAGCGTAACAGTGTTAGTAATTGCAATAGTCCATTAACAATTGAAATTAATGAGATTGAATTTTCTTTATATAATAAAGTTTGCTCATACAGACTAACAAAAAAACAAAATGCAGGTGTTTACATACAAAACCTATAATCGACGCCCGATTGGTTCGTTCCCGCTGTTGGGTTCCCCCTTCGATGACGTCACCATTAATTATTCTGCTGTTCTTATGTCTCTTCATTGCTGAAATATTATACGACCAACATGTGTTAAAATATAGACCTATTGGTTGACACACAGAATTTATAAGGTAATTTTCGATTTGTAATGATAAGGACCGAGAGAGCAACCTCGTTTATCACCTCCACACTGTGCCTAAAACTTAAAGCTGTACGCCTCAGGGGAGGGACTGTGTGTGTGTGTGTGTGTGTGTGTGTGTGTGTGTGTGTGTGTTTGTGTGTGTGTGTGTGTGTGTGCTTCTCTTGTTGCAGGACTGACAGCGGTAATGGATGTATGGTAAACTGACATCAACAGTGCTACACAAACTTGGCTACATGTCCTCACGTGTCCTCACCTAGTGCTAAACGTGAGATTTACGTGGCATTAATAAGATAAATAAGAAATGTCTTGCTCAGTGAAATATAAGAAGTGTTCGAAAACTCCTAATAATA
The DNA here is from genome assembly GCF_018991925.1 of Homarus americanus. Taxonomy (NCBI): domain Eukaryota; kingdom Metazoa; phylum Arthropoda; class Malacostraca; order Decapoda; family Nephropidae; genus Homarus; species Homarus americanus. The sequence continues at coordinate 14,989,506 of NW_024722227.1, forward strand.
AAAAGAGACCCCGGAGGTAGTAAGACATAGACGAATTTCTAAGACATTTAATAAGAAAGGTCGAACTGCGTTATTATGGGCAGTAAGTGAAAATCGCCTGAGGTCAGTGAACAAGAGTCCGACATTACGTAAAGAACCTAGGGCAGATTGTTGATGGTGGTTCCCTACATGCAACTGGTACTGATATTAGCTGTACAAAAAAAAATCAAATCAGTAGCTTTCAAGTGTAAAAGGTACAACAGGATGTGCAAGCTGGGCTTTGCTATACATACTGTACATAGTATAGGCACAGTTGTTTATGCCAAGGACTGTACACACAAATTTTCTTTTGAACTAAACTGATAAATATGAAGAAAAGGAACGGCCGACAAATAAAACACTCTTATTTTTTTCAAAGATGATTTACATTTAAGCTCGTAATCATTTATCCCTTCTCTATTTATTTTCATCCTCTTACTATTTTCACGTTCACTTTCAACTTTCAGTCAACATTCTTAAAAATTCATTCGTTAACATTTATAATTCGTCCTCTATCGCCCAATAGAACAGTGCCATCTGCATACAGAGGAGGCAGCGGGATGACGTAGTCAAGTGTCAGTTTTCATTATTTTTTACAGTCAACAGATCATCTGGCTGATGACAGTCTGGCCAGGGCGATCATCCGGGTTACTATTAAGTGGACTAGCGGTATCAGGCTTGGGATTTCTGAAGGGAGAAACATGTCTGGCAATTATATAGCTCATTGTGTTTCCTTATAGCTGAATAATAGCATACAAATTCTCCCCCTGGATCTCTGCTTCTCCACATTTAATTTTTTTTAATTGTTTGGAAACCACAAAATTACAATTCAAGATATCCCAGAACACACAGCAGTTCTCCCCAATACAGATACCAATTAAGTAGACTCAACGAACTCATTCTTCAGCCAAGATGCACTTAAAAAGCACACAAGAGTTCACTCAAATCAAGACAGTGAACTTCTATTTATTCTCTGTCCAGTTGAGGATATGTGTTCCTATATCTCCTGTGGTAACCCGTGTCTCTAAACGGCGACGTTGCAGTAGCAGTATCACTATTTATGAATGAATGGGTATTGGTCGTGTAACGACGGACGTGATTGGTGGATAGGTTTGCTATAAGTCATATACAGGTAGGGTGGCCGTTTGGGGACACTGGTTGCCATAGAGGGGATAGGAACACATTTTCGTAACTGTATTAGACGGTTTAAAGGCGGCAAGGGTGAAAAAATTACCATACTTTTTTACTTCGTTGTAAAGTTTAAAAATGAAAGTAAACGTGAGAGAACTGGTTGGAAGTACAGTAAATGACGATAGTGAGGTGTGAGGGAGCAGGTCACCGGGCGGAGAAGGACGGGGGAGGGGAAGGGCTTAGAGAATGAGGAATAACAGGGAATAAGAGAATCGAGTTTCAATAATGTGATAACAGGATATGAGATAATTTCACAAAGAGCATAAAATATTTGGGTTAACACTGGGAACCATTGAAAGGCGAATGGATGTGATAGCTGTTATTGTATCATTTAGTTGTTTTAAATAAGTTCTGGAACTCTAAGTGGCAGGGCTTGCTGTTAACACTTCTTGTTGGCTTTTTTTTATTGTCGAAGTGCCTATATACACAGATATGTATATCTGAGAGGATGTATTGTACATTCTCTCCAGGGAAGTGTTATGGGTACTGTCACATGCCTGTAACTCTTAGGAACACGCATGTCGTGTGGTATCTGTTTACGCCTCCACCCCACACAAGCTATTAATAACTTGTTATTTTTACTATTATCTTATTGTTGTTCTTAGTTACTTAGGTTAATTGTATATCTATGTATGTCATTAATATGCATCATTTGTGTTACTCTGTTAAGTCAAACCAAGATTAATATTAGATATAGACAATTTGGCAACTGTCCTGGGTCATGTGAGCTAAGATGCTTCTCACTCATATTCTGTGTGGCCAGAGACTCTCTCTCTAGTAAACCTTGGTATAGGCAGGACGTGTCCATACCCACTCTAGCCTCGACACTTGCCCAGTACAGACGCGCCTTGTTCAGTCATCTACAATACCCTAGTGGTATTTGGTAATTAGTGGCAGGTTAAGTTAGGCCTAGAAAGGAATCCTGGTGTTAATGAATCCCCTATTTGGTAGGAAATAACCAGTTGGTTGTGATTGCTGTGTATATATTGTAATGTCTGTGTTTAATATAGTTAACGTTAAGTAGTATTCATTTGATCTAACTCCTTAACGGTATATTTTCACCCTTCCGGCACCACTCTTATTTTAATATACAATCAATTATTCCCTTAAATTCCATGGTTGCTAGACAGTACTGCTTTAAGAACATAAATTGAATTATATAATTATCTTCCCATTTGTGACTCACTTACTCCAACTTATTCTTATTTATTCAAGTACACTCAGTTGAGTCGGTTTTTGTGGGGATAATTATTGCCGTGTTCCCTGTTTGTTCCTTTATTTGATGATAACTTAGGGTAGGTTTCACTCCCCAGATATAAAGGATATTGGGATCACGACAGTACACTTTGAGAGAACACTTAAGTTACGTGTTCACCCCTGAAAAAATTATAATGATCTGATCCACTCTCTGAGTGTGGTCCCTCCTCCAAACGTGTGACAGGAGAGGACCAAGCGTTGGAGAGGATATGACAAGGCATGAAATGTTTTGATTCATCGGCTGACCTAGCTCGACCTCTGTGGTACTTACAAGCTCAGCCGCGAATAATCATCAGCAACTGAATCATTGTTGAATAACTTGGTAAATAAGTTATCTATTATTCATTTGGGTGAATATTTATATATAAAAAAGGTGCCATTACATGGGCATGACACATGCACTCAAATCATTTCAGAAAAATTAATAAATTTTCAAAGTGAAAAAAAATTCATGATTTTTTAAAAATATATATATATGTATATTTTTTTCAATTCTTAAACATCAGATGTTTCGAAAGATTATCAATGTCACATTATTCAGTGGTATCAAAGGGGGAACTTGTAAAGCGCTATCAACATAGAAATACGCTTTGCTGTTTCATGAAAATGGACACAAAGCAAAATACAAGCATTCACAGTTCATCTCATTACTATGGATGAGACAACTAGACTGTGGCTGCCTCACCCACTCAGTGGACACGCAGTATACAGGTCCATGGCTACCTCGCCCACTCAGTGGACACGCAGTATACAGGTCCGTGGCTACCTCGCCCACTCAGTGGACACGCACTATACAGGTCCGTGGCTGCCTCGCCCACTCAATGGACACGCAGTATACAGGTCCGTGGAGATTGAGAGCCTGAGGCCAAATATTGGTTCCTTCATAGCTGACCATCATATCATAAGAGACTTTTGACCCTGACTCAGCCGACAACTTCTTCCTCAGAATGGACCAATAATAATAAACATACATCTGACGTCAAAGATCAGGGTCAATGGTCATTTTTAGGCTGCCAGTTTTTTCACCCACACTTAGTCTGCTTCAGGTTGTTTCCACAGCTAACCTACACCTGAGTTGGCATCCCATAAATTGTACATCCTAAAAGCAATTTATACTCAAAAACCATTTTCTCTCTGGTGCAGCTAAATCTCTCCCATTAATCCACCAACTCTTGTCCGGTTGGTGTTATAGGGATATAGCCACACCCTGATATATCAAGTTTACTATACGATATACATACATACACGAATAGGCTGATGAGAGAGACATGAGTAGGTGAGTGGGAAAGACATGAATGAAAGGGTGAGATGAAAGTGAAGGAAATGATGTTGATGAGACAGGTAATAAGAATAAAAAGAAATATAATTATAAAAGTTCTCCCTCCACTGATCACTGTACACCACGACCTAAACCCCGATATAAAAGTGAAGGACATACACTAAGGCACAGTGTTAGGAGCCGAGAAGCCTGCGTTTGGATCACCAGTAAGAGCCACAAGTGTCAGTGTGACAAGTTTGATGTGGAAAACTATTTATTTTATTTGTTGAGCGATTTTGCGATATTAAAACAATTATTTCTCAATACCGAACTGGAATTCCTAAACAACTATTAGTTACAGCATCATATATGATATAGTCGCAATTAACAAACAGTGCTACAAATAAGATGCTAACGATATTTAGTTTTAGCACATTCATCTATACTGTATAACCTAAAGCAAGACAAAACACAAAACACAAAAATGTACTCAGCCATTACATGATATTTATATATCTTGGCAAACACAATTGGTAATATTCTATTCGAACATCTTATTCATATATTGGCTTAATTTACTGTCTCATCAAAGTCGTCAGCTTCGGCACAGTCACCTCTGCTGTCTTATTCCTAAACAAACATTGATTACCGACTGACAGTGATGCCCTGGCGCTCCTTCTGCGTGGTGTCCCAGGCAAATCGCCTTCTGGTAAAGCTTTCAGAGGTAAGACCTTATCTCTAGTACAGCCTGAAGTAATGGAGTGACTAAAACAGAAATTTGAGTATAATACTATAATCGTGTGTTTTGTTTAGTGGCCATATATACCTGTATATATATGACCACCAAACAAAACACACGATTATATATATATACATATATATATATATATATATATATATATATATATATATATATATATATATATATATATATATATATATATATATATTTATTTATTTATTTATTTATTTATTTATTATCTTTTTTTTCTTTTTTTTGTACCTCGCTCCTATCCATCTCTGCATCAAAAGTCGGAAAGAAGTTAAAAGTAAAGTGTGTCCCTGACCGAAAGGGAGATGGTGCAGGAGGAGTAGCAGAGACTCAATAGTGCCGGGGGGTATAATGGTAGTGGGTATCGTACTTAGATCCCAGTTTATTGGTCGTTGGATTCGATTTCCTATCTGAGGAGGCAAGTTAGGAACGATATCTGGTATTGACTGTTATTAGTATTATAACGTACCGTAAATTATCTACCTGGCTGGCATATATCCAAAACACAGGGGAGGTACATCCTATCTATAACGTCTCACCTTTGTCTGTGGTATTGAATGTGGCTCACGAGGCTGTGTGACGGACGCCCGGGTCGACTTGTAAATTCCGCGGTGTTTGAGACTAGCTTAAGTATGGCTTACACTAGCAGAGAGCAGCATCTGGTTTACTTCTTATCCATCACAGAGCAAAAAATAAAATTAAAATAAATAAAAGAATACACGAAAAAAGAAATTCTAGGAATGACTGAGTTGGAAACTTAATATTTGAGGTGTATTTTATCTCTGAAAAATGTAACTGACTACATAAAATTCTGTATACGAGTACCAGTGAAATAAGAACCTGACGGTGCTGTATCGTCACTTGTATCTATCTGTACACAAATAGTACCCTGGCTGCATATGGTTTTAACTGAATTATCAACGTGTGAAGAAGAGAGTAATGTTTATCTTTTGATGGCCTTCTTACCAAGATTCATTAAGTTTAATGTATTGGCAAAAGGCGTTTTACTGTAAACGCTGTCATTCCAATTCACTAAAAAAGAAAGAATGAAAACCGCAGACTTTTTTCTATATGAAGCAAATATTTTCAGCGAATCTTCTCCTTCTTTATCTTTTGTACTTACTTTATATTTACATTTATTAATAATTTTTATACCAATATATTCTTTCTATTTTCTTATTTTATCTTATTTTATAAATAAATGTAAATATGTCACACACTTTTAGGTTTAAAAATCACCTTCATGAATACTTTTCTTTTATTTTCAGTTTATATAAACTTCATTTGTCTATTTATTTTAATTTTTTTATATGAAATATCCATAGTAAGGCCTATATTACTGGAAATTGTTTTATGTTTGACGAATAATACCTAAACATTTTCTTTTAAACTTTGTTTCGGGTCAAGATGTTTTGCTGTATATATATACATATATATATATATATATATATATATATATATATATATATATATATATATATATATATATATATATATATATATATATATATATATATATATATATATATATATATATATATAATTATATATATAAATATATAAATAAATATATATATATTGTAAGGGCGGAAACGATCCTCCGGCTAGTTACCACTGCTAACTCGCTCGTTTGCTGGTGCAGACGACACTTGGGGTGGTTGGACGGAGGTGATAACGGCAGCAACCCTCTCCGCCGCCGGCAGATTCAACCCAGCCGCCATACCGTCAGTATCTAGCTACCCTGCTGTCCGTCAAATTCTGGCTGTGATCTCATCATAGGTCCTGGACTCGTGGGCTGTGTTCCCAGACCTTCACCTATCAATTGCCAACTCTCTGGTCATCTACCACTACCGCATACCACGGCCATCAGTTCATCACATTCCGTCGGTGCCCCCGTGTTCTCCTGCCTTTTCAAGACGTTGCTGAGTGTGGAGCGAAGTGGACGCTTCCCTGCCCTGAGTGTGCATCACCGCGTTCCAGAACCTTCCCCCAGGGCCACTGCCGTAGGAAATATTTGTTCATGGTTTGATTCTATAATTGTTTGATTCCATTAATTGCTGACTCCCCTTTATTGTTCGATTCTATCAATTGTTGACTCCATTTAATTGTTTGAATCCATTAATTGCTGACTCCCATTATTTGTTTGATTCCTTTAATTGTTGCTTCCATTAATTGTTTGACTCCCGTAATTATTTGATGTTTGTTGAGTGGTGTCAGAGTTTTGTGTTATATTTTTATAGTAAAGAGATGCCAATCTCTAACGGTTGTTTGTTATTCCTCGGAAAACCATGGTCCTTGACTTTCCTTTATTAAGATCCTGATTAGCCTGGTAAGGGATTTCTATCCCTAAGTCCCAGGCCTTTACAAGTGGCGACCTTGCCAGGATTGTCTCTGACCTTTGGTTTCTGAGGTTTAACATTCGTTCCGGTGTTGTTCAGTGGTTATCCCTTCTGTGTGCTAATTTTGTTGCTCTCCCTTGTACGTGGGGAAGTTAATTAGTGTTGGTTGGGGTGCACTGTGGATGCTGTCATAGCATATATGTTGTTGTTTCACCTGGTGCGGTTACGTTACCCTGAGGTGATTCAGCTGGGCTGGGTGCGAACTAGGTTCCCTCCAGTCGGATCAAATCATTTACTGGTCTGATTGAGCCACTAGGTGAGTTACCTTTGGCTATTTGCGGGGTAAGTTGTTTGTTTTTTTCCTTTGTTCTTGGCCTTTCGGATCATTATGTCTGCTTTTGAGGTGTGGAAAGATCAAGCGGTGGCCCTGGGTCTGACAGGTAATGACATTGGTCAGTATGTGGTCACCCAACAGAATGCCGAGAGAGAGGAACGTCAGAGAGAGAGAGAGGCACGTCAGAAAGAGAGAGAGGAACGCCAGAGAGAAAGAGAGTTGGAGGAACGTGAGAAAGAAAGAGAGTTCGAATTAGCTAAGTTGCAGGCAGAAAAGGACCTAGAACTGGCTAGGATTAATGCTTCAAGTAGACCAGCATCCTCTGGCCATATACAGGACAATGTGGTAAAACCCAGCTTGCCTGTGTACCGTGAAGGAGAAGACATCGCCTCCTACCTTGTTAGGTTTGAGCGGGTAGCTGAGCTGCTTGGTGTAGCCCCAGATAGCTATGCTGTAAGGTTGGGTAGCCTACTGAGTGGTAAGCCGGTAGAAATTTACACGTCCCTGTCTGCCGACATCACCCGAGATTACTTCTTGTTGAAGCAAGCTCTCTTGCGAGGATTTTGCAAGACTTCTGACGGTTATCGTGCTGATTTTCGCAGAACGAAGATTAGAGAGGGAGAAACGTACCAGCAGTTTTCGATTCACCTGGGTCGTTTATTTCAACAATGGCTGGAGACATCAGGGGTTGAAGAAACCTTTGAGTCTCTCTCTAACTTCATGATATTAGATCAGTTTTTGTCTTCTCTACCTCCAGACTTGAGAATTTTCATCAAAGAACACCAGCCAGCGACGCTTGGAGAAGCTGTGCATCTTGCCGACAACTGGGCGTCTGCTCGCAACGCCTACCCCAAGTCTTCCCCTCCTGTAGTGAAGATTGCGAAGCCTCTGTCCTCCGAGGAACCATCCCCAGGAGTACACAAGAGTAGTTCACCAGCCGTGCGGTGTCACAGCTGCGGAGGAGAAGGGCACATTCGTTCTCGCTGTCCCAGGAATCCCCTCGCCTTCAAGACTGCTGACACTCAACCCAGCAACAAGGTCGGATTCTGTTTGGAGGTCAGGAGCTGCCCCCGTTATTGTGTCAGTGGAACAATCAATGGGTCTAGGGCATCTACTTTCATCAGGGACACTGGTTGCTCGTGCATTATTGTCTCTGAAGAAGCCCTGCCTGACGCTGACATCTCCAGCTGCCCGAAGGTTAGTGTCGCCGATTATTTAGGTCGTGTTGACCAGTTCCCTGTTGTTAGGTGCTACCTGCGTTGCCCCTATTTCACTGGTTGGTCTAATGTGGTAAGAGCTCCCATTAAATGTGCAAGTGCCCTCATTGGTAATGTTCCCGGTGTTCGTGACCCTAACGACCCGGAAACGTTAAAACTCTCCTCGCCACCAGCACCAGTCTCCTCGCCACCAGCACCAGTCCCCACGCCACCTGCTGAGGACGACGACTCGCCACCTGCCGAGGTCGCCTCGCCACCCTCTCACGCCGCCACGCCTGCCGCCAAGGTCCAAGCTGTAGGGCCACGGACGGCGAAGGTGAAACGACCGCATCCCCTGATTCTGCCGAATTTGTTGCCACTGACTGTGACGCCCAGGGAGTTCGCCAAGCTTCAAGACTCGTGTGCCACTCTTAAGCGGGTAAGGGAGAAGGTGACTTCCGGGGAGGAGGATCAGGTGAGAGATGGGTCGGTTTATAAGTTTGTTTCTATTAATGGGGTGTTACACAGGTCTTGTGTTTCATCCAAGCGACCAGCTAAAGTAGGTCGGTTTTTACTTGTTGTCCCTGATGTTTGTCGTAGTAACATTCTCTCTGTAGCTCACAAGAGCTCTCTTGTAAGTCACTGTTCTCGTAGGAAAACTTATAGGAAGGTTGCTGATCAGTTTTACTGGCCAGGTATGGGAGCGGATATTAGAGCTTTTTGTAGGAGTTGTGATCAGTGCCCACGCATGTCCGCCAAGGGTAGAGTCCGTCCTGTTCCACTTGAACCCTTACCCGTCGTTGCAGAACCATTCTTCTCGGGTAGCCATAGATTTTGTTGGACGATTCTCACCCCCTTCCTCTAAGAAGCCTAAATTACATCAAGCTAATTTGTTAAAGCAATATAATTGCAGGACCCACATTGCTCGTGTCCTTGACGACGTCCCCAAGCTGGAGTTAGTCGAGGCACTACCCTGCAAGAGTTCCTGTGAAGTTCGGACGCCAGAGCCTGTTGATCTCGGTTGCCAGTTGCTGCCAACACCTGACGAGATAGAAGAATCCTCTACGACAGGAAATAGGCCCAAACTTAAACTTGGACTGAAGTGGACCCCACGTGCAGTTCCTTGATACGGCATTACGTTTTGGACATCAAGTTTCCACCTATTCTTTTCTATGACCCTTCTTTATTGTGCAATGTGTATTTAAGCATTTGTTGTAAGATGATTATGCTTTGTGTACTAATCTTAAGTTTTAATCTACCTTACAGTAGATTTTTGTTGGGGGAGCAGTGTAAGGGCAACGATCCTCCGGCTAGTTACCGCTGCTAACTCGCTCGTTTGCTGGTGCAGACGACACTTGGGGTGGTTGGACGGAGGTGATAACGGCAGCAACCCTCTCCGCCGCCGGCAGATTCAACCCAGCCGCCATACCGTCAGTATCTAGCTACCCTGCTGTCCGTCAAATTCTGGCTGTGATCTCATCATAGGTCCTGGACTCGTGGGCTGTGTTCCCAGACCTTCACCTATCAACTGCCAACTCTCTGGTCATCTACCACTACCGCATACCACGGCCATCAGTTCATCACATTCCGTCGGTGCCCCGGTGTTCTCCTGCCTTTTCAAGACGTTGCTGAGTGTGGAGCGAAGTGGACACTTCCCTGCCCTGAGTGTGCATCACCGCGTTCCAGAACCTTCCCCCAGGGCCACTGCCGTAGGAAATATTTGTTCATGGTTTGATTCTATAATTGTTTGATTCCATTAATTGCTGACTCCCCTTTATTGTTCGATTCTATCAATTGTTGACTCCATTTAATTGTTTGAATCCATTAATTGCTGACTCCCATTATTTGTTTGATTCCTTTAATTGTTGCTTCCATTAATTGTTTGACTCCCGTAATTATTTGATGTTTGTTGAGTGGTGTCAGAGTTTTGTGTATATTTTTATAGTAAAGAGATGCCAATCTCTAACGGTTGTTTGTTATTCCTCGGAAAACCATGGTCCTTGACTTTCCTATATTAAGATCCTGATTAGCCTGGTAAGGGATTTCTATCCCTAAGTCCCAGGCCTTTATATATATATATATATATATATATATATATATATATATATATATATATATATATATATATATATATATATATATATATATATAACAACAAGGACCTTTGATTATAACAACTTACAATCAGATTATATTAACCACGACCATGATTATAACAACCACAACTATGATTATAATAACCACGACCATGATTATAACATCCACGACCCTGATTATACCAATCAAGACTATGATATAGCAATCATGGCTATGATTATAACAACCACGTATCTCATGATTATAACAACCACGACCATGATTATAGAAGCAAAATCCACGACCATGATTATAACAAACACGACCATGATTATAACAACCACGACCATGATTATAGCATTTACGACTATGATTATAACAACCATGATTATAACAACCACGACCATGATTATAGCAATTATGACCATGATTATAGCAACCACGACCATGATTATAACAACCACGACCATGATTATAACAACCAAGACCATGATTATAGCAATTATGACTATGATTATAACAACCACGACCATGATTATAGCAACCACGACCATGATTATAACAACCACGACCATGATTATAACAACCACGACCCTGATTATAACAACCACGCCCATGATTATAACAACCACGACCATGATTATAGCAACCACGACCATGATTATAACAACCACGACCATGATTATAACAACCACGACCATGATTATAACAACCACGCCCATGATTATAATAACCACGACCATCTGGAAAACGATGTTTCTGTACTCTAGCCAAGCACGGGCGTTCGAACTTTCACGCCTCGGTAAACTGTACCACCGGACTCGCCACTTGACACGAAGGGCCCACGATCACTTGTCTAATATACTATAGGAATAGCCGTGTGTCTGTCTGTCTGCCTGTCTGTTCTGGGCAGCACAAACGGCACAATCGTTTTTCATCAAACTTGGTGAAAAAATCACAAAAAAATTCGTAGAGTGGAACAAACCTGGTCCCATGTCGATGGTTTCTTTAGGAAGGCATTAATTAACCATTTTATTTACGATGGAAAACGATGCAAGTCTACTGACTTAGCGCACCCTAATTAAGCATGCAAGTCAAAGGACTTGCCGCACCCTCATTTACTGTATGCTAGCCAAGTACGAGCGTTCAAACTTTCACCGGGCACAAAGGTATATACGATCAGTTATATATATATATATATATATATATATATATATATATATATATATATATATATATATATATATATATATATATACACTCGCGGAATCGCCGCTCTCCGGGCGGCTCTTTCCCTAGGCCACGGTAGGAAGCCACCCTCTGGACGGCTCTTTCGCTAGGCCACTGTAGGACGCCACCCTCCGGGAGGTTCCACATTGTCTCACTGTAGTGCATTAAGGTGTCTGCTTTGATCCTGACTTTGTACTCGTCAGAAGGCATGTTTTCCCCGGGCATTTTTTAATGACTGTACATACTTGTTGCGCTCACGCAGCATTTCTTGGATAGATAGGACAATGTCATGTTTGACACCTTGAATGTTGCCACATCTGATAGTAGTTTGCTTTTCATGATCTCCCATGAAGTAGATTGGGAGGAACTTTGCCTGCTCATCTTCCAGTACTAGGAGGGATCCTGCTTTGTGATAGATTTGACCCTGGACTTTGAATGTGGGCATGTATCCATGCTCACGACTACTTTGGTAGCTCCAATGGATGTCATCTGGAAGCATGAATTGTACTTCTGTATATTTTCCAAGAAGTGTTTTGATTCTGGTGTTCTTCCCAACATGAGAGTCTTCAATGGTTGTGGTGGTTTTTCCAAATTTGGCAGTCATACTTTCCCATGAGAGCATCACAGTCCAGCAAATTCTCCTTTGTACTTCTTTGCACCTCAGTATTCTTATTTCTTATCCATGTTGACAATGACAACAGAGGGATACTTTTCATATTCTATATATAACATCATCCATCATCACTACATATAACACCATCCATCATCACTACATATAACACCATCCATCATCACTACAGATTGGTAAAGTAGTTTTCGAGATTCTTGTGCAGACACACAGACAGACTTCTTTGTTTTATATAGATATAGATCATCACTACATATAACACCACCCATCATCACTACATATAACAACATCCATCATCACAACTTATAACTCCATCCATCATCACTACAGATCGGTAAAGTAGTTTCCGAGATTCTCGTGCGGACACACAGATAAACAGACAGACTTCTTTGTTTTATATAGATATAGATCATCACAACATATAGCATCACCCATCATCACTACATATAACAACATCCATCATCACTACATATAACACCACCCATCATCACTACATATAACAACATCCATCATCACTACATATAACACCATCCATCATCACTACATATAACACCATCCATCATCACTACATATAACACATCCATCATCACTACATATCCATCATCACTACAGATCGGTAAAGTAGTTTCCGAGATTCTCGTGCGGACACACAGATAAACAGACAGACTTCTTTGTTTTATATAGATATAGATCATCACTACATATAACACCATCCATCATCACTACATATAACAACATCCATCATCACTACATATAACACCACCCATCATCACTACATATAACACCATCCATCATCACTACATATAACACCACCCATCATCACTACATATAACAACATCCATCATCACTACATATAACACCATCCATCATCACTACATATAACAACATCCATCATCACTACATATAACACCACCCATCATCACTACATATAACAACATCCATCATCACTACATATAACACCATCCATCATCACTACATATAACACCACCCATCATCACTACATATAACAACATCCATCATCACTACATATAACACCACCCATCATCACTACATATAACACCATCCATCATCACTACATATAACACCATCCATCATCACTACAGATCTGTAAAGTAGTTTCCAAGATTCTTGTGAGGACATACATACAAACAGACAGACTTCTTTGTTTTATATATATAGATAGAAGAAACGCCGCCCTCTGGCCGGCTCTTTCTCTAGGCCACTGAGTGAAATATAGTACGTTTGGCATACCTAGTAAGAATGTACTACCTACCTACCTACCTTGTTAGAATGGACAGCCTGTAAAAGTTAGAGATCAAAGAAAAGTAAGCTGTAATGAGAGAGAGCATAAGGATAAAATTAGCTATAATACGTGGGATGGGATACGACTTTTCATCCTCTGTGTGGTGTAACGGATGGGGGTTAAATGCAGAGGAAAGTAAGCCATAATGAAAGAGAACCTAAGAATCAAAATAGCTGTAAATCATAGGAGGGAATACGACTTTTCTACGTGTGTGCAGTGGGGCTGTGTCGGATCTGGTTGGTTGGAGTTTTTTTTGAGATCACTACATATAACACCACCCCTCATCACTACATATAACACCATCCATCATCACTACATATAACACCATCCATCATCACTACATATAACAACATCCATCATCACTACATATAACATCATCCATCATCACTACATATAACACCATCCATCATCACTACATATAACAACATCCATCATCACTACATATAACATCATCCATCATCATTACACATAACACAATGCATTTATAGATCGGTAAAGTACTTTCCGAGATTCTCGTGCGGATACACACACAAACAAAGAACACACAGACAAATCACTGTGGCTGTGCTGCATGACCCATGTATGTGCTGGAAAACCATGTAAGGAAAAAGTGAAGTACGAAGTTGCTAAGCGTTTCACAATATATGCGGCATGACTATATTAAACGTTGGTCGCTAGACAATTTGTAAAATATTTTCATATGATATGATTTAAATTAACTGTATTAATAAATCTGTTTGATATACAGATGATTATATCAAAAGTATCTCTCTAATTTTTTCTCCGAGGATTTCCTGATTGATGCCATGAGAACACTGCATGTCTCCCTCATTCCCAGTTTATTATCCCCACTCCTTTTCAGAATTTTAGGAAATCAAATTTTCAGGTAGAAAATAAAATGTTCGTCAGTGAGAGCTCCATACTACCCATCACCATCCTTGTATTGGGAAATTAAAAAATCCACAATTCACCGTTCACTTCAAATCATACCAAGAGCATATTACACCGAGGTGATTCAGCTTGAGTAATGCTAAGTAGACTATCTCCACTAACTCCTTCCCTACGGGGACGCCACTTTTAATATTTTATTTCGGTTGCGACTGACAATTTTATTCAGCACAGAGAGGATTCACTAAATCAAAGAATGAAATTAAACTAGAACTTGATAACCGAAAGAAAAATATATATAGAAAACAGAGCAAAGAGTGAGAAAGAAAAATAATAATTTCCAAACATTTCAAAACTAATTCTCTCTCCTCAAGTTAGGGAAGACATGATTAATATTACACCACACTCAAATTCCGGTGGGGAGAGAGAGAAAGAGAGAGAGAATAACTGCAATAGCGAGGGAAAGCAAAAGAGAGGACATATGAAGGCACCAATTGATCTTAACCTCCACAAACATCGTCATCACCGAACAGACACAACAATATATACTAATATAACTTTGCCATTAAGGAATTAAAAAACAAATGAAGTAAAGCAAACATTGACAGCAACTAATGATCACACAGAGCTGGAGAGAGAGAGAGAGAAAGAGAGAAAGAGAGTTGAAAATAAAGACATTCACAAAAATGAAAAAGGAAACTTGAATTTTACAGGCGTGATTTACCGCCAGACGTCGAGGATGGATCACGTTGTCTTAGTGAGTTTTAGGGGAGACTCTTCACTCCTGACCAGAAGTATTTTAATCGTTGCACTGTGTTAAATATAGTGCAGTACACAAGCGAGATATAATAATTATAATACTTCGTAAAAATTAATTGATATTCTTGATTCATGTAACATCTGTTATAATGGTTTTTAATATTTTAGTTTCTTTAGACCTGTTTGTAAGTACTGTATATACAGTGTAACTAACATTATTGTTGCTGTTGCTATAAATGTCATTAATATAGTTTGTTTTATGATTATTTACATGATCGTCCCTACAAACATACAGCCAGACCTCTTCGGAACTTCGAATAATAATACATTAGAACGTCCCATTTTAGTAATTATATCCGTCTAGCGCACGTGCACGCACGCACGCACGCACATTAAAAGAAAACTGTCAGCTTTTATCTAGGAAATGAACCCTTAAAACCTGCCGCTGTTTGTAGTTTCTCCTCCTCATAACACTGAAAATTGTCCAATATTTCCACTTGGTTTATATCTCAGGTTTTATCCAGCAATTTTCCTCTTGTGGTCTAGGAATATTTTGCTTCTTTTCCTTTTTCCTTTTTATTGAGTTTCATGTCAAGAATTGACTTGTTAGGTGACATAATGAAGGACTGGATATTGTTTTCATATATAAAGTACAATGCCCTCAGATGAACACACACACACACACATCAGTCAGCCCTCAGTGAGACAAGACGTGTCCTGTAGGCACTCCTGATTGGATGCCAGGCAAAGTCCGCCCTGCTCCATCCCGACACCCTACCAGCCTCACTAAACCGGGATATCAGCAATGCATTCAAGTGATCAGTGCAATGATTGGTTACCAAACAGTGATCTAATCGCGTATTCCACAGAAAAAAAAAAAAAAACAAGCGTGATTCACAGCGAATCACCAGTGAGCAGTGTAGAACCATACCGTGGGCACTTTGTCAGTGACCTTCAAAATGCCTGAGTACAGCTGTATTTACATATACAGTGGATACTGTGTCAGCGACCCTCAAAGAGCCAACGACAAGGACTACCGCGGTGTTTACGACTAGACAAATATTAACAGATGTCTACCATTGTTGGTGGCCCACAAGTATGCCGCCATTGAGTTTAAGGCCACCGCGGAAAAACACTTCCGCCCGTCCACAACAACAGATATCAACAGATGTCCAACAGTGACGTACTCCAGGCGCACCTTGTACAGTTTAAAGTGAGGGAACGGATATCCTGATGGTAGTGTTATTGCTGTACTAAAATCACTAAACATATTCCACGCTCGCAGCCGTAGCCAAGGACGTCATAAACAGAAGCCCATCAGGACTATTACCTCCACTAGAAAACTAGAGAAACCTACTCCTGACAGACCGTACCAATACACTGAAGTTCCCCGAATATTGTACAATCTACCCTCCTTATTGCTCTCCAACGTCATTTCCTTCGGCAATAAATTTGACGAGCTGGCAATAACAGTCCGGTCAGTTGCTGCCAACAAAGTTGTCATTTGCCAGGAGTGGCAAATTGTTCCTGAAACTTACCACATTGAGGGATATCAGCTCGCTCATCACCTTCATTCACATAGACGTGGAGGGGCCGTTGCCCTCTTCTGTCAAGATGAATTATATCCATCACGCCTGGATGTTTTAGTCCCAGCTTATATAGAGGCATTATGGGTATGTGTTGTGCCATGTGCCCACCCTAGCCACACTGCCTCTATCATATGCTGCGTGTGCTATACCACCCGCCTCGCTCACCCACCAGAGACACTCTTATCGATCACCTCATTACCACTCCAGACCACCCCTGAGTTAGGTACCCATGTGCCAAGTTAGTACTATGCGGGGATTATAACGAAATTGACGCTACGGGTATCGAGGACCTGCTGCTACTATCACAAGCTGCTAATTTCCCCACACACGGTCAAAATACTCTTGACCTTAAGTTAACTGACTTAGCGGACCAGCACCAACCACCTCAACCAATGCCTTCTATCGGGTGTAGCACACACCTATCAGTGTTCTGGTCTCCAGCTCCCACTACCAGCCAAATACAGAGACCCTACATCAAGATCTACAGGCCGATTACTGACTCTGCAGTGCATTTCTTCGGGCAGTGGATAGTTCACCATCCCTGGACTGAAGTACTTAGTGTGGATGATGTGGATACCAAATGAATAAACTACACCACCACTATCACGGAAGCTAACCACCACTTCGTCCCCGAGAGTCCGTCAGATCACACCCTGCTGACTTGCCCTGGATCACACCTCGGATCAAAATACTTATGCAACAGAGAGACAGCGCCTCTTATCTCAATGATCACAACCGCTACAGGGTCTCATCGCAACCAATTCATCCGTGAAATACGCGTTGCAAAGAAATCCCACTAGACCAACATCAGTCAGTGGTATGGTACAGGCTTGATACAACCAGTCTCCCCGCTTACCTATCAGCCCCCTTTCCCACAGGCTTAGTGGAGGAATTTGAAGTAGTAAAACCTCTAGACAAACTGAAGTTAAAGCGCTCCACAACCCCCCTATTGACTTACCAATGAAACTCTACTAGGAGTTCTCCCCAGAACTAGCTAAACCCCTCTGCTCCATCATCAATGCTTCCCTCAGACAAGCAAGATCCCCAGCTGACTGGAAGACCTCGTATGTGTCACCAGTGCCCAAGTCAACCAGCCTACAATCCGTAAATGAGCTACGACCCATTGCCACCAGCCCCAATACTCAGCTTAATCTGGGAAAGTTTTGTTTTGACTGGGCTTATGCTGATATTGCAAGCACCATAGATCCTCAGCAATTTGGCAATATGAAAACTTCCTCCACCACTCACTGTCTTGTCAGATTTCTCACTACATATACCGCTATCTGGAAAAGCGAAAGACGTCTGTGGCCGTAGCCTTTCTTGACTTCACCAAGCATTTGACCTAGTTGACCACAATTAAAACATTAACAAAGATATCGACCTCGGGTTTCGGAGAAGTCTTATACCATGGCTTACAGACTTCCTTAGTGACCGACGCCAAGCCGTACGCTTCCGAGCGGCTGTCTCCACTTTTCAGTCACTCACCTGTGGCGTCTACCAAGGCACCAAGATGGGACCTCTCTGCCTTTTCATGCTTATCAATGATGTTCTAAGAGAAACCTCTGCTCGCTGGAAATACGTTGACGACTACACCATTGGGATCAGTGTGAACAACTCGGCTCCCAACTACACCGTTCTCCAGAATATATCGAACAGTCTCCAAAATTGGGACACCAACAACCACGTCACCATCAACCATACCAAGACCATGGTGATGCACATCAACCTCTCCTGTGACCTTGTCCCACATCCCTCCATTACTCTGGGCCCCAACACAATCCAGGTTGTGGACTCCACCAAGCTCCTCGGCGTCACTATAGATAACAAACTAAATTGGAAAACACACGTCAGTACAATTGACAAATCCTCCAGTTTTCGTCAACCACTCCTCCGCCGACTCAAGTCCCCCGGAGTTCCTGGGCACGAGCTCCTCAGTGCTTACTCAACATTCATACTTACCAAGTTCACCTATGCCTCCCCTGCCTGGTCTTCCTCCCGTAAATGCCACACAACGGAATCAACTAGAAGAAGCGCTCTCTCTGACCATCATCGCGACCTCATCTGCAAATTTGGTGAGAAGCTTCTATACCATCCTCGACACCGTCTCCTACTTCCACCCGAGATCCCTCTGACGCGAATTGCTGTTCGACACCTCAACCACATCCATCCAATACGAGCACGTACTGATCGCTATAAAAACAGCCCAGTCCCAACCATTGTAAAAATTATCAATAACTTGTAATCAAGCAGTGTGTTCACGCCCAACTAATCTTACCTTTTTGGACTGTTACTATGTTTAAATGCCCTGTAGTATGACCTTTACCCCACCTTGTTATTATATATCATATTTGTATCACTTAAGTTACTTGAATGTTATTTGTCAATCATGTGACCCATTCACCAATTATGTAACTGTATATTTTCAGCCTTATTATCACACACACACACACACACACACAAAACCGCACCCAGCCCATACGAGCACGAAATGATCGCTATAAGAACAGCCCAGTCCCAACCATTGTAAAAATTATCAATAATTTGTAATCAACCAGTGTATTCACTCTCAGTCGATCTTACTTTTTGCACTGTCACTATGTTGAAATGCCCTGTAGTTTGAGCTTCTCCCCACCTAGATATTATATATCATATTTGTATCACTTATCTTACTAGTATATTATTTGTAAATCAAGTGACCCATTCCGCAATTATGTAACTGTATATTTTCAGCTTTCCGGCTGCCATGCTCTTTCAATAAACCGTTAATTATTATTATTATTATTATTATTATTATTATTACACACACATTATTATCTCTCCCTCCTACTCCACATATCAAAAAGCGCTCAGTACACTGACCCTCTCAGCTCTCTCTAATCATCACCACGATCTCATCTGCAAGTTTTGGGTGAAGCTTCTTCATCATCCTCAAACCGTCTCTTGCCTCCACCCGAAATTCCTCGTCCGCGAATTGCTGTTCGACACTATAACCACATCCAGCCCATATGACCACGTATTGATCGCTGTAGGAACAGCCCAATTCAAATCATTGTATAAAATATCAACAACTTGTAGTTTACCTGTGTGTTCACTTCCTGTTTATTTCACTTTTGTACTGTAACTGTGCTGAAACTCTGTTAAATGACTCTTCCCCCCTTGTCATTATATGTAATATTAAATTGTACCACCAAAATCACTTGTATATTACTTGTCAATCATGTGACCCACTCCACAATTATTATCTCTGTTTATTGTATATTTTCAGTTTTTTGACTGCCATGTTATTTCAATAAACCGTTAATTATTATTAGTAGTAGTAGTAGCAGTAGTATTTACAACAGTTAAAGTGGTTTTTGACGACTTGTGAACCCTCAAGGTCGGACACATGAAGACAGAGTAATATTGTTAAAAGATTCATACCAGTTTTAAGTGAGAGTTGGGTTATATCAAGATTTAGCAATAAATCCCTTACTCGTCTTAATTGTAATGTCTCTGAGGACATGGAGGCTCGTCAGCTTTGTAAATTCCTTTTTACAAATGATAATGCTATAACAGCAATAGAGGAAGAGGAGGAATTACAAAGATAATTTTTTCATTAGTAGAAGAATCTTGTGAGTTAAAGTTTGAATATAAATGCTGAGAAGACGACAAAAGTTAATGATGTGGGAAAACAGGAGGCGATTGGATATAAGGTGAAGGAAGAATGGGAAAAGAGGGGAGGTTGAAGGAGTTATGTAGGACACAAATGTTGACGAGGGAAAAAAATAACGTATAAGATAGATTTGGCTGTTGTTGACGTATGAATGAAAATTAGTGTAAAATCTACAACTTCAATATCTAAAGAATGATTCATTTGATTTGTTGATTTTCATTTACATTATTATAGATATTGCTGTCAGTTACAATTAGTAAGATTCAACGACTTAGTTAAATATTTAGAAAATTATCTTCATTAAACAAACATCAGAATTACTGTGCCCTCAGCCAGTACAGTAAATAGCGTTCCTTGCAATATTTACAAGTTATGTCATATTTACCGCAATGTTCAATACGTGGTGCTCTGTAATAACTCCAGCCTTGGAGATGGTACAAAGAGTATCCGATATTTATATAGCACGACAAACATTAGGAGCTGAACAGAGAAAACCTTGACTGGGACTTGCGATGTACATAACGCAAACATTCATAAACCCGCTATTTTCATCCCGTATTGACACTGACTACACTAGGAAAATTATAATATGTAATGTGCTGCACGTTGAGCTGCAATGTTCGTCAACATTGGAGGAATATGGAATTTTATGATATATTTCTGCCAGAACTGGTTTTTTTAAGTTAGTAAAATGCTTTATATACCATTGTGGCGCCAAGCTGCAGACTAGTTACCTGATGTGCATAATGTTCAGGATGAGAGATAATGCATTTAGTACTGAAGTTTTCTCTGTCTCACATCACGTCAGGAAATAATCAACACCCAGACATAAAAGTCAATGTGCCACAGCCACATGACGCTAATGCTCACGTAAAATTCAGTCTTTTCCTTCATAAAATATCTTGTTCCCTTGGGTCCTTCAACTTAGAGAATAGTTTTAAATGTTGGCCCGAACTTCTTTTCATCTTTATTTAAATTTTGACTTTTGGCTTAGGCAAAATTACCAACTGATGCGTTATAATATGAATGAGTCACATTTTATGCTTCATATTCAACATTTGATGCTTAAGTCCATTTTGATATAGAATTAAAGTGTTTATAATTAGCATATTTTGATGACAACATTTTGGAGTTTCTCGAGTTGGGTCTCACTGGAATAACATAGATTCTAA
The DNA here is from genome assembly GCF_018991925.1 of Homarus americanus. Taxonomy (NCBI): domain Eukaryota; kingdom Metazoa; phylum Arthropoda; class Malacostraca; order Decapoda; family Nephropidae; genus Homarus; species Homarus americanus. The sequence continues at coordinate 15,011,168 of NW_024722227.1, forward strand.
TTCAAAACATTATATCCACCCCCCCACCCCCCGACGGAAATACATGGTTGTTGTAATAAGCCAATGTAAAAGAAAATTTATCAATACGTAAAAAAACTATATGTAGTAATAATAATGAAGCCTTTTTCACTTAACAGTCTGGTGTTAGCGATAAACATTTATACACGACGTGACGGTAGATGTGGTGGATATAAAGTTATCAAGTGAAGCGTTTTTTAAAGTAAAAATTCATATTTTGATTCAATACTGGCTGACAACAGGATCAAAGTTATTCTTTATATATATATATATATATATATATATATATATATATATATATATATACATATATATATATATATATATATATATATATATATATATATATATATATATATATATATATATACATATATATATATATATATATATATATATATATATATATATATATATATATATATATATATATATATATGAATATATATATATATATATATATATATATAAATATATATATATATATATATATATATATATATATGTATATATATATATATATATATATATATATATATATATATATATATATATATATATATATATATATATATATATATATATATATATATATATATATAACGTTTGCGTGTGTGTTTAGAGTAAATTGCAGGCAGATTGATCTAAGGCATCCCCTTTTATCTTTAATTGATCGTCGTTTCGATAATTTCAGTCACCTGCCTCGGGATAGTTTGGTAACATATTCTCTAACATTCAAGTATTATCTTCAGATAATCTCTTATGTAGTGACTCCGTGAAAACATGACAATATAATCATAGGATTTTATTAAATATGAATTCAGGATACATACCAACATTCAAAGTCCAGGGTCAAGTCTATCACAAAGCAGGATCCCTCTTACCACTGAAGATGAGTAGGCAAAGTTCCTCCAAATCTACTTCATGGGAGATCATGAAAAGCAGACTACTATCAGGAGTGGCAACATTCAAGGTGTCAGACATGACATTGTCCTATCTATCCAAGAAAAGCTGCATGAGCGTAACACATATGTACAGTCATTTAATAATGCCCTGGATGTTACCGCCACAGTAAGATAAGCTAGAAGAAAGAGAAAGAGAGGGATAACCATAATAAGATAAACTAGGCGAGAGAGAGAGAGAGAGAGAGGGGATGAGATGAGATAAGAGATATAGTGTTGACAACGAATTTGCTGACCAATCTGTTGAGGTGTTTCAATACGAAAACATATGGCCCTCGCCTCCGGGCTGAGATTGCCCTCGAGGGTAGTCTACTAATTTCTATAGGACAGACAACACGTTGGTTCAGACCACTAGACCCTAAAACGTGAGTGATCGTGAAGTATTAGAATCTGCTAAGAAAATCTAAATAACTTTAATAAGTATATTTGTGTACTGCAATTTGATCATATTATACCAATTGTCTCCTGTATCAATAGTTTTAACATGCGAGTTATATTTAAGATGTTAACAGGCTATGTACTGTATATTGATTGTATTATTCATATGATGTGTCCTGAGATAACAGCATTTGTTATATGAGAAATGTTCTTTAACAGGTTTTGACTGAATTATATGGTACGCGTCAACGTTGAGGGTTTATTTCTCCAGCAACAAACCAATAACGCTCCTATGAACGTTAACACTGGAAAACATGCCTTCTGACGAGTACAAAGTCAGGATCAAAGCAGACACCTTAATGTACTACAGTGAGACAATGTGGAGCCTCCCGGAGGGTGGCATCCTACCGTGGCCTAGCGAAAGGGTGGCGATTCTGCTAGTGTATATATATATATATATATATATATATATATATATATATATATATATATATATATATATATATATATATATATATATATATATATATATATATATATATATATATATATATATATACAGGGTGTTCCAAAAAAATGTGCTCACTCTTTGACTGACCATTACTCATATATTTTTTGTTTTTGTTTCAGGTGCGACTAACCCTAAATAATGTTATTTTCTTTAATTTAACTCATTAGACTTGTATCTTTGTCAATAAACACCTAAATCAAAACAAAAAACATATGAGTAATGGGCAGTCAAAGAGTGAGCACATTTTTTTGGAACACCCTGTATATATATATATATATATATATATATATATATATATATATATATATATATATATATATATATATATATATATATATATATATATATATATATATATATATATATATATATATATATATATATATATATATATATATATATATATATATATATATATATATATATATATATATATATATATATATACATACACACAGTATATGATAAAATTTTATAACGAAAATTACTGATCTGACGAACGGGGAACCACAAGTAAGGCAGTCATTAGCTTGGCAAGTTTAAATAAAGCCTTTGCGCAGCGCCCCCAAGCAGCCAAGCAGAGGAGTCAGGAACTAACTGGCCCATCTCACATACTGTAGGCCTATGAAAATTAAATGCACTATCAAATTAATGCATACACTATTGACGAAGTTAAATGACAGCTATAAAATTTACAAAAGTTATTTTGAATAGTTTTCCACTTCAAAATATGTTACGTGTGTCCTTAGGAAATAATTAAAATACGAAAGTGAATGGCGTCATGCGGTCATGAATTAATAACATATTTAGTGGAAAGCTGTAGAGGACATCCGTGTCTAGAATTAAATAATGTATATATATTAAAATAGTGCTAATCTTTGCCTAAAAATAAATAGAGGATAATCAGGGGATAATTTAATATTTAAAAATTAGGTAGTCCCTTAGAGCGGCAGGCGTGCCTGGAGACGGACGCTGGTCATGCTTAGCTGTTCACTTGTGGCAAGCAGACAAGCAGCGCCTCGCTCGTCGACAGAAAAGTTCACGTAGCCTCAAAATCTTGTTGGCTCTTTCAACCGTGTGCACAAATAAGTTCAGTTCGATTGCAGACATTGTTTAGATAGGGCGGGGAAGAATTTAGCAGCAGCTAATAAAAGTCCAATTGCAGGAGTTGCAGAATCTCTCAGACGGAAGTGCTGTTTATAGCGAATAGGCCCCACATGGTCGACCTGGTTTTCACTTGGATCTCCCGGGATAGACAGATGCCTGCAACACACGCATGTAAGAATCCCGCTGATGACTGACATCAAACCGACGTTACACACACCACAGCTAAGAGAATTTATTAGATGGAGGGAAAACTACATCTCTCTTCTAGCTGCGGCATGGTACACCTGACCTAACTGGGCAGGATTAACTCCCCCTCCTATAAAGTAATTGGGAGAGAGAGAGTTTGCCCTGGGTGCAGAATGAGTGGAATGAAATGTTGAGCTCTGGGAAACAGAAATTCCCATGGTGCTAGTGAGTACTGTGTGCCCATCGAGTATCAACTATGAGTGTCTGTGGTTTGACTTACCATGTCCTGGTGTGAGGTCGACGACCTTGATTTTTGATCTGACACTCTGGACGTGGGAGTGCGTTTTAAAGGAATGTTTGGTGCTATTGAGCACGGTTACGGGTATGGTGGAGAAAAGCGGTATGAGACACGAGTGGTGAAGCGAGCTGTATGACCGTCCACTGACCTGGGTTTGAGCCACCTGTTGAGTATGGTGAGAGTTGGAGTGAACCCAGCTGTCTAGGTGCCCAACTAACGACGTGACGATCGTTTGGGGTCATCAACTCTCCTCTACCTCGGCTCACAATACCACATATCTTCAAGCAGCTTAGTGAAAACCTTTTACTAACGGGAAGCTAAAGCTTCTCTCAACTGTACAAGGTCTGAGTGGCTCACTCCCTTCCGTTTCATGGATGTACTGGGGGTAAAGTGAAGCCAGCTGAGTGATACAGGGTCACACACTGGGACCAAGAGTCCAGTGGAACTTAGAGGTACATTTCCAAGGTTGAGAAAGGCTGGTTTGGGCCTTAAACTACAGGTGCCTGTTGGTTGTGCCTTAAAAAACTACGGAGTGCAGGTGGAATCTATGTGTTAGGTGAGGAAGCATAGTTCATGGGTATTGGTGGACTCAGTAACTTCTTATTAATAGTGATAATATTTTTGTGTGTACTTAATACTATTTTTTTCAATTACTAATGTATGCATTTAATATTTCCTTATAATTTCAACCTCAGGTATAACCCTTGCTCCCCAGAGTAGTGTTTAAGTTAGGTTAGGAGGTGTGTATCTGTTGGGGTAATATAATTTTGCTGAGTGCCCTGAAGGCCTACTCAGGGTGGAGTTAATAAGTTCTATTTTTTATACCATTTTCTCAGTGCTAGATATCATTTTGTTGAGTGCCCTTAAGGCCTATTTATTGTAGAGCTATTGATTTCCTATTTTTTTATAAAATCTTCTCAGTGATTGATATTATTTTGTTGAAAGCCCTTGACATCTGAGCTACTAGAGTAGTCGTGAGCATGGATACATGCCCACATTCAAAGTCCAGGTCAATATCACAAAGGGATCCTCCTAGTACTGGAAGATGAGCAGGCAAAGTTCCTCAATCTACTTCATGGGAGATCATGAAAACAAACTACTATCAGGTGTGGCAACATTCAAGGTGTCAGACATGACATTGTCCTACCTATCCAAGAAATGCTACATGAGCGCAACAAGTATGTACAGTAATTTTAAAAATGCCCGGAAACATTCCTTCTGCCGAGTACAAAGTCAGGATCCAGACACCTTAATGCACTACAGTGAGACAATGTGGAACCTCCCAGGCGTCCTACCGTAGCCTAGCGAAAAGACCGAGGAGAGCGGCAATTCGCTAGTATATATATATATATATATATATATATATATATATATATATATATATATATATATATATATATATATTTTTTTATATATATATATATATATATATATATATATATATATATATATATATATATATATATATATATATATATATACAAGGAAAGAGAAAAGTTCCTTTCGTGGTTATCCTTTATCACAATGCACCTAGAGTGATTTACTTGCATATATATATATATATATATATATATATATATATATATATATATATATATATATATATATATATATATATATATATATATATATATATATATATATATATATATATATATATATATATATATATATATATGTAACCGGTCGGAATTTACTGGACTTTATTTTCTCACTTGACTTGGGGTTTATTAAAGATTATAGATGGTAATGGCAGTGGAAGCGCCCCTTTGAGAAAAATCCCGAACCAGCACAAGAACACTTAAATCTACTAAACAAAATGAATTGTCCGTGACCCGTGGAAGGATAGCGTCTGTGACTGGGATGAATGAGACACACTGTAAAATTTAGACACTTATATTCCCTCCAACTCTACAAACACAATCAAATAATGGTACACCAATATGCGCACCTCTTAACTTGAACTTAAAACACTACTCTGGGAAATAAAAGTTATACATGACATTGAAATTATTAGAAGCTCAGGCAACAATAAATTTGAAGTATTAAGAAATGTTGCTTGCACACATGAAACAGGCCTTAAGGGCTTTCACAAAATAATATCAGTCACTTAGGAAATGGTATTAAAAAATAAGAAATTAACTACTCTACAATGAATAGGCCTTAAGGGCTTTCAACAAAATAATATCAGTCACTGAGGAAATAGTAATAAAAAATAAGAAATTAAATACTCTACAATGAATAGGCCTTAAGGGCACTCAACAAAATTATATCACCCCAACAGATGCACTCTTCCTATCCTAACTTAACCACTACTCTGGGGAACAAGGTTATACCTGAGATCAGAATTATGAAGAAAAATCAGATGCATTAAAAGAATCAAATCACAGTATCACTCTGGTTCCACTTAATGACACAAACATTCAAACAATACTATCAAAATTATTTAGGAACTATTAAACTACACACGTCAAGATAATATCAGTCTGAGAAATGGTATTAACTACACCCGTAATAAGGGAGATAAAATGTTCCTCTAGGTATCTCCTAGAGTCCTAGACTCACGGTCTCAGTGTGTGACCATTACTTTACTCAGATAGCCTCAGTGTACTCCCAGTGCGTCCATGGGCAGGAAGAGAGAACGCCAGCAGGTGTCTATGGCCAGTAGGTAACACTTCTAGCTGACCGAGGACACGTGGTGTTGTGCACCCGAGTGGTAAGAACTGATCACCCACTGCTGATGCTGGTCCCGTGTCGTTTAGTTGTCGGGAGCACTCGTTCACTCAAGAGATCCTTTGCTACCCCGCTAAACAGTGACAGGCCTACACTGATCGGTCCAATGGCGACAATCGCCACCCTCAATCATCAACTGCAGTCTCAAACGGCAGTCAATCTCTCTCAGTAAACTCCGGTCAACTCCGGTCAAGTGGGTTCTGACGGAAACCTTGTTATACTGCAATAGCGCAGCACAGGTGACTAGGCCACGTGACTATTTCTGTGACGGACGCGCAGGGACGTCTTGTATGTCTGAATGCTTCTCCGTGACTCAGGGAGGGCCCGCGTCGCGTCTCTCAAGGCGTTAGCTTAGGCCTACGTGACATATTTTCCGCCTAACTAATAACTCCTTGGGACACCCGTAACATTATTCAGACTGATAAACGATCAATAATAATTTCAAATTCAATAATAGTCCCTTACTTCATGAATCGCATCATTATTAATTCGGTAAATTACATTTAATATCATATAGGCCTAGTTCCACCATCTCTCGCTATGAGCAGGAAGCGCTCTCTTCCCTCCCACGACCTTGAACGCTCAGTGTTGCTAATGGCGGGGCATTTGAATTTCTGAATATTACATATATATATATATATATATATATATATATATATATATATATATATATATATATATATATATATATATATATATATATATATATATTTCATTAGCCCAATAAAGCATGCGGACTTCTACATACAATCAACACCTCAACCCGCCAGGATTCGAACCCACGGCCCACAATCCTATGACTGTGACCGGGGAACGCTAACAGCTGGACCACCAGGATACAAAAGCAGTCCTAGACTTTGTTGGGCTTTATTGGGCTAATAAAATATATATGGATCCTCGTGTTTCGAGGCCGTATTTGGTAAAACGTTACTCTGACCACCTACGTGATACGGGTGGTCCCCATTAGAGGTTCACGGCGCCATAAGCTCGTTGAACAGGCTTTGTGTGAAATATAACACAGTCTAGGTCTGCTTTTGTATCCTGGTGGTCCAGCAGTTACGTTCCCCGGTCACAGTCATAGGATTGTGGGCCGTGGGTTCGAATCCTGACGGGTTGAGGTGTTGATTATATATATATATATATATATATATATATATATATATATATATATATATATATATATATATATATATATATATATATATATATATATATATATATATATATATATATATATATATATACAACTGATAGTGGGCACCTTTCCTGCCCGGTGAAAGTTTGAACGCTCGCACTTGGCTAGCATACAGCAAATGAGGGTGCGGCAAGTCCCTAGACTTGCATGGTTAATTAGGGTGCGCCAAGTCCCTACACTTGCATTGTTTTCCATCGTAAATAAAATGGTTAATTAATGCCTTCCTAAAGAAACCATCGACATGGGACCAGGTTTGTTCCACTCTACGAATTTTTTTGCGATTTTTCCACCAAGTTTGATGAAAAACGATTGTGCCGTTTGTGCTGCCCAGAACAGACAGACAGACACACGGCTATTCCTAGAGTATATTAGACAAGTGATCGTGGGCCCTTCGTGCCCGGTGGCGAGTCCGGTGGTACAGTTTACTCAGGCGTGAAAGTTCGAACCCCCGTGCTTGGCTAGAGTACAGAAACATCGTTTTCCAGATGGTCATGGTTATTATAATCATAGGCGTGGTTGTTATAATCAGGGTCGTGGTTGTTATAATCAGGGTTGTGGTTGTTATAATCAGGGTTGTGGTTGTTATAATCATGGTCGTGGTTGTTATAATCATGGTCGTGGTTGTTATAATCATGGTCGTGGTTGTTATAATCATGGCCGTGGTTATTATAATCATGGTTGTGGTTGTTATAATCATGGTTGTGATTGTAATAATCATGGTCCTGGTTGTTATAATCATGGTCGTGGTTGTTATGATCATAGTCATGGTTGTTTTAATCATGGTCGTGGTTGTTATAATCATGGTCGTGGTTATGATCATAGTCGTGGTTTAATAATCATGGTCGTGGTTGTTATAATCATGGTCGTGGTTGTTATAATCATGGTCGTGGTTGTTATAATCACGGTCGTGGTTGTTGTTATAAATCATGGTCGTGGTTGTTACAATCATGGTCGGTTATTATAATCATGGTCGTGGTTGTTATCATGGTCGTGGTCGTGGTTATAATCATGGTCGTGGTTGTTATATCGGGTCGTGGTTGTTATAATCATCATAATCATAGTCGTGGTTGTTATAATCATGGTCGTGGTTGTTATAATCATGGTCGTGGTTGTTATAATCATGGTCGTGGTTGTTATAATCATTGGTTTATAATCATGGTCGTGGTTGTTATAATCATGGTCGTGGTTGTTATCACCTAGTCGTGGTTGGTCGTGGTTATTATAATCATGGTCGTGGTTGTTATAATCATGGTCGTTGTTATAATCGTCGGTTGTTATAATCATGGTCGTGGTTGTTATAATCATGGTCGTGGTGTTATAATCGGGGCGTGGTTATAATCATGGTCTTGTTATAATCATGGTCGTGGTTGTTATAATCATGATCGTGGTTATTATAATCATGGTCGTGGTTGTTATAATCATGGTCGTGGTTGTTATAATCATGGGCGTGGTTGCTATAATCATGGTCTTAGTTGTTATAATCATGGTCGTGGTTGTTATGATCATGGTCGTGGTTGTCATAATCATGTTCGTGGTTGTTATGATCATGGTCGTGGTTGTTATAATCATGGTCGTGGTTGTTATAATCATGGTCGTGGTTTAATAATCATGATCGAGGATGTTATAATCATGGTCGTGGTTGTTATAATCATGTTCGTGGTTGTTATGATCATGGTCGTGGTTGTTATAATCATGGTCGTGGTTGTTGTAATCATGGTCCTGGTCGTAATTGTTACAATAAGGGTCGTACCTGAGACTAACACAGGTAGAATAAACCCCACCTAATTTTTAATCTTAATAAACCCAGATTACCCTCACCTAATCAACAGGATTAGAGACCATTAGGATTGTACCACCAATGCCGATACATTTCACACTGGATTATTAACAAAACATTTAATCACATTTCCAATAGCAAATGTCTTACGGATATCTTATCAAGTTGTGAGATCTTACTTGTCTATATAATTATGTTTTACTCTTGCAAATCTAGTATACTATAGGAAGAAATAGAATAAAGATTAGAATAATTAGTTAAAGAAATATTCGCCATAAGGAGAGGTTAAAATCATTAAAAAAAATTATTATGAATCACCGATGATCATTCCGAGATCAATTATATTATGAAGAGAAGTGACCTTGATTCTGGTTAGATTAGTCACCGTCTGCTTAAGTCCTCACCTGTGTTAAGTCATCATAGTCTGCATCTACGTTAGTCAGTTTTAGGCCCATCTCACATGACTGGCCGACCATCGATGTTCTTTCCGCGCGAGGGTGTTAGTTTTCAATGCTTCTTATTATTTACGCTGGTGGATGTAAGACCTCCTACCCTCACTGACGCAGCTATGGTCAATTTAGTGTTCTTCTTGTTTATAAATGCCTTCTAATCTGTCTCAAGTCCATCCTTTCTGTCTATTGCCATCCCAACTGTCTGCTCGTCTGCGTGGTGTTTGAATGTAAGCCCGTCTGTACTCTTTGTGTCGTCAAATCTGTCTGTCTTATCCGTTGTTGGCGTGTGTCTGCCTGTTTGTCTAATGTGAACCACTCAGTCAGCTGTCTGTGTGTCTGTCTGTCATGTTAGTTGCCATATTGTCTATTTGTGCATGTATGAATCTGTCTATTTTTGTCAATCTCCTTACAGTTTCACTGTCTATGTTCACCCTGTGTCTATTGCAGTCTGTCTGTCTGTCTATACGTATGTGTCTGTCTTATATGTTGTCTTTGTTTAATAAGGTATTCTGGGAACTTTAAAAAACACACCCCTCCATTCATACCTCCACCTCTCACTATCCGTCTCTCCCATCACCTTTCCTCGCTCGCCTCTTAAGGATAATAATGATTCAGTCTCTCTTCTTCTCCTTCTCTTCTCCCTTTCTATCTTCTCCATGCATTCCTGTTATTATCTTTTTATCTCTTCTCCTTTCCATGTACAGTCAGCCACAGGAATAAGTACACACTGTAGCTGTAATGTTTGGTAACGTTGAAACTGTGCATCCAGACGCATGATGAAACTCATCTCCCTCCCCACCTCTTATCTCTAACTATTTTCTATTTCCCCTTGTATATTCTTCTATTTACTCATCTTCCTTCCTTTACTAATCAAAACAACATTAAAAAATAAGTAGGCGAAGAGAAAAAGTGGGGGGAAGAGGAGGGAGCCGTACGATAACTGCAATCGTCCGGCCGGCAGACAGAGTACAGGGACATCTTTTGCCAGCGTAAATAAAATGAATAATTAATGCCTACCTAAAGAAACCATTGACATGGGACCAGGTTTGTTCCACTCTACGATTTTTTTGCGATTTTTCCACCAAGTTTGATGAAAAACGATTGTGCCGTTTCGGCTGCCCAGAACAGACAGACAGACAGACAGCTAGTCCTATAGTATATATATATATATATATATATATATATATATATATATATATATATATATATATATATATATATATATATATACATTCAGAAATTTCAGTGCGATTTAGAGACGCCTCGTCATATTGGCGATACTGAGTTTTCAAGGTCGTCTGAGGGAGGACAGTGCTCTCACAACAGTAGTGAGAGGTTCTTGAACTGCACTCATATAATATTAAGTATACTCTGGCGACTTAAATTGGAGGCGAATTATGAAACTAAATATCAGTTATTAAATTAAAAAGAATTATAGATCGTTTCCCGGTCTGAAAACGTTGTGTACGTCCTAATTAAGCTGTTAGTCGGGTGATAAATAAGTCACTCCGTCAGACTGACGCTTTGTAGGAGCGCGTGGCAGAGTCGGGAGAGAGTGATCGGGCAGGACCACCCTGCGCTGTACCCAGGAGAGACGATCACGTGAACTGGTTCCTTCGTTTATTTAACATCAGTATTAACAAGTGAATTTTATTCAATCTCTCAGAGCTTAGATAGGGCGGTAGGAACAAACAATGAGTGAGTGACGGTGATGTGAGACAATAGCTAACAGACCGGGTTTTTTGCAGGGTTCTGTAGAGCCCACGAACGTCCACTGTCGGTATGAACGTTCGCTGACGGTATGAAACGTCTACACATGAGTGGTATGAAACGTCCACTCACCAGAGTTGAAACTACGCTGTTGAGTATGGTGAGAATTGGGGTGAAACCAGCTGTCTGGGTGTACAACTAACGACGTGGGACCATCGTCTGTCCCTGTTTGACGATCGTTTGAGGTTATCAGATCTCTTCTACCTCGGCTCACAATATCACATATCATCAAGCAGTTTAGTGAAAACCTTTTACTAACGGGAAGCTAAAGCTTCTCTCAACTGAACAAGGTCTGATTGGCTCACTCTCTCCCGTTTCATGGCTGTACTAAGTGTAAAATGAGGCCAGCTGAGTGAATGAATGGTCACACACTGAGACCAGGAGTCTAGTAGAACTTAGAGGTACATTTTCCAAGGTTGAGAAGGACTTGTTTGGGCCTTAAAGTATGGGTGCCTGCTTGGTTGTGCCTTAAGAAACTACGGGTGCATGCGGAATCTATATTTGAGGTTAAGGAGCATGTTTTCACGGGTATTGGTGGACTCAGGAACTTCTTAATATAGTGATAATATTTTTTCAGTGACTGATATTGTCTTGCTGTGTGTGGTTAATATTTCTTAAATAATTTTGATAGAATTGTTTTTTAATGGTTGTGTCACTAATTGATGCCAGAGAAAAAGGGAACTGTTTTTCAGATGAGGTTCCGCCTTTCTGTTGTAAGTGATACTGTGATTTATTTCCTTTAATGCAGTTAATATTTCTTTATAATTTCTTATTTTTTATACAATTTTTTCAGTTATTGATATCATTTTGTCGAAAGCCCTTAAGGCCAGGTTCAAGAGGTCTGCATCTGTTGGTGTAACATAATTTTATTGAGTGCCATTAAGGCCTATTCATGGTGAAGTTAATAATTTCTTATTTTTTTTACCATTTTCTCAGTGATTGATATTATTTTGTTGAAAGCCCTTAAGGCCTGCATCTGTTGGTGTAACATAATTTTTGTTGAGTGCCCTTAAGGCCTATTCATGGTGGAGTTAATAATTTCTTATTTTTTTACCATTTTCTCAGTGATTGATATTATTTTGTTGAAAGCCCTTAAGGCCTGTTTCATGTGCGCAAGAAACATTTCTTAATACTTTGGATTTATTGTTGTCTAATGAGGCATTTTCTAAGTTTCTATTTATTTCAATATCATGTTTAACCTTTATTCCCCAGAGTAGTGTTTTAAGTTCAGGTTAAGAGGTGCGCATGTGTTGGTGTACCACTATTTGATTGTGTCTGTAGTGTTGGAGGGAATAGAAGTGTCTAAATTTTAGTGCGTCTCATTTACCCCAATCACAGGTGCTATCATTCCATGGGTCACGGAGAATTAATTTTGTCAGTAAATTTAAGTATTTTGTGCTCGTTCGAGTTTTTTCTCCATGGGGCGCTTCCACTGCATTTACCATCTAATAATAATAAACCCCAAGTCAAGTGAGAATAAAATTCCATTAATTCCGACCATATATATATATATATATATATATATATATATATATATATATATATATATATATATATATATATATATATATATATATATATATATATATATATATATATATATATATATATATATATATATATATATATATATATATATATATATATATATATATATATATATATATATATATATATATATATATATATATCACAATTGGGCCGCCATATGGGGATTTCTCAGCGTGGTGGTGGAGGCTAATATGACTGAAGGAGGTAGCCAGGGTGGGCTCTACGATCCAGGAGTTTCATTATCATATATATTAAGAGTGAAGGAGGTTTACTCGCTGTAAAAAATGAGAGGTGGGCGTCTTTGTGTTTCATTAATCTTCAACTTTAACCTGCATTGGTAAAGCTTTTGTTACATTCATCAGCATTTATCGACTTACTTACACTTTTTATATTGTTTAATCGTTCATTTTTTTCATATTTACTGGAGCTGATTATATCATAAATTATATATTTGTGTATGTGTTACATAATATAGGGATAGTTGTAACATTTTGATGGCGTCTGTGATTTTTTTTAATCCTTCGATTGGCCATAGACAATCATATAAGAATACAGTCGTTCTTAGATTTCATGAGGAGAGGGAGGCAGTGGAAAATGGTGGCATGAAGATGCTTCTCTTGACTCGGCCAATATTGTTCTCAGGACCGTATTCACAGTCGCCATGCCCGACGGTCGACCATCGAGAACCCAAGGCTCATGTAGGACGATGTTATTCTATATATATATATATATATATATATATATATATATATATATATATATATATATATATATATATATATTCATAAAATCACAAGGGGAAAAGGAACACACACACATAATTATAAGCGAGGTACATTAGCCAAAGAAACACCTCATTGCAGAATCTAATTACCTTTTTTAATATTCTAAATATTTTCAGGGATACGATATCATGTCATCAAGACTATGAAGTAAATAAAAACTATACAGTATAAAGGACGCCTCAGTTTGATTAGACATTGATTATGATTTTTTTAAATATGATCAATACGTGAATTTATTAATCTGGTATAAACATTACTGATAACATTTCATTTGGAGAGAATCATTTCAGCGTTTAAAAGGTGGCAATAGACTGTTTTTTAAATAAGTGTGTGTGTGTGTGTGTGTGTGTGTGTGTGTGTACACACACACACACACACACACTCCACTTCTTATCCAAAAAATAATCTTCCGAGACCTGTCGCTATTCGTAGTCTCTCCTCGACAGAACACAGAAAATTGCCTAAATATTTCCACGTGGTTTATATCGCAGGTTTTATCCAGCAATTTTCTTCCATGTGTGTTCTTGTGTTGATTCGCGGCATCGTTAACTGTACTGTCACTGTCTCTCGTGCCTCGGCTGCCACCTACTGTGATGCATTATGTGTATTACCAGCACTGCTCTGTTATTAGTGCTACCCACCAGCACTCATTTGTAAGGCACTCGACTGTTAATATCACCACTATCACTTTCCCATTAACTGTAATACTGGCAATCACCTATTAACACGACTACTACCACTCATTTATTAACACTAATACTAGCATTCTCCTATTAACTCTACAGTATTACTAGCACTCATTAACACAACTATTAGCCCTTACATATTAACACTACTACTAGCACTCACCTATTAACACAAATACTAGCACTCACATATTAACACTATTACTAGCACTTGCCTATTGACACTCCTGCTAGCACTTACCTATTAACACTACCACTGGCATTCATCTTTTATCATTACAGTAATACTAGTACTTACTTGTCAGTGCTGCAAGAAGTAGTTACCTTTTTACAACACCTCTAGTACTCACTATTAATATTTCAATTAGCACTAGCCTATTTCCATTACTACTAGCACTTCTTGGAGGGTTTTGCCTTACCTACAAGTGTATCTTAATCCTGATGCCTTCGTAAGTATGAACAACCTGTACTCATTCGTTGGAGTCTATGTAAATTTGCGATTTTTCATTTTTGTTATGTCTAACACCAACTCAAAGTACATCTATAGTATTAGTGACGCTTCAAAATAACCTTTAATTTAAACAGATCTACTTAGGTTGATGTAGATAAAACTACTTTTATTTGTTATGTTTATGTTCACTTAGTCAACAATAACATAACACCAGTTAGTGTTCACATGTTTTCTGTAAATAAACCCTTTATATATATTCCTACTTTGATAACAATATGGCAGTATTATGCTCTAACATCAGTATACTCGATCGTACTGAACTAGCTCCGCTGATCTCTATTTTGTGGTTATAGGGATTTAATGTACAAAAGTTCCAACACACCACTGCTTCTCTTGTTTACTTAATTTCCGTTCATGACCTGCAGTGTATGTTGTGTTTACGTTTATGTAACACTTGTCCTCTCATTGTTTCACTGTTAATAGACTTATTCGTTAACGGATAACTGTTTCTGAAATCTGTAGGGCTAATGTTGGTTGTTTTGTGTGTATGCCCGGGTGATGTTTCCCACTTTGTTGTCCTTGTTGTGTGTTGAATGTTGTTTGTTCTGTTATTGTGGTTATTGTCGTGATACAGGGGATCATATTAGGCTGGATATTACTCGCATCTATTCTGTTTATTTCCACGTTGGATGCAGTTATTGCCATGTTTTGGGCGATGTGTTGTTGTCCAACTAGCTCGCTTTGTTGTACTTTTCTCTCTCTCAATATGAAATTTTAAATGCCAGAAAATCTAGGTATGAATTTTTATTTTGAAGAGAATTAAGTTATATATTTTTCGGAAAGACACAAACAATGTTTTTAAATAAAAAGTTTGTAAGATAATATATTCAGATTCAACATAAAGCAGGGGTTTAACCGCTGTTAAAACTCCTCTTACGCTGAGTAGTCATCTCCCTCACTTGATCTGGACAGCTGCCTGCAGCTGAATAAATCCAGATGTCCCGTGAACACGGAGATAGTGGCCCATACTGAAAACCCCAATTTTACGTTTCTCGACAGTCTTACCCATTTACAGCCGGCCCAGGAGGCACGTCCTCCGGTGTCTTGCGGAGGAAAACTGGAAGCTGGGCAGAGAGTCAAGTAGCACACAACGGGTACAACCACTTGACAGATGTTCTGTGTAATCAATGTAAATATTATATATATATATATATATATATATATATATATATATATATATATATATATATATATATATATATATATATATATATATATATATATATATTAGGGTGGTCCAAAATATCACATATTTGTATACGTTTTCTCCACAAGGTTTATTTTTGTCCATTAGGTACAAAATGCATCCCAGAAAAAAATTGGATCATTTAAAGCATATTTAGAGGTCAATCCAATGTCCTCTTTTTTCCATTTAGTACGTAATAAGGATTTTTCGGGGCTAGATAAACACATTATAAACACATTGTCTTTATTCAGCAAAATATACTATTTAGATTGATAATGAAATAATTGTAGAACTGATGAGATATAAATGAAATAAGTAACTTCATCTGATTAATGGTAACCCTTGTCTGTGTTTCCTGTTTCAACCTGTCATTGTCAGTCCCTATGACTCAATACTTGACTCTTTGCCCTTTCCAAATAGGCAACTAGGCTATATACATTGAAATATACCCAATATAATGTGTTGTGTATATTAAGACTGTATCATGCGGACAAGAAAATTCAGTCCTACACTACAAGTATAATATGCAAAATGGATTGACCTCTAAATGTTAATGAATATGGATAAAATTTTACAGACCTTATCTATGAACCAAATGGACAATTTTAAGGCTTGTGGAGGCAATATATTACTACTTATATTTTTTACCATATAGTTTTGGACCACCCTAATATATATATATATATATATATATATATATATATATATATATATATATATATATATATATATATATATATATATATATATATATATATATATATATATATATAGAGCTAGCATTATATGGCCTGAATGAGTAGACAACACACACACACACACACACACACACACACACACACACACACACACACACACAGAGGAGTGTAATTATGAAATATATTCATCGAGGCGTCCCCTTGCGAAAGACTGAATATTTGAAACAGGATTACTACATCCAAAGTACACAATGACCGAAGACCAAGTAAACATTAATCATTACACAATCTTCAATTCAATTTCAATTTCAATTGTTTATTCCTTGATAGAGGAAGCGGGATCCTAGTGCTGTCACTAGGTACCCCTGTACAATGACACCAGAAGCATCTGGCAAGTGTGACAAGTATATACAGTATAAATATTATATAGGGGCTTACTAAAGCCTAAGGAAGGAAGGATATTCCTTTAACACATAATCAATATTATTTGCAAAATATCTGGTCAGTACGGGGAGGATCATCGTGTCTCCGTCAGGGGGTCGTGGAGTGGTGGTCCAGCAGGCGTCACGGAAGCGTTGTGTGTGGGGATATCTTAGGAGGTAGTGGATAAGGGTACTGCTGTCGGGTCTTCTGCATAATGCACAAGAGCGTTGCTCGGGGGATGCAGGGATACCAATCTCCCAAGCAAAGTCATACCCAATGATAATACGGGCAGAAATCACGTCCCCTTTCCGCGACCCTTTCCCGTAGACGTATGAGAGGTCAGGAAGTTTAGGGAGGACATCGTACCAGGTGGGCGGGGAGTCCAGGGGAATGGCTGCTTCCCGAGCTTCTCTCTGTTTTCGGCTAATTTGGGTCCTAATCTGTAAGAATGTTCGAGGAACAACGTAGTCAGGTGTGGCCTTGTTGCAGCCAGTCTTGGCAAGGCCATCTGCTGCCTCATTCCCCAAGATACCGACATGACTGGGTATCCATAGGAATGTCACAGGACGGCCTGCATCCTGAAGTGTGGATGTTAACCCTCGTATTCGGAGGATGAGGTCCTTATTTTCCCCTGATCCAAATGCGATCCCGTCGAGAGCAGACCTGGAATCGCAGCAGACAAGCAAGGGGCAGAAACCATCTGCTTCTTCCTCAGCGAGAAGGGCTATTCGTTCAGCCTGAGTGGAGGATGCCCCATCAGAAACTCTGAGAGACAGTTTGATAGGCTCAGGGGCATCAGGACGGGAGATGTAGACACCAGTCCCGGCCCTACCTGTAGCGGGGTCAACAGAACCATCAGTGTAGAGGACAACCCTACCTGGGGACCAGTGGGCGATCCTGGAGAGGTGGTATTTGCAGAGAATAACAGGGTTCACGTGGGATTTCGGGAGCGGTCCACCGAGGGCAATCACTTCAGGTTGAAAATCCAGCCAGGGAGAAGGAGACGAACCAACAGCAGGGGTGACAATAATATCAGGCAGGAGGTCGTGTTCCTGAAGGGCTCGGATGAGTGACCTCGCCACTGTCTTCTAGATGGAGGTCGGTCTCGGACAGCAGGAGTCAAGTTGGTTTGGACATAGTTGCCCCGAGGATCCCGTAGAATGGAAACGGCAGTTTTTAGGTAAAACTCCTGGACACGATCCTGTAAGGGGGAAAGACCAAGTTCGGTATATAGAGAAGTAGAGCGTGTCCACTGAGGAGCCCCAAGGATGATACGAGCAGCTTTCCTCTGGATAACTTCGAGACGGTTGACAGCAGTCCGACTAATGTTGACGAGGGCAGGGGCGGCGTAGTCGACACAGGAACGGACAAAGGACTTGTACATGGTGAGAAGTACAGGGCTGGTGGCACCAAGGGAATCCCTGCACATGGTAGAGAGGGGACCGAGACGCCGAAAGCGTATGTCTCGAAGATAGCGGACTTCAGGGATCTGACAACGTGTGCGAGTTACATACACACCCAGGTATTTTGTCTCATTAACCCAGACCAAGGGCGTTCCTGATAAGAGAAGGGGTGGAGGTACAACACGACCGTGCCACATGGCTTTTGTTTTTGCAGTTGAAAGAAGGAAACCAAGTGAATCACACTCTCTGAAGACCAGATCAAGGGCTTACTGCATGCTGAGGTAGTCAGGGGCTTGGAGGAGGACATCGTCGGCATATCCTGAGTGGACAACTTCTGTCGGCCACGGGAGAGATGCAATGGAGTGCATGAGATTGTTAAACAAGGTGGGACTCAGGACTCCACCTTGAGGGGTGCCGAGGTTCATTTCTTGAACAGGAGACATAGAGCCTTCAACGCGAACCCGGGCCTGACGTCCAGTGAGGTAAGAGGCGATCCATTGTAGAAGTTTCCCTTTAACCCCTAACCGCGCAAGTTCAGCTAAAATGAGGGCAGGCTGAGCCGTATCAAAGGCTCCCTTGATATCAAGGAAGACGGAGATGCGGGCTGTCTGATTGCAATAAAAGGAAGCAATGGAGTGTGCTGTGCTGCGATGTTGTATGAAACCATTGAGGGAGTTGTGGAAGCCGCCTATGGTGTGAAGAAGGCGACGATGGAGTATCCTCTCCATCATCTTGCAAACACAGGAGGTAAGACTAATGGGTCGATATTTCCCAGGATCTCCCGGCTTAGGGATGGGGATAATAGTGGCATTTTTCCAGTTGGACGGGAGAACCCCATGTTCATAAGACATATTGTAGAGAGCAAGCAAGGGGCCGTTAGGAATATTAGTACAGGCGTTGAGGACGGAGTAGTTTATCTGATCATCCCCAGGAGAGGTGTCTTTTCTAGAGCGACGAGCACTGTCAAGCTCGAACTGTGTGATGGGATGATCAGTGGGGGCAGGGGATGTAAAAGCAGCATGAACAACAGGCTCAGACGCATCGATGCAAGCCTGCACTGCCTCCTGCATTGGATCTGGAAGTGCCTCAGGGGAGGAAGCTCGTGCCCAGTCCTCCATTAAAGAGCAGGCAAGGGAGGCGGGGTCAGGGTGGGGAGGAGGCCTCCGTTGAGTACCCCGTATAGCATTAATCCGATTCCATACATAACAGGGTGACTACTAGAACGATAGAGACCCTGTGAAGGATAGCCAGTCCGCCTCACGTATCCGACAGCGCTCCTGAGTTGCAAAGGAGCACCAATTTTTGAAGTCTTCCTAGTCCTCTGGAGACCGAGACCTCCGTATGGCAGAGTGGAGATCACGGGTTACCTGCCGGAGATGTCTCATGGCAGGGATACGATACCAGTAGTTGGTGGCACTTCTGGGGTGACGGGGAGGGCGTGGAGGGGTAGCGAGACAGACAAAGTCATACACGGCATCAACAAAATCAGTGCTGTAAGAGTCAAGGGACTCGGGGACAACATAGGAATCCGCCCAGGTAGAAAGGTATTGGGTAAAGGAAGGAACAGCATCTTGTGTGAGACGACGGCGAGGGGATCGATAAGGAGTTGATGTCGGGGCAGAGAAGGAGAGCCTGAGATGGGTAGTAACGGGAAGATAGTCACTACACAGAGCAGGCTCGGTGCAGACGGTAGGATGAAAGGAGGTATGGCCGTTCAATAGTAAGCCAACATCAAGGAAACTATGGGGGAGGCGAGTAGGATCGTCAGAACAAAGAAAGCGAACATCATCATCCCCATAAAGAAACTGTGAGATATGTGATCCGTTAAGGGTACATGGCGTGGGATGATCCGGAGTAAGAGTGGGATGGCGGGCATTAAAGTCGCCAAGAACAATAGTGGGAATCCCATCATGGAGGTCGTGAAGAACCTGGGGGTCCAGAGAATCACTCTTGAAATGAACATTGACTACACGAATGGTCCGGTCACCAAGAGTAAGGGAGACAGAAAGTAATTCAGACGGGGGTCCATGTGAGTCAGGTGAAGGGGGACGAACAAAAGGAATGGTGTTACGCACATGGGTGAG
This sequence comes from Homarus americanus, assembly GCF_018991925.1. Lineage (NCBI taxonomy): Eukaryota > Metazoa > Arthropoda > Malacostraca > Decapoda > Nephropidae > Homarus > Homarus americanus. The sequence continues at coordinate 15,031,882 of NW_024722227.1, forward strand.
GAGGCCACGAGCCTGCCCACGGTACCGAGGCAGGGTGTAAACAGTATAGCCAGAGAGGCGGAGTGGAGTAACATCGTCTGTGACGGTTTTCTGAAGTAGAGCAACATCTACTTGATGGGAGAGCACAAACTGGGCGAGGTCTGTCCGGCGAGGTCTAAGTCCCTGGATGTTCCATTGTAAGAAGAGGAGGGAACGGCCTCCGGTATGAGATGAGTCGGAGGGGCTAGACAGGGCTCCAGAGGAGGTACCAAATTCTGTTGAGAAAAATGGAGAGCGAGGAAAGGGAGAGCGAGGGATGGATCCTCCATCTCGGGAGATGGAAGGAGGCGGGTCATCAGGGCTTGCAAAGTGCGCCCCTGTTGTGTCAGGGTGTCCAGAACGAGTTGTTGTTGCCACCTGCAATATCGCAATATGTTTTCACAAACAAGTCGAGTTGGGCAGGAGCTGGAGGTGGCGGCGAGGATTGCCGAGGGCCCGACTGGGCATGTGGTGGTGGTAGCGACGGAGAGGGACGGTGAGGGTTCAGTTGAGTAAGAGGTGGTGGTGCTGGTGAGAGACAGCGGGGGTCCGGGTGGGCAGGAGATGGTGGTGACTGTGTGGCAGGGCCGGCAACGACCTTGTTCCAAGAACGGTAGGGAGAGGGAGGGAGGGGAGAAAGGATGGGTGGTAGGGGTGATAGGGGGGATGGTAGAGGAGAGGAGATCAATGGGAAATCCTTGGTGGATGGAAGAGGCGGTGGTGGATAGGAGTGAGGTTTGGTTGACAGGGGCTTCGTCAGAGACGAGGGCGGTGGTACACGGTAAGTTTTCCCCGGGCGAGTGCCAGGACGTTGTGGGCAATTGGCATTCCAGGCGTAGTGACTGCTATGGCAATTGACACTCCGTGGAATAACTGGGATTTTATTCTGAATTTTCTATTTGCATTCCACTGTTTCGTGAGGACCTGCACAGAAACCGCAGGCGACCATCCTCGTGCACTCCCAGGTGCGGTGTTTCCACGATTGGCAACGACCACAGATTTTCGGGGTTCCGATAAATCGGTCGAGAGGACAGTTGTGAATTGGTCCTACATTCACCTTCGGAGGGAGGGGGCCCACCCACCAGCCGATGAGTTCGTTGGATGGACGTTTGGAGACCGGATTGATGCGGCGTTTCATGTCCAGTAGTTGTGGGAGAAGAGGGCGAAGATCGTCGATAGGGATCTCCCAGGGTACGTGGCGAACCATTACCTTGGTACGACGAGTTTCTGGGGTGATGATGGTGAACTTCAGCATCACCTCCCCCTGGGGAGCAGGAAAGCCCACCTGAGTGAGCAGGCGTACCGTCTCGTCCATTTGTGTGGTGACTATCACGGCTGTGGGACCTCGGCGGAGGCGAAGTGTTGAGTCCTGAAGTGGAGAGCAGTGACGGAAGAACCAGGTCGTCCGTGTGCTCAGAGGCAAGTCCCGAGGAAAGGCGAGACGACGAAGGCGCGACGGGGCAGGGAGACAAAGGGAATCCCTTATGTCCATCGTCGGCGGAAGGTCGGTCATTGAGCCACATGTAAGCTCACTTGGGGACCCCGATGACAGGAGGAGTCCACCCTCTACAGCCCCAGAAGGGGTGCAAAGGGGAGCCGTGGCCCCTGCTGGAGACCCTGACTTCTGAGGTTTCTGCTTCTTCTTTGACGTGTCTTCAAGAAGAACGTCGTCAGCATCACTGTCACCTACTGCCGCCGTTTCCAATGAACGGGAGCGTTTAACGGTGGGCATAGGGCACGTTGGCAACACTGCAGTCAGGTGGAGTGGTAATGATGTCACTGCTACGTCACACTATCACATTGCGCATGCGCAAACTTGAAAAACTTTGCTCAGAGGGATCGGGTGGTAGGACCAGATGTTTTATCCCCAAAAAATGACAAAGTCCAAAAGTAAAAAAAAAATATATGCCACTGTGCTGATAACTGGATCTTACTATAGTTGTCTGCACAGGCTGGGATTGGTAGACTCGCTGAATTCGTCAGAAATACGAATTTTAAGGAGCAGTCTCTTACAGCCTTTGTTGACACTACTCACGCATGAGCGTTCCTGCCACAATCTTCATTTTTTTTTTTTTGCTAAAGATATAAGTAGCTTAAATTTTAGACTTTTGGTCACTATCTAACCCTAGGGTTAGGTTAGGTTAGGTTAAAGACGGGTCAATGTTATCTTAAAACATGGAATTATTCACCAACTAGTATGGGTATGTGTGTCTGTACTTAGGCCGGTTCATCAGCTTCAGGACTCACCTTCTTTCAATAACCTTTGGAAAATAATTTGGTATCTAGGTTTGTCTTAAAACCCCGTGTGTCCTGGTGTCCTTGTGCCATGACCTGATTCCTAGGACATGTTTACTGACAAGTTATTAGCAGTGGTGGAGGTCATGGTGAGGATAATGAGGGAGTACTGTAGTGACCGTATAGACATGTTGGGAATTAGGAAATGGTATGATCAGAAACAGTATGACAAGTTAAAGTGAAGATTAAAAGATCGTAGTTACAGGTGTAAAGACCTGTCAGGTAAGGTGAAGTGTTGCACGTAACGAGTCTTAACAGGTGTATTATGCAAGACTGAATCAATAAGGCAATGTAAAAATACCTGTCGCCGCTGCTATATGCATTAATATAATAATAATATTAATGAAGGTACACCTACGACTCTAAAATTATGTACAGAACCACTTGTGTATTAAACAAATGGGAAAACGTTGTCTCATAATTCAAATATATATTGATACAAAGATAAAATTTTGATGAGGGCGCTAGGAAGGGGAGGAGGTGAGTTCATCTAGTATATACGGAAGTCTTCTTACTTTACAGCAGCTTCCAATATCTAAATTATTGTTCAAAGTACGTGTGATCATTTCTGTAAATATTTAATTATCTATTTACTACTTATTAACGTGTAATATTATGTTTATTTTTGTACTTGGTGCGCTGCCTCAGAGAAAGAAGGGCCGAATCATTAGATTGCCTTGGCCCTGAGAGCGATGCCTAATTACACCTATATTCGGGGAATCCTATTAAAAACCTTAAAAGCACATGGAACTAAAGAAGAGGATTTGTAAGCAACTTTATAATCTTCTCTAATGAAGTAAAGTTCACGAATTTTGTGCTAGGGAGCGTCTTAGAGATCCAAAGCTCAAGACTATTTTTTTTCCTATGATGTTAGAAGAGTCTGCAATCAGGAAGAACCTCAGTAAAAGAAACAATAGCTGCATATTTTCAATTTAAATCAGCTGATTTTGTACAGGAGGAACACCTATGGATAATAATGGGCCTTACTACATCTGTTAGTTCCAAAGTTAATAGTCACAAAATTAGTAGAGTCCAGTGGCCGGGAGCAGCGATAGACACATATGATAGGTTCAAACGATACACATACATAGGGAGGTAAAAACAGCAATCCCCACTTAATTGCTGCGATTGATAGCCCGTTACTCACGGTGGCAATTGATTTCCTATGACACTTTGAACTCTAGTCTGGCCAAATGTGATGAATAAAATTTTACTTTGGCGGGATAGACAGTACACAACGTTACACCACAGCTATCACACTTACAGTTTCACAAAATCGTTACAGTTTCCAAAGATATTATTTCGTTTTCTTTTCCACTGTATGTTTAGAAGAAAAAGTTGTGTAAGGCAAAGTGACAACCTTTGTTTAATTTGATGAGCAGGAGAGCGTTTCCATGACCAGTTTACATACACGTTGAAGTGGCTCTGCATGGGCTGGGTACATACAGTATACTGGCCTGTAGGTTAGTATTTTCCTACTGAGAAACCGTTCGATTAGAGAAGTTTTAGTCTTATAATTACTATAAAGACTTACTCCCGAAACTCCTGAGGCTGTACTAAATAAAAATATACCATAGAAATCCTAGTTATCACTCTTTTGCAACAATTTCCCTATTTAGATGGTACAGGATACATGTCAATTTGCAATAACACCATTCCTAAAGTATAAACATAAAGCTTATTATGACGACAAATCTACGGACAGGGATATATGTGTAGGAAGTTTGAAACTGACTAAGATAAGGCCGTGAAATAACATAATATGGTAAGAGTATATCTCTGGTAATACAGGGTGTCCAAACTATACATAAATGATTTCCCTGATTAAAACATGGTCTACCACTGTTTAAGGGTAATCATTTATGAACATCCTTGTATATCAATAATGTGTTACCATTGTCATTAACACAGTTGACATATTGGAGAAAATTAATGGACACTGTGATGACAACGTGTATATTTAAGATAATTTATATATACTTACACTAAATTCAATAAGGAGCAATTCAAATTATGAAATTTGCGTAAATCTTAAAGCAAAAGGAAACCTGTAATAGATCTGTTGCTGCAAACATTAAGTATTTCATAGGAAAAATTCATTAATTAATCGAGCGAAAAAATTTCTTAATGATTGAAGAAAAATTATATTCTGCTTCACCAAGTAAGACCATCAAGGATATAGTTAAGAAAATTGAGATGGAAAGCTTCAGAAAATTGAGTAACCTTACAACCTGCAGCAGCTGGCTTCTAGTGGCTCAAGGTTCAGAGTCAGAAGATGTAAAGTAAATCTTCATCCACAAGATCACATAAAAAACAGGACCAGAACCAGAACTCGGTGGTCTCATTACAGACATTACCAATCAGGTGAGTGGTAGCAGAGTCTCCACCTTCTGAAGGTTATTGATATATTTCATTAGCTAAACAGGAGTGTGTTCTACCACTAAAGACTGTCCCAATTACCTATTTTGGCTCAGTAGAAGCTGCAGGAGTGTTTAATATAAAGTTGCGGGTTAAGACGCTGAGGATTGTAATGAGGTTGTTAAATTAGATTGGATTAATTTGGCAAAATACCGGAATACTTCCAATTTTTTTTTTTTTATTTGTTTAAAGTTCAAATGGTCCAATAAAGCCTTGTGTATCTTGAATTCTGATTTTGCTAAGTTCCTCTTAAAGGGGTTAACTGGATGTAATAATTATTAATTATTATTATATATCATATGATAATAAACTGTATATATATATATATATATATATATATATATATATATATATATATATATATATATATATATATATATATATATATATATATATATATATATATATATATATATATATATATATATGCAAGTAAATCACTGTCGGTGCGCGTGATCCAGGAATATGAATTAACGGACGACTCATTACATGGAAACATTTCTAAATCTACTCAATTTCGAAATTGGGAATGCAAATTTAAAATCAAGATTATTGCCTGAACTTTATTTTTAATTTGATAAACTTACAAGCTTCACGATTTTTTTCTTTTTTTTTCTTTATTAGCAATAGGCACCTCTACCAGGCCATTAGTGAGTGGAAGTAACTCCAACTCTACTGGATATGTAACAAATTGACAGAAAAATGGCTCACTCTATTTACTCAAATGTACCACTAACTATATTATCTGCAGCGCCCTAAAGAGGATATGCCGCCATAACCGCCCTCCATCCATTAGAAATATTACGCGGAGGTCCATCACATTAATATCTTACGCGTCCCACTTCGCTCACTCTCAACCTATATTTAGCCAATCGAATTTCCTCCTATCAGGTCAGATATATTATTTTTTCTCCTCTTTGCTTTAAAATAATAAATCCATAATTGACTGAATAACGAAAAAGTTATCCTGAAACTGTTAATTAAAACTTTGCCACACGAGGCGTTAGTTTGTACCTCACGTAAGCACACCTGACTCTACACCACCCTGATAACCCAGCGGCTCCACCCTCACAGTCTGACCCTCTTCTTTTTTTTACTTAAGAATTAAAATAAAGGAAGGTCAGCCTTATATTCATTAGTATGGTCCAACGTTTCTTTATTTCTTCCTACTGTCGTCAAGTCGACCTTAAGAAACCTTATAAAAATCTATAAGCAATTGGGGTCGTAATTCATATTTTAGTTATTTAGTGAATTTTCAAATAGTCTTACATGTTCGTTACTGTTACAGGACATAAAGTAATTAAAGTACATAAAAATCTGTAACCACATATACGAATTACTACCACTACCAATGAGGTAAATTAGGTCATAGACACCTGGGTCACTGTTCCTCCTCCCTTAAAGCTTATGGCTACACACGGTAAAACTCTGTGAAACGATTCAACCTGGAATTGTGATTTTTTTTTCAAGGTGGCTGTTGATCATTTAAAACCAATTTGTTTTTTGAGTTGTAGATTTTTCCTGGATGAGCTAATATACCCGGCCAGATGTAGAAGAGAGTAGGGTTAGTTCCCATGTAAACATCCCTAAGTACTGCTTTTATATCGACAACGAATTGTTTTCAACGATCATAGGAAAACACTATGCATCTGGTCCTGGACAACGGGGAAAATACATGAAGAAACAACTAAACTATAGCCCTTTACTCTTTAACAGACAGCCCTTCCCTCTACCCTTACCTGGCGGCTCTTCAACGAAAACAATGAATGTCAATTGCTAATATTCTAAACCGTCTTATTCTTGTATTACATCCTTATTTCCTTTTTCCGAAATAAGATGTTGTTGTTTCATGACGGAAGAGGTAAAGGTACTATAAACGCCTTGAGATTTATAAATACATTAAACTATTTTTTTTTCTTTTATCCTCTTCACCACTGATCGGCTCGTTAGCCGCTTGGGCGATCGGTGACGTCTCTGTTACGCACTGTTGGCACATACTGGGCATGCGCCGGCTCCTGAATGTACACTGGGAAACCATATTCTCTAGCCCACTTGGGTAGGTGCTGGAGGTTAGTACAGTGTCCTTTCTGGACGGGGGCCCACTCTAACTATCACGAGGCAACACACACACGAACACACACAGTCATAGTACGGCTGTAAGGATGACATTATTTAAAAATATTGTATATGGCATTTTATACTCTGCATTATCTTTATTATATATGAACACGAAGAAAGTATGAATGGAAATAAACACTTCCACACCACTCAGTGAGTCCACACAACATTTACAGCGCTTGTGTGTGTGTGCCAGACCACGATGCTTCCACCACACCCCAACATTCGCGTAACTATATGAAAAATCGTGTTTAATTTAACTGCATATTTCAAAAACCTTAAATTACATGTGGATCAGTCACTCCTCATTCGACACAGTTATAGTGTAATACTTTGACCATCCCACCTGGGCACATGGAGGCTCACAGTAAATCTCACGGGGCAACATACGCACGAACACACAAGTTATGATATGAATCCTTCCAGGCTTCACTATCATTATCATGTTATGTTCATCGTGATCTGTATCTTGGTAACTAGTCTTAGTATCATACATGACAGTGTTATTAGTATAATATTGTAACTTTTTACCTACAGTTATTGTTGTAAATCATTGGACAGGAAGGATACATAAATTGTAATATCAAGTGTATGGTTCACTCAAAGCCACCCCAAGTCAGACAACGCTTCACACAAAGTTGGGCTGTGTGTGTGTGTGTGTGTATGTTCTATTATAATCATTGTCGTGGTTGTTATAATCATATTCGTGGTTGTTAATTATAGTCGTGGTTGTTATAATCATGGTCGTGGTTGTTATAATCATGGTCGTGGTTGTTATAATCATGGTCGTGGTTGTTATAATCATGGTCGTGGTTGTTATAATCATGGTCGTGGTTGTTATAATCATGGTCGTGGTTGTTATAATCATGGTCATGGTCGTTATAATCAGGTTGTTATAATCATGGTCGTGGTTATAATCAGTCATGGTTGTTATAATCATGGTTATAATCATTGTGGTTGTTATAATCAGGTTGTTATAATCACGTGGTTGTTATAATCATGGTCGTGGTTGTTATAATCATGGTCTTGGTTGTTATAATCATAGTCGAGGTTGTTACAATCATGGTCATAATCGTTATTGTTTTAATCATGGTCGTGGTTGTTATACTCCTTAGTCATTAGTTGTTATAATCATGGTCGTGGTTGTTATAATCATATTCGTGCTTGTTATAATCATGGTCGTTGTTGTTATACTCATAGTCGTGGTTGTTATAATCATGGTCGTGGTTGTTTTACTCATAGTCGTGGTTGTTATAATCATGGTCGTGGTTGTTATAATCATGGTCGTGGTTGTTATAATCATATTCGTGGTTGTTATAATCATGGTGGAATGCTTGTTATAATCATGAATTAAAGTGATTTATTTATACTCAGTCGTGGTTGTTATAATCCTTGAATGTGGTTGTTATAATCATGGTCGTGCTGATTATATTCATGGTGGTGGCATTATAATCATAGTCGTGGTTGTTACCAATCATGAATTAAGTGGTTGTATAATCATAGTGTGTTTGTTATAATCCATAGTCGTGGTTATTATAATCATGGTCGTACTTGTTATATTCATGGTGTGCTTGTTATAATCATAGTCGTGGTTGCTATAATCATGGTCGTGGTTGTTATAATCATAGTCGTGGTTGTTATAATCATGGTAGGTACTTGTTACTTAAGTCATGGTCGTGGTTGTTATAATCATACTGTAGGTGTTATAATCATAGTCGTGGTTGTTATAATCATGGTCGTGCTTATGTAATATTCATGGTCGTGCTGACTATAATCATAGTCGTGGTTGTTATAATCATGGTCGTGGTTGTTATAATCATATTCATTGGGTTGTTATAATCATGGTCGAATTATTTGTAATCATGGATAAGTGGTTATTTATAATCATGGTCGTGGCTGTTATAATCATA
>NW_024722227.1:15040740-15058565 GCF_018991925.1 Homarus americanus
CGGCATATGATAGGGATCCCTCCCTTAGTCCTAATACGATCTATAGCTGCCTTGAACTTATCAAGAAGCTCCTCGCTCTTACACGGGCCAATATCATTGCCTCCTGCACTGAGGCAGATAATGGGTTTGTTCCCATTACCAGACAAGATATTGTCCATCCTGTCAATTATATCCCCCACCCCAGCTCCTGGCAAACACACCCTCATCCTATTTTTGTTTTTACCACAAAAGGCCCTGTCCATGTACCTTACCTGTGAGTCACCAACAATTAAAGTTTTTATACCTTCCTTGTCATCCCTGTCCCTGACTGTACTAACGTCCAATTCGTCTATCAAGGGACTGAACCGGTTGGTACACTTAGCTGTTGTTGTCGTTGTTGTCGTATCCTTGGTGTACTTCTTCACCACCAGCTTCGTTTTCCCACTACTCACCACCTTCCACTCGCTTGAGTTTTCGTCAGACACTGGCTCTCCTTTTAATTTCGCCAGCGCTTCCTTTAATTTCAGGTTCTCCAACGTGGTCCTCTCAATTTCTTCCTTGGCCCTCGCCAATTGTTCCATGGACCACTCCAGTTTGGTCAACAAACTCACATACCCAAGACCACACATAGCACTGGCCATATCTGATAATTACCCCTCGGGAGCTAACCCTGCCGTGACCTTTCCCACACACCTCACTACACACTTACTCTGAGCTTTCTCTAAGTTAGACCTAGCCAATTCTAATGCTTTCTTAATTCTGTCTTTAAACTGCGCAACATTGGTTAACAAGGATATCTGAGGTTTATCATCAAACCATGAATCTTTCAATACCTTCAAAGGTCCTCTAACCTCATGGCCGAACACTAACTCAGATGGAGAAACCCCAAGGGATTCTTGTGCTCCTAATAGCATATAACACAAAGTGAACACCCTCATCCCAGTCAACACTATTTTCATTACATTTCTTCGTTAACATGTTTTTGAGAGTTTGATGGAATCTTTCTAAAGCTCCTTGGGACTCTGAATGATAAGCGGTGGCCAGGTACTGGTGCACTCCCAACTCTCCCATCACTTGTTTGAACTCATTGGAAGTGAAAGGCGAGCCCTGATCTGACTGAATCTGACTGGAGATTCCGTACTGAATAAAGAATTTAGTCAATGATTTGATGATTAGCTTGGACGCGATGCGTTTTAATGGAATCACTTCAGGGTAGCGAGTGGTTGTACACATGATGGTCAACAAGTACTGATTTCCACTGCCGGTTTTGGGTAAAGGTCCCACGGTGTCAATTATCACCTTGTGGAATGGTTCTTGAGACACAGGAATTGGTATTAGGGAAGCTGGTTTTATGATCTGATTTAGTTTTCCTGTGACCTGGCACTCACGGCAAGTTTTACAGTATTGAGCAACATCACTCTTAAGCTTTGGCCAACAGAAGTACCGTAAGATTTCATGGTAAGTTTTATTGACCCCTAAGTGTCCACCAATATAATCATATGAAAGTGAGAGAATATCTGGTCTGAGTTTAGTGGGTATTACAATTTTATGAACTACATTCCAAGTCTCATTAGCAGGGACATGACATGGTCGATATTTTCTCATCAAAATTCCAGACTTGAAATAATAACAATGAGGATGGCTAGTAATCTCATCAAGTTCTACAGCTTCATCTATGTATGGCAAGAAACTTGTATTATCACTTATTTGGGCTTCTTTTAACACTTCTGCAGTTATGGGAATATTACTTAATTCTTCAGAATTATCAGGATTTACTTCTTGACCACCATAAAGATTATTAAGACCTAAGTCATTCAAGTCATTTAAATCAGAGATAGCAACTGCATTAACATCATTTGAATCAGAAACAGGATTAGAAACAGCATGGTCAGACACAGTATCATGAGCACTCATACTCCTTATCACTGCGCATGCTGGGAACACACGGGAACTTTTAGTGGAGATGCTGACAGCAGGCAACAGACGAGGAGCTGTACAAAGAATGACACGATGTTCCGGCCTGAGTTACCTGTTACTTATTTATTAATCTTGCGTAAATATTTCGTGGCCGTATTGTTGAATTTCTTTATATCAAAGTTATTGGATATTTCTAAGCGTAAAACCCTTTGAGTGCTATAACAGTCAGACAAATATTCAGATTAAGCAAATGCACATGTGGATGACTGTGTCTTTATCTCTTCTAGGCTATAGTGTTATTGTAACTCAGTATATCACAGAAAACGAGGAATTCACTTGTTTTAAATTCACGTACTGTACGTATGTTTGTTTTGAAATTAAATAAGCCTTCATCTAAGGACAAACTGATTATAACACTGGAATTACTCTTATTCAGTATAAATATGCAACATCGTGAATAAAATCGCCACAGGAAATGATATCGCAAAATCCGGCCCTGCCAGCTGTCCGTATGACTCTTGTTATGACAAGTTATATAATTCCATCCATCTTACTATAATATTAAGAGGCAGAGAAAATAATCAGTATTCAAATATTATAAATTAAAACTTTACATTGAGATCTAAAACTTGATATATATGTCATTTGAACTTCACTCACAGGGGACTTGAACCCGAGTCACTTCCGTCCAGGTTTGAGTCCTAACCTGAAATCAGTGGCTCCAAATATTTTTGCACATGTGGGCCGCAGTAAAGGGTCAACAGTGTTGTTTAGGGCCACATTATGAAACGGAAAAGAGAATAAACTGAATCTCTAACCAAATCGACTAATTATTAAATTAGACTTGAGAAATATTACACCTAAATATAGGAATATTAATCAGTAGACGTCTTATAGGGGTAAAAGGGGACGATAAACATTGCTAAATGGAAGTTGTAATGTGGTAGGTCCTGGTGGCAGTTCTACAGTAAGTGAAGTAAACCAGTGCGGCTCCCTGGGGGAAAAGGGAGGTCATGGTCGCTGCGGGAAGTATATACCGTAATCGCAATATACCTGGACTAATACTAATACCGAACTACCCAGCTCCGGACCTCCCGAACAAAATTGTCGTAAGAACATAATGTAATTCCACCATTGACACCAACTTACTTGATCAAAATAACTCATATTGTTATACACACAATTATGCCAACTTTTAGAATTTGTCATGTAAAACGGTCTATTAGGCGTCGTTCCTCACAGTCATTATTCTAGTTAAGCATTAAATGTAACTAAAGTATCTCATAGGCTCATCCGTTATAGTCCCGTTGGAGAGGTGAGGAGAGAAAGTCGCTTAAAATGTTGCATCTATACCTGTCTTTAATATGTTAATTATCCTTTGTTCACCTGTTTATTTGAATAAGACACAACCTTACAGATGTTATAATGGCACTAACCACAAGAGTTTTATCTCTATTTTTTTATTTGTTACGCGCTTAAAGACTTTTTTTAAGCGAAATAATAACATTTTAGCAACAACTGTTATATTGAAACTCTTCTTACTTCTAACAGATATTCATCAATACCGCCCTCAGTACTAAATAATTTTGTAGGCATTAAATGTTAAACTCATCAAAGCTCACATCTTAATTTGGGTAAATAATAACCACGTAGAAATCACTTGTAATTATGCGTAGCATAAGAATTTTCTAAGGTCTGGATTTAGGCATCAGCTGATCCTGTCTACCTTGACCTTGAGAATATCATCGGTCATGGTTGTCATGGAAACAGGAAGAGTCCCCATAACAGCCGTCACGAACACCAGTGCGCTGACCTCACTCAGTTGTGTTCTGACCTCACTAGAGGAAAGGTCACAGCAGGCTTAGCTCCCGGGGATTAATTGTCAGTAATAGCTAGTGCTACTTGTGAACAGGGCTGTGCCATTCAGAGGGCCGAGTTAGAGAGGACCAGGGAAGAAATATTGAAATTAAGGAAAGTGATAGCGAGGATGGTGAAAGAAGACACGAGACAAGGAAAGCCCGTGTCTGACGAAAGCTCAGGCGAATGGAAGGTTGTGAGCAGAGGGACGACCAAACTGGTGGTGGAAAAACACACCAAGGATATGACAACAATAGCTAAGTGTACCAACTCTTTCAGTTCTTTGATAGACGAATTGGACGTTAGCATATTCAGGGGCCAAGGCGGACAAGGAAGGTATGCAAACCTTAATTGTTAGTGATTCCCAGGTACAGTACCTGAACAGAGCTTTTTGTGGTAAAATAAAAATAGGATAAGAGTGTGTTTGCCAGGAGCTGGGGTGAGGGATATAGTTAACAGGATGGACAATATCTTGTCTGGTAATGGGAACAAACCCATTATCTGCCTCAGTGCAGGAGGCAATGATATTGGCCGGTGTAGGAGTGAGGAGCTTCTTCATAAGTTCAAGACAGCGATAGAACGTATTAGGTCGAAGAGAGGGATCCCTATCATATGTAGTGTCATGCCTTTCAGGAATGTTGGCAATGAATGGTTGTCAAGGGCAGTTGGCATCAACGGTTGTCAAGGGTAGTTGGTATCAACGGCTGTCTTGACAGATATTGCAAGCCAATATCATGCCCATTCATTGACAACTGGGACAACGTTTACGGCAGAAGGGACCTTTATGCTAGGGATGGGGTGGCAACCTTGGCTGGCTCTATCTAGAGGGCAGTTCAAAAAATTTTGAAGTCTTTAAACTGCTAGGAGAACATATGAGCACGGGAGTGGAGGAGACTGCAGTGGGAGAGGGTAAACAAAGGTTACAGGGAAATAGTGCTAGGAATGATGACAAAACTAAATTAGGCGGGGATTTAAAACCTAAACGCGACAAAGAGAGGACTCAGAACACGACTAACTTAAATGCTTACTATGCAAACAGTAGAAGCATGAGAAACAAAATGGATGAAATCCGGGCGTTGGTATGTACCAAAAATATCAATATAATAGCATTCACAAAAACATAGATAAACCTAGACTCACGTGAGTTACTTGTCAAATACCAAATTGCAGGTTACAAATTATTCCATACCGATAGGCACATTAGGAAAGGAGGGGGAGTAATCGATGTCAGAGATAATCTGAAGTGTAAAATAAATAAGGAAATTAAAACTGAGCGGAATACAGAAATAATTTGGTGAGAATTAATCAATGGTAGGGAAAAATTAATCACAGGAGTAATATATAGACCTCCTAATCTTGATAGAGTTAATGAGCGATTTATTTGGGATGAAATGCGCAGGGCTTCCATACATAGCAAAGTCTGTATAGTAGGCGACTTTAACTTTAGCCAAATAGACTGGATTGACCTTACCGGTAACCCAGAATCAGAGGATTTTCTTGAATCAGTTCAGGACTGTTTCCTAAGTCAACATATAACCGAACCCATCCGGGGTAATAATATACTCGATTTAGTTCTGTCAAACAGAGAAAACTTCATTAGTAATGTCGAGGTAGGGAATGAACATGCTAACAGCAATCACAAAGAAATAAGATTTAAATTAGAATTTCAGGGCCGAGGCAAAAAAATTCCACAAAAATCCCAGATTTCAGAAGGGCAAACTTTGATAGTTTGAAGAGGCAGGTGAGAGAAGGGTTATCACGCTTGAGGGTGAATTACATGACCTCACACAATGTACCCACAGAGGGCGACCTCACCTTACTTGAAGACCTGACGGTTGAGGATGACCTGATTACGAGATCTGAGGTTGACGAGTTCCACAACAATTTAAATAATGAGTTACTTAATGCACAAAGACAGAACATACCATACAAAAAACTCAGATCAAACAACAATGACCCTAAATGGATAAACAATTATCTGAAGAATATTATTGGACAAAGGAAGGCTATAGGTAGGAGAATAAATCGTGGTGAAGTTTACCTCCGAGATTATTATTAGGTATTGGCCGGTAGGGATAAGACCGTGATAAGAAAAGCAAAGAGGAATAATGAACTGAAGGTAGCAAGGGAGATGAAGTCAAACGCCAAGGGATTCTTTCAAATGTATCAAACGAAAACACGAGAAAAGATTGGACTATTACAGTCAGATACCGACGAACTAACTGATAACGACGGAGAAATGAGCAATAATCTGAATAAATATTTGTCAACAGTTTTCACCACCGAAAATTTAAACATGATTCCCGTGGCACCGACTCTATACAGAGATAGTGAAGAAAACAAATTAAGCGAGATAGTAGTGACTAGCAACGATGTTAGTAAGCAAATAGACAAACTAAAGTCTAATAAGTCATCAGGTCCCGATGAGATATGTGCCAGAGAATTAAAGGAATGTAAGGAAGAGCTTAGTATGCCCTTAGCAAAGTTGTTTAACCTGTCCTTAAAAACGGGTGTAGTACCAGAATCCTGGAGGATAGCGAATATAATACCGATTTTCAAGAAGGGAGGTAGATCACTATCCTCTAACTACCGTCCAATCAATCTAACATCAATTGCAGGCAAATTACGGAAGCAATCATTTCAAACTCTATTCGAAATCACCTGGAGAAGCTCAAGTTGATCAATGATTCCCAGCATACCTTCACAAGCGGGCGCTCATGTTTAACTAATCTATTAATATTCTTTTCATCTGTTTCCGAATCAGTGGACGAGGGGCACAATTATGATTTGGTATATCTCGACTATAGCAAAGCCTTTGACAGAGTCCCCCACGAAAGGCTAATTAGAAAAGTAGAGGCTCATGGCATTAAAGGAGATATTAGGATTAGGGCGTGGTTACAAGACAGGAAACAGCAAGTGTGTATCCGATTGGAGCAACGTCACTAGTGGACTTCCCCAAGGCTCAGTACTTGGACCATTATTATTTATTATATAAATAAACGGCATACATATCGGCGGAGACAGCAACATAAGTAAATTTGCTGATGACACTAAAATAGGGCGTGTAATTAAATCTGACGAGGACTCCGCAATTCTACAGGAAGATCTAAAAAAAATTTCGAATGGTCTGAAAAATGGCAGATGAAATTCAATGTGGACCAATGTAAAGTACTCAATATAGGAGATATAAACAGAGAAACCAGATACCAGATGAACATGGATGTTATTGAGAAATCCGACTGCGAGAAAGATTTAGGAGTAATGATAAGTAGGAATCCTAAACCAAGTAAACAGTGTGTATTTGCTCGAAACAAGGCTAATAAGGTACTTGGGTTCATACTAAGTAGTGTTAGTTACATGACTAGCGAGGTCATCCTAAAACTATATCTTGCGATTGTGAGACCTCACTTGGATTACGCAGTTCAATTCTGGTCACCGTATTACAGAATAGATATAGAATCCTTGGAACTAATTCAGAGGAGAATGACAAGACTAATCCCGGGCATTAGGAACCTTGAGTACAGAGACAGGTTAAAGCATCTTAATTTGTACTCCCTCGAGAGACGTAGAGTGGGGGGCGATATGATAAAGCTGTATAAATGGAAGTCAGGGCTAAGCAAAGGGGACATTACAAAGGTACTCAAGCTATCCAACCAGGAACGAACTCGTAACAATAGTTTTAAATTAGATAAATTTAGATTTAGGCGCGAAATAGGTAAACATTGCTTTGGAAATAGAGTAGTGGACGAGTGGAACAAGTTACCAAATATCATCAACAACTCGAATACGCTGGATAGCATCAAACGAATCCAGTTAAAAAAGTCAGAGAAAAAAGTTACAGGAAGAAAATTCACAGGAAAAAAATCGCCCCACACCTATGGAATGTGCATGACGCCACCATGAACAACAATGCTCGTATTAACAACATTTATGAAGGGTGGAATAATAAGTTCTTCAACCTCGTCGGTCACCACCATCCCTCAATCTGGCGCTTCATTGAATGGTTTCAGCTTGAAGAAGCGACAGTGAGCACCATTATCAAGCAGGATGCTGTTGGCAACCCATCTCAAAGAAGAGTTCGTCGACGCTATGTGCAGCTACAAGAACGCCTTCGCAACTTGTGTGTTGCTCGACGGGAGGATCACAAGACTGTAACAGATTTTCTTCGTGGCGTCGGTTGGAATATTCGTCTTAATCATCAACACTAAATATACATGTAATGCCATGCTATTATGTAAGTTGTGTTCAACGTGTACATGTCATGTACGTACTTCAATAAATGACTGTTTTAAAGGTTTTTTAATAAACTCTGATTTTTTCGAGTATTTATAATGCTATGACATTATGTATGTTGTTTTCAATGTGTACATGTTATATATTGCCAATAAACGACTGACATAAATGTTTTTGTTTCATTGCCTTGTATTGGCAGTTAATAAGCGACTTAAAATATTATTTGTTTAATTACTTTAATTAGTATCTTTGGTGTTTAAAGGATATGTGACTTTTTTCCTGTGATTTTTTTCCTAGCCAAAATTTTGACTTTTTTCCTGTGACTTTATAACCGGTCACCCTTCAAACATAGGTTGGATGGATATATGAGCAATAGGGGTTGGGTGTAAATGGGACTGCCCAGTATGGGCCAATAGCCCCGCTGCAGTTTCCTCCATTCTTATGTTCTAAAGAGTATATTAAAATATTCTTACTTTATAATTCACTGATTCGACGCGGATGTGTTTGTTGACACTTGTGTGTACATAATGATGGAGTGTAAACATGGTAGACAATCATAATCTTAAGAAACAATTAGTAAATTCCCTTTTTAACTAGTTTCCAGGACAACTTCAGATATATTTAGGTCAATAATTAACTTTTACGAAATGGATTTATTTGTGTTCATTCAGATACTCCCTTTTCCCCTCCAGTCTTCATAGTGATTACTGACTACTTTTGTTATTCGTTCTTTTACCATGACAACTAATGCAGTAATGGATGACGTCAATAAACTATTCGTAGTCAGTATTAACTATTACCTATAAACTGTTTTGCTATCAGATGTTGTCAATGTTTACATAGACTCGCAGGATCATTTTTCAATACAAATTTACTATCAAGGCGAGGTAGCCAAATGTGTGGTTATACTTAATGATAGTTCCACTCTCCTGCTGGTATAAATCCTTATGAATGAAAGAATACAACAAATGGGAAAAAAATAATATATATGCATAACAGCTACGATCTGAAGAAAGGATAATGACCATAATAAAGACAATAAATACAGGGTGTCTCAGACAAATGTATACACTCTCTACCTTTCAGATTTTCGTGATGACCTCGTGATTGCTTATATTATACCAACAATATTGTCCTCACTGATGGCAGACCTCACACATCAACAGGTAGGAAAACGTTGCTGTTTTAATACAAACTTTCACACGATATCCAAGAATATCTGTAAGGCAATGGGTGTATACATTTTTGGAGACACCTTGTAGTTGAAGTATTCAAGAGGGAATCTTCTCATCGTACTATACGGGATACACAAACTGACCAATATTTAGACAGAAAAATAAAGTTTCATGAAGAAGACATGCATCCCCACCAACATGCAGTTATAATAATTACTGTTGGCAGTTTACAAGACATAATCCCCTGAAGAAAAAAGAAGTATGAATCATATAAAATTGTGCAGTAACATCACTTAAGTTAACAAAATCACCCATGTCTATTTTTTCATAAGTTGATTAAATACTGTAAATTGCTGCGTTTGTCGCCTAAGTGAACTCTGTAAAAAAAGTGTATTGAAACCAGTATGCCAAACCGGGATGTGGATTTATTTTTTCGTCAGTTGGATTTTTATACACATATTCCTGGGACATATTGGACATATGCCCTACACGTAAAACCATTCAGGAAAAAAAGTAAAACAGTTGCTAAAACTACCAAAACCATTTAATCGAACAAATATAGGCACGGTATTAGCTGAAATGTGAAAATTGTTTTAGAAATAACATGGTTGGTGGAAATGAAAAAATACTCACTTTCCTGCACACTGGTAGATCTGTGCTAGATAATTATAACTACATATTTGCCACAAATGCAGGACGTCATGTTTTTCAATTGTAAGGTTGACCACGAAGAGTAACAGCCATGTAAGTGATTTTCATTTTGGCTATACTGCCCTAAAGAAAGACTTTACTTCTGACCATCTTTCTCGAAGAGTAGAGAATGATGTCTATACACGTGTCTCGGAGTTCCTTGTTCCGCCGTCCATGGCAACAAACACCACCACTCAACAACACTGGCGACAGAAGCGAGACACAGGAGATGTGATCAGAAAACGCGGACAGCTGAAACACTCCCAGGCCCATGGACCTTCAAAGCACAGCCCCCTGTACCACTGTAATGACCACGGTCGTACACGTCAGTTAACGTCCGTTTTCTCATCTCTCCCTAGCTTGCATGCAGTCCATTTTCTCTGACTTCCTGAAACCAACCGCTCTATAAAGTGAATTTGAATATGGTGAGAGAACACCATTGTTTTGAGTCAACTTGGATATGTCTGATTACAGTAAAAGCATACAAGATCCCTTGTGAGTGATGTTGAAAGCTTTAACTGTCTTTATTGTTAGTAAAACTTGTTAAGTAAGTGAGTGTTGAGTCTGCCAGTACGAATGGCATCCCATGATATTGTCCCTGGGGATAGCCATGAATTTCCAATTGCTACTGAAGTTATATTATTTTTATGCCAAAACATCAGATAATCCGATGTTTGTAGTTTAGTTAGTGTCAGTTGTCTATTTAAGAAAGTCACTAATCTCCTGAATTATTCTGTCAACCTGTATAGTCTCCAAAATCTAACATATCCCTGTGAATAGTTCCTTGTTCGCAGCCTTGCTGAGTTTGTAAAATTTAGTGTTAACAGCGTGTGTATTTCAGTTCTTCCTGGCCAGCTCAATCTCTGATTAGATTATAAAAATA
The DNA here is from genome assembly GCF_018991925.1 of Homarus americanus. NCBI lineage: Eukaryota > Metazoa > Arthropoda > Malacostraca > Decapoda > Nephropidae > Homarus > Homarus americanus. Next base: position 15,051,475 of record NW_024722227.1, read on the forward strand.
GACATCAGAAATTCACCTGACCCATGGCATTGATTTTCATAGTTAAATGTACAGCAACTGAGTTGAATGTAATTTCTGTCATTGCGTGATTAGCCTTTCTGGCTTGTGTACCACACAGGCCTGAGTTGCCAGTTAGTCGTATATAAACTCATGCCCAAGGAATAGCATCACATCTCTGACGCTTCTCCATCATTATTTCAGGTATATGTACGATTCTCCGCCCGCCATATTAAGTCAGTTTCACTCAGTGAATTTTGTGAATATCAGTGTTCATGGTGTAACAGTGAAATTGTCGTTTACCCAGTGAAAGAATTAATGTAACGTAAATATCGTCTGTCGTTGCTAGACGAAAGATTGTTTGTAATTGAGTTATTATTCACATCTCTGATGCTGCTCCATCATTATCTCAGGCACAGTGTGTGTGTTAGCTGAATACCCAACTGTCACCCAGGGACAGGTAGCTGCACACCAGCTGGCTACCTTGCAGGATGTCGTTCATTGGGCACGATTAAATTGTGTGAGTCCGCACCGTGGGAACTAGGCCCGAAATCCCCCCGCAGTGTGTCGGACTACAACCAACCCTAACAGCGCTCTTAGTTTGTTGTGGTGACACCAGTGTGACACCCTGGGGCACTCTTTACAGTTATATGAATGGGGATAATTAGCAGAAATATAGATATCCCATAAATATTGATAGTACCAGTAAATATGTTATGTGAGTTGAGTACATCAACTGAGGGAAAAGTGCCATGTTGTTCATTCCGAAATAACATGATTTTATAGATAATATCTTAATTTGGGATATTGTCAAGTGTGTCATAGAACCATCTGTAGTGACAATGAAATAATATAATGATTGCTTAATGTTGTAATCAAGAATTGAAGATTTATTTTGCTACTTGTAAAAGTAAGACCTAAAGATCCAGTCCTATCTGAATGTGTAAAATAACCATCTTATTTGTCAAAGAAATAATATAACAGTTGTTTAATGATGTAATAAGTAATTGAAGATCTCTTTTATGAATGGTAAAGTAAGACCTAAGTGGTCCAGTCTGACCTGAATGTACTTAATTAACATCTTATTCACTCCATATGTTAATAAATATTAAATTAGTAAACTACGAGTATCACTGCTCTATTCCTTCTACCCATTGGTTCTCAGAAAATAACTACTGTAACTCACGTGCCTAGAAGCTCACTAGCACGCTACCTAACAGTTCACTAAGATATGTTATATTCTAATAAAAGTCTGGGTGGTAGCAGGCTACCGTTGTAAGTATAAGAAGTGTTATAGTAAGAATGACATGGTTTCCCAGATTAATCTATGGTATAGAATATAAATAAAACAGGATATAATTGAGAGAAAGTAAGGACATAAAATTCAGAAAATACAATAATATATACGAAAGAAGAAATGAAGTAAAGAAAAGAATATTGACTTACAAAATATAAGCAAAGAAATATAAGGTAGATACTTATAGAGAGAAAGACATAGAATATGAAACTATTAATATATATACACAAGAAAAGATTAATATAAAAGATAGATATGAAGCAAGAATATAAGTATATAAGTAATGAGGAGAAATATAAAACAGGATACTTATTGAAGAGAATAAAGATATAAAAAAGAATAATAAAGAGGAAACGTACCCCTTACACAACGAGCTTATGGCGCCGTGATTATATGTAGAAGTCCGCGTGCTTTATTGGGCTAATGAAATATATATGGATCCTCCTGTTTCGAAGCCGGATTTGGTAAAACGTTGCTCTGATCACCTACGGGGCACGGGTGGTCCCCATTAGAGGTTCACGGCGCCATAAGCTCGTTGAACAGGCTTTGTGTGAAATATAACAGAGTCTAGGACTGCTTTCAGTGTCCTGGTGGCCCAGAGGTAGCGTTCCCCGGTCACAATCATAAGATTGTGGGTTTGAATCCTGGTGGGGTGAGGTGTTGATTATATATATATATATATATATATATATATATATATATATATATATATATATATATATATATATATATATATATATATATATATATATATATATATATATATATATACACAGTATACTGTCAATGAATATGATGCATTTCTTTGTGTACGAACCTCTGTCCTGCATGGCAGTGAACTGTGACATTACCCACATGAATCTGACCTCTATATATATATTGCTGTTAATGAATATGATGTATTTCTTTGTGTATGAACCTCTGTCCTGCGTGGTAGTGAGAAGTGATACCACCCTCAGTGTCAAGACCTGACTGAATTACTCAGAATAGACAAACTGTACTACAAGCTTTGTCGATAAATTTGTTAAACTAAAAAAACCTCCTCCCCCCCCACACTCACACCCTCCCCTCAACATAAACAAATACCTCCCTCTCTCCATCACTCCCTGAATCCTCAGTCTCCCTCTCTCGTTCAACATCCCTTACCACACCATCACACAAGTACAACGAGGAGAAAAAAGGGTTAAGAATAAGGAAAAAGAATATAAGGAGTAAAAGAGATGTAAAGAAATAAATAGAAATAAAGAATAGAAAAGGAAGAATAAAAAAACATTAATTTTTTTTAATTGTTGTTACAAGGACACCAACGATGCCTCGTGTTGCCATACACTCCACGCCTCCATGGACATCTGTGTGACTCGTATATAATGAATTGGACAGGACTGGGGAGATTTTAGGATTAACAGTAAGAGTAAAGAGATTCTGTACGAGTAGAAAGTTGACAACACGACGCGAGGGTTTAGGTTACATTCAGCATTATGAATTAATATACACTTAATATTCATCAGTTCACAAGAGCTACAATGGATTGAATTTCCCTCCTCTTAGTGCACTGCTCTGCCACGGGTCACTTCATATCACCCAATATTGTAATTCTTAATAATATAACGAACAGTCAATTCATCAGCTCACGCAAAATATTTTACAAACCTGAACGTAAAGTTTTTAGCATTTGGGATTTGCATATAATCGCTTTTTTAGTGTATTAGTGGAGTAGAGTAGTGGGCGGCTGGGAACACAAGCCGACCAGTAGTGTATTAGTGGGGTAGTGGGCGGTTGGGAACACAAGCCGACCAGTAGTGTATTAGTGGGGTAGTGGGCGGTTGGGAACACAAGCCGACCACTAGTGTATTACAGCCTGGATGAGATGTTCGACTGTCTTTCTCTCTCCTTCGGTCGGCTTTGCTCTGCCTTAGGGGAACGAGAGCTTCTGCCCCAATGCCGACAGCTGCTGCTGGTATTGACTATGAGGCTACTGTCACTGAATGCTGCATAGTTCTGCGGCTCAACTAATACAACACAGATAGGATAGCTACTTATGTATTAGGATATTTAATATTAAGGTAATAAAATGGCGGTGAAGGTGTGGCTATTGGAGGAGACTGGAGGCCTCGTTTAAAAAAAAATGTATTAGCTGGCATCTTCGTGCTGCCAACACCTCCATGCTCTCACGGCCTGTCGCCTCATTCCCCTGGATAAGAATCCAGGATGTAGGCCTATAGGGGTGGGGGAAGTGCTGAGGCGGATCATCTGATAATGCATAATGGAGGTGGTAAAGGATGATGTCAGGACAGCAGCAGAAGGGAACCTACAAGTTTGTTCTGGCCACCAGGCTGGAGGGGAAGCTGCCATTCACGCCATGAGAACGATATTTGAGCAGCGCGATTGTAAGGCCATTCTCCTGGTGGACGCTTCAAACGCATTCAACATACTTAACCACAAGGCCGCACTGCATAACATCAAGATCAAGTGTCCAAGCTTTGCAATGTATGTTGAAAACTTCTATAGGAATCTATCAAACCTTTATATAGTAAACAACAAGGTTCTAAGAGGGGATACCGTCATACAGTCAACCGAGGGAACAGCGCAGGGGGACCCTGTTGCAATGGCAATGTACACAATAGGCCTATCCGTGCTCCAACACACAATAAAATTTAAAACAACTGAGGTCAAGCAAGTGGCTTACGCCGATGACCTTACAGGAGCAGGAAAAGTGGAGGACATCAAAAAGTGGTGGGACCTGGTAACATCACGAGGCCCACAAATAGGGTACCACCCAAATGCCAGCAAGTCCTTCTTCATTGTGAAGCCAGAACATTATGAACGGGCAAATGAGGTCAAAATAACAAAGGATGGCCAAAGACACCTAGGTGCAGTAATCGGCACGACGGACTTCAAGACAGAGTACGTAACGGGAAAGGTGAACAAGTGGGATAGGGAAATCCAAGCTCTGTCTGAGATTGCTAACACAGAGCCACATGCGGCTTTTGCGGCTTTCACCATTGGAGTCAAGCATCTTTGGAACTACCTGGGGCCGGATACTCAAAAGAACTCATAAGTTACGTGTATTAGCGAGATACAGTACCATATATTGCAGACTCCTTACAGTCCAGTAAATTTCGCATAATCAAAATTTAATTACAGTTCCGTAAGCAGTTTGAAAGTTATCGTAACTCCAGTGTTTACCCTGTAAATTCAGTTCTCTTGTCGGAAGGTAGATGGCAGTGCAGGAGCTAGTTGGCCAATCAGCGCTCAGTTAACAAAATCATCAACCAATCACAAGAGAAGGAGAAATCAGCTGAGAACGACGCACGTAATATAAGTTTGTAAACAAAAATTGGAAGGACAACCACCTGCAAAGAAGAGACGCCCAAATTTCAGTGAGGCGGAAGTATACGCCATGGTGTGTGAAGTCACCAAAAGAAAGAAAATAAATTTCGGGAAGTTGGACTCGAGATGCACAATCAAATTGAAGAATCATGCCTGGGATGTTGTTGTAAAGGCAGTGAATGTTGTTGCTCGAATCCCCCGCAATGTTGATGAAGTCAGGCGGAAGTTTTCCGATTTACATGTAAGCGTGAAGAAGAAAGCAGCACAATATAATAAATGTGCTGTTATATTGTTAGCGTAGGAATTGGTTGCCACTCTGAAACAAACTTAACTATGTTTTTTCTAGGCTTGCTACGATTTTACGTGTTTGTAAACTCAAGGAAGTAGTGTAGGGTGGCTCTTCATCGTGAATTAATACACATATTTTCCTTATATGAGCACATTCATTAAAAGAAACATCGTTCTTCGAAGTTTGCCGTGTGAGTAAATAGAAAAAACTTTACCGCCGATAAATGAACCTAAAGGCTTTTTTTTTTTTTACGGGGATTAGCCAACCCGGGCACAGGTCACTGACCCACATCGGGGCCTGGGAGGCGAAAATGTAATAATAATAATAATAATGATTCATAGCAAATAAAATTTATAAAATAAAATAATAAAAGAATAGTAATAATAATAATAATAATTCTGTAGTAATAATAATAATAACAACTCTTTAATAATAAAGAACCATAAATACATTAATGAAAACAGATAAAAAGTGAGAAACAATATACAATATGTATGTTGTGTTGTCGATATGACGAGAAACAATTGAGACCTCTGCAATTGTGTGTAAATGAGACATTTAGTCAGATGAGCAACCTGGGACTTGGTCACAATTTTCGTGATGCCATATTTTTTTTTTTTTATGGGGATTAGCCCACCCGGGCACAGGTCACTGACCCACATCGGGGCCTGGGGGGCGAAAATTTAATAATAATAGTAATTCATAGTAAATAAAATTTATAATAAAAAGTATAATAAAATAATAATAATAATAATAACAACACTGTAATAATGATAATAAAGAAAAGAAAAACAATAATCAATAGTGAGAAATGCTATATGTATAGAATGTTGTGTTGTCAATAGTAAGAGAAACAATTGAGATCCTGCAATTGTGTGTAAATGAGGCAGAAAGACAGATCAGCAACCTGGGACTTGGTCACAATATTCGTGATGCCATATGGCAGCAGGGTCTACCATTAGCCAACACATTATGCTTCGAATATCTTCCCAGCCGGTTGTCTGGGAGTCTGTATTACTGTTAATAATTGACTCACAACTTTTTTATTTTCTTAATATACCTACCATATAGTTGACACAATATTAAGACACTAGTCATTGTGTCGCAAATGACATGGAACAGAGACATTTAATATTCTTCTGAGTAGTCCAGGGTGGCGGAGGCCACCCATTGGTAAGGAAGTTAGGTTAGGTAGGTTTGGTTACTGTTATAAACTACATATTAATAATTACGTTATTTCCGACGGTAATGAAGGTCATAATATGTAGCTTACCATATAATTCCTCTTTTTTTTATGTCGTTAATTTTAATTCATCAATTGATTTAAATTCAAATTTGGTATAGATTAATATGTAAATCTTACTTTTGTTAGGCTTATAGGCAATTATGTTCTATCTTATGAGTTTACAACTAATACAGGTTGAAAAATTCTGGCTGCGATTATTGAATGTTCACTTGACCACATATTTGGCATTCAATACTGAGGGATATTTACGGCTCTTCAACATTAATAAGGTCTATCTGCAAGTTTACTCACTCATAAAAAATTATTTTTACCCTAAATGTGAGCAATACAAACCTTCTGTTTTGGTAAAAATTACTTTATAATTTGTAAGAAGACAAGATATGAGTCTCTTCCAAACTGAGACAAATACAAACAATCAAGCCTCTTATTATCGTAAAAAAAAGGTACGAAAAAGACAAAGTGAAATATTATAATTCAGTATGTTGATGTACAAAACATTTTCTTAATTATTCTATGATAAAACAAGTCTAACAAGCATTATTACAACATATATTATTATTATTTTTTATACAATCGGGAATTAGCGACTACTATATCCAGGTTGGAGTGTTACAGCACCTCAGCAGGTGCTGTAAGTTATGAGCTCACTTAAGGAGTTCGATGTCAAATATTTGTTTTGAGTATACCATCTGTGTTTTGAGTATACCGATCTGAGACTGTAAGTCCAGTTACGGGATACACAAAGACATACAGTCCCATAAATGTTTTTGAGTACCCGGCCCCTGATGCGCACTATCCCTGATATCGGACCCCTTCTCCACCCTCTGGAAGAAGCTATCAGCGTCAATTTCATTTGCAAATTAGTGAAATAACCTCACTTAACCGCAGCAGAAAGATCACTCCTTTCACTACCACCACCAGTCGGTGATATG
>NW_024722227.1:15058665-15104725 GCF_018991925.1 Homarus americanus
TAGACGAATCATACCACGGCAGCAGAGCTGCCTCGTCAAATCTTGTCGGTTTTCGTGCGACAAGTAACTCGATTCCCAAGTAATTATTCTATTTCTGTCTTCTCCATATGTTGAATTTCGTTGTAGGAGATAACTCCTCCACCGAGGTGTCTTCAAAATGAATGTCAATTTAATGGGGACGTCACTGGTGACTTTGATATTCCTTGATTTGTTTGCTTGTTCGCATTGCAGAAAGTGACCATGAGACCACCACTCGGCCTTTGGACAACGCTGTTACCTCTATCCCAGAAAAGGTGGAAAACTCTTCCAGAATAGAGGTTTAGTTATTCAAGGGAGGGGGTAAGTTATCCTCACCACCTTGACATATGTCTGTTCTTGGTTCGTCAGCACTGCTCAACGTGCTCGTGTTTGGTGTGAGAGAGAAATGGAATAGCAAAGTTACTGAAATGTTAAAATGCATAAAGAAGAAACAGTATTTAAAGGAATGTATCACAGCATCACACACAAACCCAAAACTACAAAACAGCCACTAACATCACTCTCAGGGGAATTGAACACGAGTCACTTCCGTCCAGAGGTGTGATGATTGAGCCTAGCCTTAAATGTTATGTGCTAAGTCCCGATTGCAGTACAGTAACAGGTGAAGGAAACCATTGCGGATCCCTAGAGGAAAAGGGAGGTCGTGGTCGCTGCGAGAAGTATATACCGTAATTGTAATACACCTGGACTATTTCTGATACCGAACTACCCAGCTCCGGACCTCCCGAATGTGTAGTGCGACCAGACTTCAATGAGTTACACCAATGACACATCTTAGCGCCTTATTTTGTGTCACTTTATATAAGATAGATTCAGAACAGTATCAAGAGTGTATGCATATTTTCATGTGATTTTTAGATTATTTTCTGAAATTAGATGTAATATAATTATCTTAGTTACCCTTTAGGTAGTGGCAATTCCCAGATCATAGGCAAAGGTTGTAAGACTTATGAAATGTCCCCTGGTGTAATGCAAGAAGAATACAATTTCACACACCATCACTGGGAAAAACGATATGCAGTACAGTATTTGTGTCATTAGAAAAAATTTACAAATTCATAACGTGAATAAACCCAGCTGTTAGAAATATAACTTTTGGAGTTTATGTTTTGTTGAAGGTTTGTTCTTTTAATGATCAAGAGTTTTACTTGAGGCGTCGGCTGCTCTCTCTATTCTTCACAACTCTTACAGCTCTTCCGTTTCTCAGTTTTCAGGTAACCAGAACAAACGACGCCTTGCATTTGTTATTTTGAGCTAATATTTGTCGCCATGGATGCCGGAACTGGTTATGTCCACTCTGGGGTCAAGAGATCCATAACAGTTTTTCTTGCTTTGGTGGAGAGGAGGTCGGTATGGAACATTCACTGAGAGGCGAGAAACCTGTCACTTTCCTCTGTTTAGTGTGGGGGAGTAAACGAACTTCTGGGTTAAATGTTATTTATTAACATATTTGGCAGATAGAGACGAATCAAGGATATGATGATGAATTATTTGATTGTCGTTGACAAGTTACAATTTTTTTGTAATTATATTATAAATTCACATACGTATATCAAACTCTATAACAACATTGATTAAGCTAACGTCCAGTGGTTCATACTACTGTAACATTCTACCATATACTGTAGAAACTGATATTAATATAAATTCTTAGTGTACTTGTGTAAGAATCATATTTTAATTTATAAAGGAACATTTGCCACTTCCCCCCCCCCCCCCTATTCACGTGACGACTGGTACCGCACATGAGGGGGAGGGGGGAGGTAACCTCCCAGCCTTCTTCAGTTCAACTTGACGAAATTTAGCCTAATGATCAAACCCTCACCTCCATCCTTCCATTATATGTAGATTTGTAGATTTTGTTTTTATTGTTGATGGACCATAGTTATCACTATCTTAAGTACGCATTAAAGGTCTTAGTTGTTGAAACGTAGTAATAACAATGAGGTTTACGACAACCCCTCCACGTTCATTTGTTCAATTTCTTCCCATTTAAAGCTCGTACTCTTGAAATATGCACGACAGGAAAAGAATCCGTATGAAGTCAAAATAAATTGCACAAGTGAAAATTGTTCACCAATTTATAAACATCGTATATGCGAAAATACTTATAGCTCACTATGGTACCATAGATCACCCATAATAGTACCATACATCACTCACCATGGTACTATAGATGTACACAGATTCAGGGAGGTGGGAGGGCAGGGTATACAACACCACTCTCTTGACGTCGATATTGTTCTTTCCATTTCAATGGATTAAATATTTTATTGGTTCATTAAAATGAAAATACAATGTTTCCCAGTGAATAAAACCGTTACACGTGTAAGAACAACAACTCATACAGTATATACTATTCTTGTTAGAGATCCTTCTGTTCAGGGGCCAAAAGCTTATTTAGTCCTTTTCCCTCTTTGTTTCCTCCATTCGTCACAGCACTTTACTGCTCCCGTTTTTCAGGTTACCTTTACTCACGCCACCTGTGCCCCGAGTTTGTCGGCGTTAACAAGCACTTCTCACCAGGGCGCCAGAACCAAGGACTAAAAACAGTATTTATCCTTGGCCGGAACTGGGTGTGTTGCCTTACGTCTGCCCATCACCTGTAATAATGTTACTTTAGTGTAAAGGTGGTCGGTGTTTTGTTGTTATAATGTACTGTATTACTGCGCTTCAACAACTACGATCTTTAATCGCGTAATAAGGTAATATTAGTAATTTACTGTTCCATTAGCAATTGAAAATCATGAGAGAGAGAACTTTCTGCGTAGTAAGGTCGGTGCTGTGTAGTACAAACTCCGAGTGGGAAGAGATCCTCTTCCTGGACCCAGTGTGTGTCTTCAAACATTCAATCACTTGGTACTTACTTATTAATCTATTTGGTAGATAGCTTTGAATGATATACTTCTAGAATCTCCTTCTTACATTATGAATAATAACGGGGATAATAGTCTTAACACACACCTTAACACCACTTAAAAGCATCTTGAACCCGAGACACCCGTCCAGATGTGCAGTGGTTGAGTCTTACCTAAATGGAAACTGTGTTGTGGTAGGTCCTGGTGGCATACTGCAACAGGTGAAGTAAACCAGACCGGCTCTCCTGAGTAAAAGGGAGGCCTGTAAATAGCTGTAATTGTTACATTTGAATTATACCTGACTGGAGGTCTTACTGAACCACCTACCTGGAGTTCCTGTTAATAATATATAAAATAACTGCACTTGCAGTGCGTCCAGACGTTAGTGAGCCTACACCACGATACCGGTGACATCAGCCTAACCAATGATTGTTTCACTGCTAATTAATTAGAGTGTCAAGTCACAAGATATGATCGTAACTAAGATGAAAATGTTGTCTGTATTCCGGATTTTATAAATAACTTTAGAAATATATACAGGCGTCGTTTTCTGTGATGTAACACAGCACACTGCAGGTTGAATCCATTAGTCAGCCTTGAAGAGTGCATATAAACATTAACAAATATTACCTTTTTGTTACTTTAAATATGTGAATATCAGTTTGTGGGGTTTCGAAATAAGATAGATTTTAAACTAGTTGCTTTTCTAATATTACCTTTTCTCCTCTTCTTCACAGTTCAGTAACATTTCCAATACTTTAACGTGTCACCAGTGCAGTACGCACCCATACAGAGTTGGTAACTAAAGTTACCAAAGCACTTCTAATGTTGAATTTACTGACGTAGTTATTTTTTACATGTAATGAATATAACTTCAGGAATATATACAGTCCGGTAATTTGTGAAGTCTTAAGTCGAGCTGTAGCAATGGATCACACGAGTTAACACAGGAAACGAATACTGTACCTCGCTCGTTTACTGTGATACTCTCAGAACAAAGCCTTGACGAATGAACAAAACCATTAACAAAAAATTCCTAATATTTTACCTCGATTTTACTCTTCTTGTTACTATTCGTGGTTTGTTTTTGCTTTATGATATCAATTAATTATGTTGATAAGGAACCAAGAGGGTGGTCAGTGTAATTTATCTACGAAATATTTTAATAAATACGTTACAGGCAACTTTGTGTATACCACCACTGTGCAGAGTTATAAAGTAACTAAATCAACTTACTTGAGTACTTTTCTCAAGTAACATTTCGGGGTATCTACTTTTTTAAAAAATACTCAAATATTTAGAAATTTCATTTTACTTAAGTATGGCTTTCTACTCATTTTACTCCAATACAATTGAAAAAAAAACAAAAAAAAGTTACTAGTTTATGCCCCATTGGGTGTGGGGAGACACCACGCGATCTCACATACCTAGAGGTCTCGTGAGATGAGGTGACCATCAGATCAGGTTAGGTGGCATATGCCTAATACTTTTACAAGCCATTATCTAGCAATATCATTGTTATTCCAAGACTATGAATATTGTAAACAGCAAATGGCATTTCTTTCGTTGAGTGACTCTTTGCGCCCCCCCCCCCCTCAAATCCTTGTTTCTGACTTGTGTCGATTACGTCACGTTTACTCTGGTGTCTTTAAAAAAAATATTAAATTTTTCCAAAAATGTGCATGATGTATTATAAATTTACATCTTATTTATTTATTTATTTATTTATTTGTTTATTTTTTATAAATGCATAATAAATATAAATATAACGCTGACGTTATTTGCGGGAAGCTGTTGTCAGTGCTGACTACCCTTCCACTCCCTCAATTGAAGAAGGACCCTGCCAACATGGAATACTACACGCAGAAAATCACTGAACGTGGAAGAATAATCGGCATGAAAGAGGCTGGGTTTTCACCCACTGAAATTGCACGAGAATTGTGTTTTTCTCGGTCAACTGCATATTATTGGATTAAGCGATGGGAAGAGGAGGGAAGTTTAAAGGACCACCACAGGACGGGAATGCCGCTCAGAACAACACTTGCACAAGTTGAAGCCATCCGGAATTTCGCTGAGGCCAACCCCTTCAAGACTTCATTTTCAATAAGAGAGGATCTACAATTAAATATTTCCCCTTTAACAATCAGGCGAAGACTTCACGAAGGAGGCATTCACCATAAAACTCCCGCCACCAAGGAGAAGTTAAATGAGCGACATCGCGAGGGCAGGTTGCAGTTTGCTCGACGGTATGCTGAAGAAGGCTTAGATTTCTGGGGAAGAATAATATTCACTGACGAAAAAACTTTCTCATCTACCTCTCACGGAAGGTTGCATTGCTGGAGGAGGAACAACACCCGATATGCTAGACAGCATATTTATGAGGAAGCAAGGAGGGGCCATGTGACTTGCAATGTTTGGGGAAGGATATATTTCACGGAGTTGGAGAGCTGACTCACATAGAAGGAAGATTCACAGCTGAACAGTATTTAGAAATACTCGAAGAAGTTATGCTTCCCTCGGTGCGTGCATATGCTTTCCCGTTTCCCGAAAACATCATTTTCATGCACGATAGGTGTCCTATCCGTACCGCACGGATTGTAACGCTGTGGTTTGCAGAACAAAGAAATGTGCAAGTTTTAGACTGGCCAAGTAAAGGTTGTGACATGAACCCTATAGAGAACGTTTGGGGCAATAATGTGAACGTGTGGGAGCCAGCTGAAGAGAGAACCAGGGTACAGCTACCGGAGCATACACACCGTGAGTGGGAGGTCCTGAGGTGGACACCGCAACTGATACACAATCACGTCGCCTCCGTTCCCAACAGGCTGCTGCAAGTAATCGAGAATGAAGGTGGCTGGACTACATATTAATGTATCAGAAATAATTTTCCTATGTATTCAAAGTCACGTGCTGAATGCATCTGAATATCTGTCAAATTGTATAATAAATGTAAAGAAAACAATCTTCTTCTAATATCCCCACTCGTGCAGTATGTATTAAGGATGAATTAAGTCAAACAAATCCTAGCATTATACTTGTAATTATGATGAAAGAGTACAGTATCATATATGATAAACATATTGCATGTGAAATAATTACTATATCTACCACGTTAGTTTTTAGTTTAACAAATTTATTGATAAAGCTTGTAGTACAGTTTGCCTATTCTGAGTAATTCAGTGAGGCTTTGGCATTTCTCACTGCCACGCAGGACAGAGGTTCATACACAAAGAAATGCAACATATTCATTAACAGCCATATATATATATATATATATATATATATATATACTTCATTTTTAGTCCATATAACACGCGGACTTTGAATATATATATATATATATATATATATATATATATATATATATATATATATATATATATATATATATATATATATATATATATATATATATATATATATATATATATATATATATATATATATATATATATATATATATATATATATAAGTAAATCACTGGTATATCTAGAATATATGATAATTTAGAGAAAGAAGAAATACGGTATGTTTTCTTTTCCTTTTGTGGTTATATATATATATATATATATATATATATATATATATATATATATATATATATATATATATATATATATGTAATATTCAGAAACTTCAGTGTGATTTCAAACGCCGCGCCATTGGCGATACTGAGTTTTCAAGGTCGTCTGAGGGAAGAGAGCGCTCCTGCACGTAGTGAGAGCTTTTGGAACTGGGCCTATACGATATTGAATGTAGTTTGCAGAATTAATAATGATGCGATTCATGAAGTTAAGGGACTATTAGTTTATCACTCTGAATAATGTTACGGGTGTCCCAAGAAAGTTATTAGTTAGGCGGAAAATATGTCACGTAGGCCTAAGCTAACGCCTTGAGGAGACGCGAGGCTGGCTGGTCCTCATTCACGCGAAAGCAATCGGACCAACAGGATGTAGTCTAGTCACCTGTGTTGCGCTATTGCAGTATAACAAGTAAGTCTCATTCGATCTCAGATAGGGGTTAGATAGGGCAGTGATAAAGTTATTAAGAGCAAACAGTGAGTTAATTTCAGGGTTTCCGTCAGAACCCATTTGACTGCGAGAGATTGACTGCCGTTTGAGACTGCCGTTGATGATTGAGGATTGGTGATTGTCGCCGTTGGAACGATCAGTGTAGGCTTGTCACTGGTTAGCAGGGTAGCAAATGATCTCTTGAGTGAACGAGTGCTCCCGACAACTAAAACGACACAGGACCAGCATCAGCATTGGGTGATCATTTCTTACCACGTGGGTGCACAACACCAAGTGCCCTCGGTCAGCTAGAAGTATTACCTACTGGCCATGGTCTCCTGCGGGCGTTCTCTCTTCCCGCCCATGGACGCACTGAGAGTACACTGAGGCTATCTGAGTAAATTAATGGTCACACACTGAGACCAGGAGTCTAGGGGATACCTAGAGAAAATTTTATCTCCCTTATTACGGGTGTATGTTGAGTTGGGTGGAGCATGGTTCACGGGTATTGATGGACCCAGTAACATCTCAATAATATTGACAATATTTTTGTGTGTAGTTAGTACCATTTTTTCTGTTACTCATATTATCTTGACGTGTGTAGTAATAGTTCGTAGATGATTTTGATAGTATTGTTTTTTTTAATGTTTGTGTAACTAAGTGAAACCAGAGTGATACTGTGATTTAATTCCTTTAATGCATTTAATTTTTCTTTATAATTCCTATCTCAGGTATAACCTTTGTTCCCCAGAGTAGTGTTTAAGTTAGGTTAGGAAGTGTGCATCTGTTGGGGTGATATAATTTTGTTGAGTGCCCTTAAGGCCTATTCATTGTAGAGTTATTAATTTCTATTTTTTTATACCATTTTCTCAGTGGTTGATATTATTTTGTTGAAAGCCCTTAAGGCCTGTTTCATGTGTGCAAGCAACATTTCTTAATACTTTAAATTTAGTGTTGTCGAATGAGGCATTGTCTGAGTTTCTAATAATTTCAATATCATGTATAACTTTTTTTCCCCAGAGTAGTGTTTTAAGTTGAGGTTAGGAGGTGTGCATATTGGTGTACCATTATTTGATTGTGTCTGTAATGTTGGAAGGAATATAAGTGTCTAAATTTTACAGTGTGTCTCATTCATCCCAGTCACAGACGCTATCATTCCACGGGTCACGGACAATTCATTTTGTTAGTAAATTTAAGTGTTCTTGTGATGGTTCGGGATTTTTTTCAAGGGGCGCTTCCACTGCAATTACCATCTACTAATCTTTAATAAACCCCAAGTCAAGTGAGAAATTAAAGTCCAGTAAATTTCGACAGGTTACATAAATATATATATATACTGTATATATATATATATATATATATATATATATATATATTTATATATATATTTATATATATTTATATAAATATATATATATATATATATATATATATATATATATATATATATATATATATATATATATATATATATATATATATACTTCATTTTTAGTCCATATAACACACGGACTTTGAACATATAATCAACGACCTCACCAGCCAGGACTGCTTTTAATTGTCTTTGTGGCATGGTCGGTAACGTTCCCTGGTCCCACAGTAGGTCAAGGGTTCGAGTCCTGGCTGGTGAGGTCGTTGATTATATGTTCAAAGTCCGCCTGTTATATGGACTAAAAATGAAGTATATATACCTCGTGTTTCATACCAGCTGGATTGGGTAAATGCTACTGACATCCACATAAATGGCACGGGCAGTTCAATGAGAGGTTCATGACGCCATCAGCTCGATGAACAGGCTTTGTGTGAAATATAACATAGTCTAGAACTGCTATTAGTGTCTTTGTGGCATGGTCGGTAGCCTTCCCTGGTCCCACACAGTAGGTCGAGGTTCGAGTTCTGGCTGCTGAGGTCGTTGATTATATATATAAATATATATATATATATAGATATATATATATATATATATATATATATATATATATATATATATATATATATATATATATATATAGAGAGAGAGAGAGAGAGAGAGAGAGGGTCAGATTCATGTGGTAATGTCTGTTCACTGCCATGCAGGACAGAGGTTCATACACAAAGAAAGAAAGAAATACATCATATTCATTAGCAGTATATATAGGTCAGTGGTTCACATACATTGGAGGTCATATTCTAATTTCGACAGGTTACATAAATATATATATATACTGTATATATATATATATATATATATATATATATATATATATTTATATATATATTTATATATATTTATATAAATATATATATATATATATATATATATATATATATATATATATATATATATATATATATATATATATATATATAT
This sequence comes from Homarus americanus, assembly GCF_018991925.1. Lineage (NCBI taxonomy): Eukaryota > Metazoa > Arthropoda > Malacostraca > Decapoda > Nephropidae > Homarus > Homarus americanus. The sequence goes on from NW_024722227.1 coordinate 15,067,924, forward strand.
ATATATGTATATATACACTTCATTTTTGTCCATATAACAGCGGACTTTGAACATATAATCATGACCTCACCAGCCAGGACTGCTTTTAGTGTCTTTGTGGCATGGTCGGTAACGTTCCCTGGTCACACAGTAGGTCAAGGGTTCGAGTCCTGGCTGGTGAGGTCGTTGATTATATGTTCAAAGTCCGCCTGTTATATGGACTAAAATATTATGACCTCGTGTTTCATACCAGCTGGATTGGGTAAAATGTACTGACATCCACATGGCACGGGCAGTTCCCAATGAGAGGTTCATGACGCCATCAGCTCGATGAACAGGCTTTGTGTGAAATATAACATAGTCTAGAACTGCTATTAGTGTCTTTGTGGCATGGTCGGTAGCCTTCCCTGGTCCCACACAGTAGGTCGAGGTTCGAGTTCTGGCTGCTGAGGTCGTTGATTATATATATAAATATATATATATATATATATATATATATATATATATATATATATATATATATATATATATAGAGAGAGAGAGAGAGAGAGAGAGAGAGGTCAGATTCATGTGGGTAATGTCACTGTTCACTGCCATGCAGGACAGAGGTTCATACACAAAGAAAGAAAGAAATACATCATATTCATTAGCAGTATATATAGGTCAGTGGTTCACATACATTGGATGTCATATTCTAATTGAAGACAAATCAGTGTGGGCTAGCAAATTTGGGATAAACAGCAAGAATGTCCTCAACCACCCCTTATTCAGTGTAGTAATTTCAAAAGTCAAACACGGAAAAAATCAGAGTGGGAGACGGAGACAAAGAAACAACTGTATAACGACACAATTCCTACAATATATAAAGGTCCGATCACAGCTGTCAGATCCGGCTCTTGAAGGCACCTAACCTAAGGTCAGCATTATATTTATATTTATTATGCATTTATAAAAAATAAACGAATAAATAAATAAATAAGATACAAATACCGTTAATTATTATTATTATTATTATTATTATTATTATTACACACACAGTGCAACTTTGTGTGACGCGTTGTCTGACTTGGGGTGGCTTTGAGCGAACCATACACTTGATATTACAATTTATGTATCCTTCCTGTCCATGATTTACAACAATAACTGGAGGTAAAAAGTTACAATATTATACTAATAACACTGTCATGTATTGATACTATGACTAGTTACCAAGATACAGATCACGATGAACATAACATGATAATGATAGTGAAGCCTGGAAGGATTCATATCATAACTTGTGTGTTCGTGCGTATGTTGCCTCGTGAGAGTTACTGTGGGCCTCCATGTGCCCAGGTGGGATGGTCAAAGTATTACACTATAAGTGTGTCAAATGAGGAGTGACTGATCCACATATAATTTAAGGTTTTTGAAATATGTAGTTAAATTAAACACGATTTTTCATATAGTTATGCGAATGATGGGGTGTGGTGGAAGCATCGTGGTCTGGCACACATACACAAGCGCTGTAAACGTTGTGTGGACTCACTGGGTGGTTTGGAAGTGTTTATTTCCATTCATACTTTCGTAACTACAACCTATGGTAATTTTTCTTCGTGTTCATATATAATGAAGATAATGCAGAGTATAAAATGCCATATACAATATTTATACATAATGTCATCTATACAGCAGTACTATGACTGTGTGTGCTCGTGCGTGTGTTGCCTCGTGATAGTTAGAGTGGGCCCCCGTCCAGAAAGGACACTGCACTAACCTCCAGCACCGACCCAGGTGGGCTAGAGAATATGGTTTCCAAGTGTACCTGTACCTAAAATGAATTTCAAAGAGGCTGTGATTTAAAAATGCTTTCCATAATTCCATCTTGGATGTAAAGCCTCTATCTATACATATGTGAGACTGAGTGAATTTAAAATTCTGCTTAAATAACTAAGTACCCTGCTCCCCCTCCCCCCCCCCCTTAGCACCCACGAGATGCTACGTGGTACGAAAAATTCAGCCACTCATCAATTAGAATCGAAAAATGACGTCACCACAGCCACACTCCAATTAAGGGGACAGTTCATAGTGAGTCTTAGTCAGACACAGTCACCATGGAGGGAACAGTCATCCACAAACTTCTCAACTGAAGGACCTTGATAGCTACTTGGCATGCTCAGGGGATGGATTGGAGCTACTGAGGTCTTTCCTGACATAATTTGACTTATCTCTGAAACTTAACACCCCACTACCTGCATCTGCTGCTTGTGAGTATCCGTTTACTCATGTTGGGCTTATTATTTATTATTTAATTAATTTATTTCACCCCATGGAGCAGCAAGCCTAGTCACATGACCATGCAGTCAGACACTAATACTGTACAGTGGTACTTGTGTCTCACAGGACACGCTAGATCTCGTGATATGGAGACAATATTGATATGATTTAAGGACAATGGGAGTTAGCAACCACCAAAACATGGGTAGCGTACAAGAATTAATTCAAAATTATTACGAGTAAGTGGGTGGTGACATATAGTGGTTAGTGACTCTCCCTGTGGTAGGAGGTCCCTGACAGTGGGACAGTCAAGGCAATAGTGTTGAAGAGTGTTAGTGTTGGGACAGTTACAGAGTTTACAGGAAGAGAAGTTGGCTCATCCCCCACCTCAGATACATGCCAGATAGGTCTGTATCCTAACCTAATGCGAGCAGAGACAACATTATATCTGCGGATTCATAAGTCCATGTCGACGATACTTATGTGGATACTGAAGAAAGTGATCATAATGTTGGAGGGATATATTCTCAGCCCGTTCACTATCTCTGCGATGGATTGTAGGGAGAAGGGTAGCTGAACGTATTCTCTTTCGGTACATAAGAAATAAGAATAGAGGGAACTGCAGCGGGTTTATTGGCCCATATTGGGCAGTCCCATTTACATACAACCCCAATTGCTCCACTCATCCAATACTCTATTTTCAAACCAATGTTTACCTACCTCGCGCCTAAATCTAAAAATGTCTAATTTAAAACCATTTTTACGAGTTCGCTATTGGTTGGATAATTTAAGTACTTTTGTTATATTACCTTTGTTTCTCCCTGACTTCCATTTACACACCTCTCATATCGCCCCTCACTACGTCTCTCGAGGAGTGCAAATTAAGATGCCTTAACCTGTCTCTGTACTCAAGGTTCCTAATGCCCGGGATTAGTCTTGCCTTCTCCTCTGAATTCTTTCTAAGGATTCTATATCCATTCTGTGTTACGGTAACCAAAACTGAACTGCGTAATCCAAGTGAGATCTCACAAGGGCAAGATAAAGTTTTAGGATGACCTCGTTAGTCTTGTAACTAACACTCCTTTGTATGAACCCAAGTACTTTGTTAGCCTTGTTTCGAGCAAATACACATTGTTTACTTGGTTGAAGATTCCTACTTATCATTACTCCTAAATCTTTTTCAGTCGGATTTCTCTATAACGTCGTTGTTCATCTGGTATATTGTTTCTCTGCTTTCATCTCCCCAACTAAGTACTTTACATTTGTCCACATTAAATTTTACCTGCCGTTTTTCAAACCATTCAATTATTTTTAGATCTTCCTGTAGTTTTGAGGAGTCCACGTCAGATTTAATTACATGCCCTTTTTTAGTGTCATCAGCAAATTTACTTATGTTGCTCTCTGCGTCTATACCTATGTCGTTTATGTATATAATAAATAATAATGGTCTAAGTACTGAGCCATGGGTTACTCCACTTGTGCCGTTACTCCAATTAGATTTTATGCCGTTAATGTTTACTCGTTGTTTCCTGTCCTGTAACCACGCCCTAATCCATTTTAGATGTCTCCTCCAATGCCCTGAGCCTCCACTTTTCTTATTAGTCTTTAGTGGGGGACTCTGTCGAAGGCTTTGCTAAAGTCGAGATATACCACATCAAAATCGTTCCCGCCGTCCACTGATTCGAAAACAGCTGAAAAGAATGTTATTAGATTAGTCAGACATGAATGCCCGCTTGGTAAGCCATGTTGGGAATCATATATCAACTTAATAATAATAATAATAATAATAATTAACGGTTTATTGAGAAAGTTCTTCAGCCCGAAGGCTGAAAATATACATTGGACACACATTGGTTGTTTAACAAAAGCCTTCATTAGGGAAAGGTAAAGGAACATACAATGAACGTAGTGTAGTAACTCCCTCCCAGATGGTGTTAGGAGGGATCTCACGTGGTGTAGTAGTTCCCTCATAGATGGTGTTCTGAGGGACCTGACGTGGTGTAGTAATTCCCTCACAGATGGTGTTATGAGGGACCTCACGTGCTGTAGTAACTTCCTCACAGATGGTGTTATGAGGGGCCTCACGTGATGTAGTAATTCCCTCACAGATGGTGTTATGAGGGACCTCACGTGGTGTAGTAATTCGCTCACAGATGGTGTTATGAGGGGCATCCCGTGGTTTAGTAATTCCCTCACAGATGGCGTTATGAGGGACCTCACTTGGTGAGTAATTCCCTCACAGATGGTGTTATAAGGGGCCTAACGTAGTGTAGTAATTCCCTAACAGATGGTGTTATGAGGGGCCTCACGTAGTTTAGTAACTCTTTCACACATGGTGTTATGAGGGACCTCACGTGGTGTAGTAATTCCCTCACAGATGGTGTTATGAAGGACCTCACGTGGTGTAGTAATTCTCTCACAGATGGTGTTATGAGGGACCTCACTTGGTGTACGAATTCCCTCACAGATGGTGTTACGTGGGGCCTGACGTGGTGTAATAATTCTCACGAGAAAAGATTGGACCAATACAGTCAGATACCGGCGAGCTAACTGATAACGACTTAGAAATGAGCACTAATCTGAATAAATATTTTTCAACAGTTTTCACCACCGAAAATATAAACATAATACCCGAAGCTCCGACTCTATACAGAGATAGTGAAGAAAATAAATTAAGCGAGATAGTAGTGACTAGTAACGATGTTAGTAAGCAAATAGGCAAACTAAAGCCTAATAAGTCACCAGGTCCCGATGAGATATTTGCGAGAGTATTAAAGGAATGTAAGGAAGAGCTTATTATGCCCTTAGCAAAGTTGTTTAACATGTCTTTAAAAGCAGGTGTAGTACCAGAATCCTGGAGAATAGCGAATGTAATACACATTTTCAAGAAGGGAAATAGTTCACTATCCTCTAACTACCGTCCAATGAGTCTAACATCAATTGAAGGCAAATTACTGGAAGCAACAATTTCAAACTCTATTCTAAATCACCTGGACAAGCACAAGTTGATCAATGATTCCCAACATGGCTTCACAAGCGGGCGTTCATGTCTAACTAATCTATGAACATTCATTTCATTAGTTTTCGAATCAGTGGACGAGGGGCACAATTATGATGTGGTATATCTCGACTTTAGCAAAGCCTTCGACAGACTCCCCCACGAAAGACTAATATGAAAAGTGGAGGCTCATGGCATTAAAGGTGATATTCTAAAATGGATTAGGGCGTGGTAACAGGACAGAAAACAGAGAGTAAGCATTAAGGGCACTAAATCCCACTGGAGCAACGTTACTAGTGGAGTTCGGCAAGGCTCAGTACTTGGACGATTATTATTTATTATATACATAAACGACATAGATATCAGCATAGACACTAACATAGGACGTGTAATTAAATCTGACGAGGACTCCGCAAAACTACAGAAAGATCTAAAAAAAAATTTCGAATGGTCTGAAAAATAGTAGATGAAATTCAATGTGGACAAATGTAAAGTACTCAGTATAGGAGATGTAAACAGGGAAACCAGATACCAGATGAACAACGATGTTATTGAGAAATCCGACTGCGAGAGAGATTTAGGAGTAATGATAAGTAGGAATCTTAAGCCAAGGAAACAATGTGTATTTGCTCGAAACAAAGTTAATAAAGTACTTGGGTTCATACAAAGGAGCGTTAGTTACAAGACTAACGAGGTCATCTTAAAACTATATCTTGAGCTTGTGAGACCTCACTTGGATTACGCAGTTCATTTCTGGTCACAGTATTACACAATGGATATAGAATCCTTAGAAAGAATTCAGAGGAGAATGACAAGACTAATCCCGGGCATTAGGAACCTTGAGTACAGAGACAGGTTAAAGCATCTTAATTTGCACTCCCTCGAGAGACGTAGAGTGAGGGGCGACATGATCGAGGTGTATAAATGGAAGTCAGGGCTAAACAAAAGGGACATTACAAAGTTACTCAAACTATCCAACAATAGTTTTAAATTAGACAAATTTAGATTTAGGCGCGAAATTGGTAAACATTGGTTTGGAAATAGAGTAGTGGACGACTGGAACAAGTTACCAAATATCATAATTAACTCGAATACCCTGGATAGCTTCAAACATGGGTTGGATGGAGCAATAGGGGCTGGGTGTAAATGGGATTGCCCAGTATGGGCCAATAGGCCCGCTGCAGTTTCCTCCATTCTTATGTTCTTATGTTCTCACACATGGTGTTATGAGCGACCTGACGTGGTATAGTAATTCCCTCACAGATGATGTTATATGAGTGAGGTGTGATTCCAGGCCTTTCTATTGTAGACGGATTAACACATCTCTGGTTATTGTTGGGTCTCACGGGCAGTTATCACTGGCTACCTGGGACCTCACTGTGTGAAGTTTAACTTGGGTACAACTCGGCAGTTACTGTTGAGTTGTTTTCACTAACTTAAGCATTGTTCACCACTGTTCACCTCTGTACAACACTGGTTCCATTCCTTTCCTAAATGAAATTGTAACTTCTGGCGAGAACTTGTTGATATTCTGGTGGGGAGGAGAGTTCAGGAGAGGGAGTTAGTATGGGCCAACTTAACAGTTGACCTGGCTGCTCCCAGAGGAGCGCTAGGTACGTCTTGACCTTTCTGTGGTCAAAGATGTAGTACTTGTGCTTCTCCAGGTGATTTCGAATAGAGTTTGAAATTGTTGCTTCCAGTAATTTGCCTACAATTGATGTTTAGCTGATTGGACGGTAGTTAGAGGATAGTGATCTATCTCCTTTCTTGAAAATCGGTATTACATTCGCTATCCTCCAGGATTCTGGTAGGTCATGCTGGGCTTATATTTATGCCTAAAATATCCTGATTGGACAGCCATAATTTCGAGAATCAGTTATTGATTATTATCAATAGAAAGATTTGCAAATATCATGTGTAATGCTGTCTTTTTTCTTTTTTTCATTAGTTAATATTTTTTTAATTTACTGTGTGGATTTATTTTAATATTTGAGACAATAATTTTTTTGTTACTTTTTACTTTCAGTACTTAAGTACTTTATAAATGAGATACTTTTTTACTTCTACTTGAGTACATTGATCTTTGGATACTTTTACTTCTACTTGAGTAACATTTTGCCAATGTAACAATACTTTTAACAAAGTCCGATACTTTTTACAACTCTGCCACTATGGCTCATGGAGTTATCACCTGTATCGCTCCTCCTCCTCCACAAAATATTTTCTGTTAACTGTTACATGAAATTTTATTTCTTTTCGTAACGAAAATATTTGGTGAATAATAATAATAAAAAAGGTATTAAGTTTTTGAGGAAGTTCACCATAATTGCAGACATGTATATAACTGGCAAGTGACTACACCTACCACCTGCTATTGGGGTTCCCGGGCCGGTTTTCACTTAGATACATGTATGAGATACAAATATTCACTTATAAGGACTTGTCTGAGATACAAGTCAATTGATAAATCGATATATATGTATAAATCTCGAGGGATTTTGACTTCTGTTCACATCTGGGCACGTGTATCAGTTGCAAAGTGTCGTCTGACGAGGAAGGTTTTGTGTTTTTAAGTGCAGTGACTGTGCTTTTGAATGAAAGTAAAAGAACTACGAAAAAATAAGAAAACGTAGGTGGTTGTAGCGCGAATTTTTACGTAACAGAGTTAACACTTGAGGATGGTCCTTACTTCAAGAATTATGTGAGGATGTGTTGTAGATTTTGGCAGTCTATTTCAGTTGGTCACACCTTATATTGTCAAGAAAGACACTAAATTTAGGTGTTCGATACCACCGGATGACCAATTAGCACTTACACTACTTTTCCTGGCAACAGGAGACTCATTGTCAACATTAATGCACTGTACATGCATCGCATCTCTAAAAGTTCTGTGTGTAATATTATTGGAATTGTGTGTGAAGTAATTATCAAACAAATTAGTCAAAGGTGTCAAACAAATGCTTAATCTAATAGAACGTGTACTTGTACAAACATGAAACTCTGCAAACTGAAGGTAGGCGGTTGAGGCACGTTGCTATAGGACTACTGCGCATGCATGAGTAGCTCATACAAGTCAATTGTATCACACAAAATGTATGAGCTGATGTATAGCAATTTGTCAAAAGGCAAGTATCTCATACAGATATCTAAGTGTAAACGTAGCTACTGTAGTTATCAAGACTACAGTATTTCCACCTAACTTGGCCCATAAGCCACGCCCCTCTTCTATACCAATAGCTGATCGGTTCATAGAAAATTCAAACTAAATGTGTTCATAATTGGTAAGCAGACCTGGTATTATCTAAAATAATGTTAAATATCTGAAAGAAAATTGTAAATATTTATCATAAAACGTCGATATAAATACGCACTTTTACACTCGCAGTCCGGGGGGAGGCAAAACGCTCAGGGGAACCAATCAGCTATTTGTAGCTTAAGACAAGGGGCGTGGCTTAGGGGCCAGGTTAGCATAGAAAGGGTGTAGTATTTAAAACTTTATGTGAGAAAATTATAATTACTTTTAATTCAATGATAAACTTACGGAAGTCATTGTTCTAAATTCAGGTGTACAACTAACCAACCGAATTTATGATTTTAAATACAAATTTGTCAAATATTATTGAAGCTGAGGACGATATAAATCACTTTGATAATTATTTACACACACACACGCAGAGGGCCTGATTTACCTACTTGTGGGCCCCAGGCCAAACTCATTAGTGGGCCCCCAGATTTATAGAAATGTTTGCATGTTTCAATAATCAATATATATATATATATATATATATATATATATATATATATATATATATATATACACATATATATATATATATATATATATATATATATATATATATATATATATATATATATATATATATATATATATATATATATATATATATATATATATATATATATATATACATATATATACATACAGTAGTACCCCGATTTACGCGGTCAATTGAACCCACAGGGTACCGCGGAAAGTGAAATCCGCGTAAATGGAACAACAGAACATATGGGATTAATTCCAATAGAGACTGGCCCGACCCCCAAACTCCACTTTTTCCGACACAATACCTATGTTGTAGTAAAAATAACATCTAAATTTTATGATGGTATGCTCACACAATTAATATTTAAGAGAAATACAGTCGCCAGGTTAATGTCCATTCAAATAATAGACTCAAATCCCCCCCCCTCTTCCCAGCTCACTGGCCCCTACCTCTCTGAGAAATGATTGGGTGAAACACTAGATTTTAACGTTTAGTAATAAATAATACCTCAGACTAAAGTTAGGATAATATAATTGACATTTCTGGATTCCTTGCAGGTCAGGGAATATTTTGAATGTAAACTTCATATATTTTGCACAAAAGATAAAATACTTGCTTTGTGTAAACCAAATTATTACATTAGATCTAAAATTTGTATGTCTAATGCAAAATCCATGATGTTTATATTCAAAATGATCATCATATTGTAAGAATTCCAGCAATGTAAATTATATTCTGGTCCAGTAATTTGTATGAATTTTATGAGCTAAAACAAATATCTTCAGTTAATAAAAAAAAATATTCTTCACGACACTATCTGTCAATCAAAGTACCCCAACTTGCCTCCCCCCTCTTCCAACCGCGCCAGATGGTCGGTCGGTCCCAACCCTCCCCCCACCTTCCCTCCCTACCAGAGAAATGTTGGGTGAAAAAACTAATTTTAACTTTTAGTAACAAATAATACCTCAGACTAAAGTTAGGATAATATAATTGACATTGCTGGATTCCTTGTAAGACCAGGAATATTTTGAATATAAATGTCATATATTTTGCACAAAAGATAACATATTTACTCAGAGTAAACATTAGATCTAAAATTTGTATGTCTAATGCAAAATCTATGATGTTTATATTCAAAATGATCATCAAATTGTAAGAATTCCAGCAATGTAAATTATATTCTGGCCGGGTAATTTGTATGAATTTTATGAGTTTAGTAAAAAAAAAAATTATACTTCACGTGTATAATTAGGGTGTGTCAATTTAGGGGGTGAACTGGCTAAATTGAAAATCGAGTAATTTGGTAGCAATTTATTGTAGTCTTTAAGCATGCAAAACAATATTCTGGCATAAATTTTTTTTTATAATAAGTCCTACCTACATCAAATGGATTTTTAAATGTACATATTTGTGAATTTATAACATAACCAGCGTTTGCACACATGTTACTGTTTTAAGTTTCAAATTATTATATTTTATTATCCGTAGTCTATTTGAAAGTAACCAATGCCTTCATACTCTCTTTGCTTTGGTTTCTTGTCATCAGTAGTCTGCTTGCTATTTGTGCTTTGATGTAACCTTCTCGCCTCTCGTGGCTGTAAACATGGCCCGCTGCTTCTGTGACCATTTTCACACATCTCTCCACACTTTGAGTGTGGGAAGGCCACTTCGGCACCTGCATTGGAGTCTCTTTAAGGTTTCTCAATTCTTGGCTAGTTAGACTTGTTGTCAATGGTGGCTCTAAGACTTCCAAACTCAAGTCAACCAATTCTGACAATTTGGTGGCATTGACGTTTATTGGGGGAACTTTTCTTGAATGAAACGAACAGTCTCCCAACTGGTCGTCATCTATTAGCGTTCCTCTAATCTTTAGAATGACTTCTACAGCCTCGGTTCGGAGATTGGTACATTGACTGCAAAGCATTGCTTGCAAAACTGCTTCTGATCGAGCATACCAAGCGGACCTTCTTGCCACAGGTAACACGATGTCCCTCACTACCTTCCTCTGTGTTCTTACTAGCTGCAATTGAAACAAAAGGTGATTGGGCCCATCCACCCACATAGGATTAAGTTTCACACTAAACCACTGGGGAAGATAAACTCCAATAATAAATTCAACAATTAACCTCAAATTCTTCAGCACTTTGCCCTTCAATTCGTGTTTGGAAATCCAAATCCTGCAGAAACGAAGAGCTGTAGTTAACCAACGGCTGTGACTGACAGGTCCAATCTCCAAGAGAGCCAATGACTGAGGCACTTCTCCTGATCTTATTGCTTGGGCAATACGATAAGCATAGGATTGATCTGTGCTGAGATCTTTGATGACTCCTTCAGACAACGCCGGAAGGGGAGGGCCAACTTCGACCTTTGGAAAGGTTGTATTTATTTCTAGTTGTGTTGCTTCATCCAGCATGATGCCAAGGGGACCTGACCACTTGTTGTTGCTCTTTGTAGGACCATCAAGTTCCTGGATGAGATGACGAAGAGGTAGCTCGCCTGTATGTAAATCACATACAATCCAAACAAGTCTTCTTCCTAGTTTTTTCTCTAAATGCGTCATTACACCCCCCTGCCATCCGGTGTTCACTGCAGTTGAATCTCCACCAACAGCCTGCAGTGAACTGCCAAGTCCTCTCTCCTGAACCCAACATAAAATATGATCAGCAATGACCTCTGCATGTTTCTTCCCTTCTACTTCAGTTTCGGGAGCAAAGTGAAACAAAAACCGACCACCAGGCTCAGAACAGACAGAGTAGTGTTCTTCTTTGATGAGACCTGGAAACTTTCTGTTCACTCCCTCTACTTCTAGCAAAACTTTTGTGTCATCTATTCTTCCATCAAACAAAAGACAGGAGAGCCCTCCCTCGCTTAAATCTTTTTCATGCTGATCAGATATTTCCTTCATTATTTTTTCTTGTGCTCTTCTAATTTTATTATGATCTATCACCAAAGATACATCCTCTCGGCTGATGAGGCCTGCATCTATCCAAGCGGCAGTTGCAATTTCTGCAGCCTCACGAAGTCCAGCATGGTGGCGAATACTAGCTAAAGCAATGTTTGAAATATTTCTTGTGTTGTATTTCATTTTCTTTGGTAAAGGTTCAGATGGCTCTTTGGAACTATCATCTGATGTTGCTTCCTGTTCATCAGAAGAACTATCAAAGAAGTGATAAACATCTTGACACAGCTCTTCCTCTCTTTGGATGGCTTCTTCACTCTTCATTTTCTTCTTTTGTTCCCTCTCTCGGATTTGTTCTCTCTTCTTGGCATTAGCAATCTGCTTCTTTGTTTCTGAATAATCTATTGAACCCATTTGCATACTTCCTTGGCCTTCTGCCTTTGTCCTCTGTGCCTTTATAAATTCAAGCTCTAAAACAGGGATCTTCTTTTCACGAGGACAACCACAATCAATGTGGGAATTATTTTCTCTCTTACCTGAGTGAGAACAGTTGGATTCAGAACATAATTGTATGGAGCACTTGCAGGTCAAAATGTCAAACAGAGTATCAAGTGTGTGCAGAAATTCATTTTTCCTGGCCAAGTTTCCTTTACCAAGTGATGTTTCAACTGCTTTGTGCCATAATTTCGTTAGTTTTAGCTCAATAGTTCGACACTGATTAATCACAGGTGGTTTGAATAGTGCATTAGCTTTTGTCCATTGATGCAGAAGAGGGACTATCATGTCATTTATGAGTTCTTTATCTGTATAGTTCCTTCTGTCCTTTGCATTTTTTTCTCGAAGGAGTAACCCTAATCTTAGCATGTCTCTCACTGTTGGAAGTTCTGATACAGGAAGCTCCTTCCCTTTACCAACTAGCAGGCTCAAGTGGGTTGACAACTGACTTCTTGTCTTCAATTTTGACATCTTCACACTATCTGACAAATAGAAAAATATTTCAATGTTTCATAATTCAATTGTTGTTTCAAAAAATATCAATTTGTTTATCAAAAATGCTGTAACAGAAATAACATAATAATTTCTTAGAACATAATGTTTTATACAATGATATAAGTAACTGCGACAATCAATATGCCCTACTTACAATAATTAAAATGTAGAATTCGTCTGGTAGAGTAGGTGCAAGTGCAATGAGAGCAAACCACCGTCTATGATATCTAGAAGGAGAGTGAGCCGGGCGCCTTATCCTCACGCTTGGTACAAGTCAAAACAAGAATTAAACTGTCCCACACGGAGAGCCTGTTCATGTTCATGTTCTGACATGCATATTGTACACAAGCTATAGAACCATAAAATACTCCATAATCCATATGCTTACATGAGATTAGTTAATATCAAGTGAATAATTCTAATCAAGTCTCATTAATTTGTTGAAATACTGATATTTGAAACTTTAAGGTATAATTGATGTAGGTGAGGGTTATTTCAATTCATTTTTGTTTGCTAATCTCAAGTTTAGACATAAAGAGGCACAATATTTTGACTACCAAATTTGATTTTTAACATGTTGACAAAATTGACACACCCTAGACTGTATATGGGTAGATGAACCGCGGCAAGTGAAAGTTCGGTTCTGGTGAGGCACGGCGTATATGAGAAATCGCGTAAAGTGAAACCACATAAAGCCGGGTAATGCTGTACATATATACCGATAGGCAGACCAGGAAAGGAGACGGAGTAGCAATCTATGTTAGGGATAATCTGAAGTGTGAAATAAATAAGGAAATAAAAACTGAGAGGAATAAAGAAACAATTTGGATAGAATTAAGCGACGGTCGGGAAAAATTAATCACAGGAGTAATATATAGACCCCCCAATCTTGATAGCGTCAATGAGCGACTTATCTGGGATGCAATGCGCAGGGCTTCCACGCACAACAAAGTCTGTATAGTAGGCGACTTTAACCTTGGCCAAATAGATTGGACTGACCTTACCGGTAACTCAGAATCAGAGGATTTTCTCGAGACGATCCAGGACTGTTTCCTAAGTCAACATATAACCGAACCCACACGGGGTAATAATATACTGGACTTAGTTCTGTCGAACAGAGAAAACCTCATTAGCAATGTCGAGGTAGGGAACGAACTTGCAAACAGCGATCAAAAAGAAATTAGATTCCAGTTAGATTTTCAGGGCAGACGTAAGGAAAATTCCACTAAAGTACCAGATTTCAGAAGGGCAAACTTTGAAAGTTTAAAGAGGCAGCTGAGAGAGGGGGTGTCGCGCTTGGCCGTGAACCTGACAGATGACACCAACCTGATCACGAGATCTGAGATTGCCGAGTTCCACGACAATTTAAATAGTGAGTTACTTAATGCACAAAGGCAGAACATACCATACAAAAAACTCAGATCAGACAACAATGACCCTAAATGGATAAATAACTATTTAAAGAACATCATTGGCCAAAGGAAGGCTATAGGTAGAAGGATAAATCGTGGCGAAATTCACCTCCGGGGCTATTATAGGGTTTTGGCGAGTAGGGTTAAAACCGAGATAAGGAAAGCAAAGAGGAATAATGAGGTAAGGATAGCAAGGAAGGCGAAGACAAACCCCAAAGGATTCTACCAAATGTATCAAACTAAAATACGAGAAAAGATTGGACCAATACGGTCAGACTCTGGCGAGCTCACTGATAACGATGGAGAAATGAGAAATAATTTGAATAAATATTTTTCAACAGTTTTCACCACCGAAAATTTAAACATGATACCCGAGGCACCGACTCTATTCAGAGATAGTGAAGAAAACAAATTAAGTGAGATTGTAGTGACTAGTAACGATGTTAGTAAGAAAATAGACAAACTAAAGCCTAATAAGTCACCTGGTCCCGATGAGATATTTGCCAGAGTATTAAAAGAATGTAAGGAAGAGCTTAGTATGCCCTTAGCAAAGTTGTTTAACATGTCCTTAAAAACAGGTGTAGTCCCAGAATCCTGGAGGATAGCAAATGTAATACCGATTTTCAAGAAGGGGGATAGATCACTATCCTCTAACTACCGCCCAATCAGTCTAACATCAATAGTAGGCAAATTACTGGAAGCAATCATTTCAAACTCTATTCGAAATCACCTGGAGAAGCACAGATTGATCAATGATTCCCAGCATGGCTTCACAAGCGGACGTTCTTGCCTAACTAATCTATTAACATTCTTTTCATCAGTTTTCGAATAGGTGGACGAGAGGCACAATTATGATGTGGTATATCTCGAATTTAGCAAAGCCTTCGACAGTCCCCCACGAAAGACTAATTAGAAAGGTAGAAGCTCATGGCATCAAAGGTGACATCCTTAAATGGATTAGGGCGTGGTTACAGGACAGGAAACAGAGAGTGAGCATTAACGGCACTAAGTCCCATTGGAGCAACGTCACAAGTGGAGTTCCCCAAGGCTCAGTACTTGGACCATTATTATTTATTATATACATAAACGACATAGATATCGGCATAGACAGCAACATAAGTAAATTTGCTGATGACACTAAAATAGGATGTGTTATCAAATCTGACGAGGACTCGGCAAAACTACAGGAAGATCTAAACAAATTTTTCGAATGGTCTGAAAAATGGCAGATGAAATTCAACGTCGACAAATGTAAAGTACTCAGTATAGGAGATGTAAACAGGGAAACCAGATACCAGATGAGATTTAGGAGTAATGATAAGTAGGAACCTTAAGCCAAGTAAACAATGTGTTTTTGCTCGTAACAAGGCTAATAAAGTACTTGGGTTCATACAAAGGAGTGTTAGTTACAAGACTAGCGAGGTCATCCTAAAACTGTATCTTGCTCTTGTGAGACCACACCTGGATTACGCAGTTCAGTTCTGGTCACCGCATTACAGAATGGATATAGAATCCTTGGAAAGAATTCAGAGGAGAATGACAAGACTAATCCCGGGCATTAGGAACCTTGAGTATAGAGACAGGTTAAAGCATCTTAATTTGCACTCCCTTGAGAGACGTAGAGCGAGGGGCGACCTGATAGAGGTGTATAAGTGGAAGGCAGGGCTAAACAAAGGGGACATTACAAAGGTACTCAAACTATCCAACCAGGAGCGAACTCGTAACAATGGTTTTAAATTAGACAAATTTAGATTTAGGCGTGAAATAGGTAAACACTGGTTTGGAAACAGAGTAGTGGATGAATGGAACAAGTTACCAAATATCATCATTAACTCGAATACGCTGAACTGCTTCAAACATAGGTTGGATGCTCATATGAGCAATAGGGGTTGGGTGTAAACGGGACTGCCCAGTATGGGCCAATAGGCCCGCTGCAGTTTCCTCCATTCTTATGTTCTTATATATAGATATATACTTCGTGTTTTCTTCTTTCCTTGTGGTTATCAGCATATATATATATATATATATATATATATATATATATATATATATATATATATATATATATATATATATATATATATATATATATCTTGATAAAATCACACAGGAAAAGGGAAACAGCGGAGCACCTTAGCTTTCGTCTTTATTCAAGACATCTTCAGAGGCAACTGGATTACATGGACAGAGAGAGGCTTAAATATACAGGGTGACCTTAAAAACATGAGGTCAGGTCATAATGATGTCATCCACTAATCCCCACACCAACACACACGTAGAGGAGCTTAAGAGAAGGAGGGTGACGTGACTAGTCAGGTCAGGTCAAAAATAAGGGACCCACAAAATAACTATCATACATCTAGATCAAAGGT
This sequence comes from Homarus americanus, assembly GCF_018991925.1. Lineage (NCBI taxonomy): Eukaryota > Metazoa > Arthropoda > Malacostraca > Decapoda > Nephropidae > Homarus > Homarus americanus. The sequence continues at coordinate 15,084,615 of NW_024722227.1, forward strand.
TTTCAAAGCATTTTTAACCTTGGGCCACTGACAAATAAATTTATGTAACATATTATCTTTTTTGAACTGACCATCACTAAGGTTTATTGATTTTAATTCCTTAATCAAACTAGCTTCAACCAGAAGTCTTTCTGTGACACAAGATGATTTAAATACTTCTAAGCTTTTTTCCCAAGCAATGGGGTGATTATTATTCCTAACATGAACGAACAAGGCACTGCTTTCAGATGCTGTTCTGATATTATACTTATGTTGTTTGATTCTGAGCTGCAGTGTTTTTCCTGTCTGTCCTACATAATTATAATTACATTTGCTACATGGAATACAATAAACACTTCCATTTACATTCAAACTTGGGCTATTTCTTATTAACATATTGGTAATGGCCAAATGGCCAAATGTCATCAAATATTACATAATATCATAATATTATAATGTAAGAAATAAGAATTTCAACACAATGTGACACATCATTACTTTTAATCAAATTGGTTCTATATCATGTACAGGTTGACAAACCTTTATCCGAAATTCCGAAAACCGAAAAGCTCTGAAAACCGAAAGTTTTTTTGTGGAGCCTGGGGGGCGAAAATGTAATAGTAATACTAATTATTCATAGTAAATAAAAATTTTAATTAAAAAATACACCAAAATAAAATAATAATGATAACAATAATACTGCATTAATAAAATAATAATAATAATATTAATAATAATAATAATAATAATAATAATAATAATAATAATAACAATAATAATAATAATAATAATAATAATAATAATAATAATAATAATAATAATAATAATAATAATAATAATAATAATAATAATAATAATAATAATAATAATAATAATAATAAAGAAATACAAGAATGAAAAAAGATAAAAAGTGGGAAACACGACCTAGACCTATGAATTATTATTATTACCTGTATTATTATTATTATTATAATTATTATTATATTTTCGCCCCCCAGGCCCCAATGTGGGTCAGTGACTTGTGCCCGGCTGGGCTAAAAAAAAAAAAAAAACCTAACCATTCTGAATACCGAAAAATTCCGAAATCCGAAATACCTCTGGTCCCAAGGATTTCGGATAAGTGATTGTCAACCTGTACATCTTATATATGGGAATAATGAAAGAAATACAATTAACTTGAAGCATAATCAATTTTCCAAGCACAAGAAGTACAGCAAACTGTGTGAATTTCAAAATAACTTCTTCCTACTTTTTTCATGAAAAATTTGTCAATGATACTGTTTGTGTCAAGGGATTGTAGGAGACCAGATTCAATGCATAATAATGAAAGTGAGTTTAATCTGGTTTGTCCCATGGTCGACCTCAGGTGATTTTTCACCCTAGATAGAGTAGAGAAAGACCTCTCTCCTTCAGAATTTGTAATGAGGATGTTAAGGAAATTCTTACCAAGATACTAATGTTTGGAAAGGCAGTTGTCAAAATACCATCTTTGGACCTCAGCAAAGTGGAGATGTTTGTCACTGACCTGTCAGATTCAGAAGACAAAATGTCTTTAAATTGCAAAAATTCATTGGGAACAGATGATTCCAGGTCACTGGAATAGGTACTGACAACAAATTGCAGTTGGGCTTTGAGATCATCATATTTCATACTGTCATACTCCGTTAAGAAGCTAAAAAGTTTCTTTATTTCTGAGTAGGCATTCACTCTGTGCTCTAATTCATTCCTAAGGCAATCTAATATGGTGTAGAAATTGTCCACCTTGAACTTCTCACGTAGATCAAGTTGAGTTTCAGTGCCAACTGATTTATCAAAGAAATGTTTTATCTTTTTTGTTCTTTTTGTTGTCTCTGTGTAGACAGGCTCAGCAAAAGCCCTAGCCTGATCTTCTATTTCATCAAACTGACCCTGTCTCATTTCTGAGATGAAGGAGATCAAACTCTCATATAGTTTCACAACTGGCAGAAGGTCGGTCTCAACTTTTTGAATTGATAAGCTGGTTGCATTAAACCTTGTTAAGATTTTATACCATATTACAGTAAGAGGTGTTGTTTCAAATGCTTCCATTTGTCTTATGAGGCCTTCACCTTCAAGCTTTGTAGCCACAGTTTGTCTATTGTCAGATTATATGTTCTCCAGTGCTGACTTTATCTCAAGGTAATGGAAAAACACTGCTTTAACAGCATCAGCCCTCGCACTCCAGCGAGTTTCTGAAAGGGATTTCACTGCAATCCCTTCAGCAGGTAGTGCAGCTTTCGAGTGATCCCATCTATATGTGGAGGCTGAGAAGAAGTTGTATAAGGCTTGCAAAAATCTGGAATATGAAACAGACCCAAGGCAACTGCTGGCAGCTGATGTTCCTACAAGGTTCAAGGAGTGACCTGCACAAGGGACATAATATGCCAGGGGATTCATAGCCTTTATTCTGGCTTGGAGACCAGTGTAAATCCTGACATATTGGCAGCATTGTCATATCTCTGCCCACTCATGTCATTCAAATCAAGACCAACATCTTTAATTAACTGTACAACAGTTGAGGCTATACTCTCTGCACCATGGTCATGTATGTCTATGAACTTTAGAAATCGCTCAGCAGGTTTGCTATCAGGTTTGATATAACGAACTATGAATGTAAGTTGGTCAATATAACTAACATCCTGTGTGGAATCTACACTAACCGAATAATATTTGGCTTGTTTCACTTCATTTATGATAATTGAGTGAATTTCTTCAGCCATCAGATTGACCATTTCCTCACAAATCGTTTTTGAAAGATATGAAGTCTTTCCACTACCTGCAGCACCATACTTCTCCAGATGCTGTGCAAGAAAAGGGTCAAATTTTGCCAGGAGTTCCAGTACTCCAAGGTAATTCCCATTGTCACTATCTCTGAGAGGAAGACCTCTTGATGTAAAAAATTTTAGTGTTTCAATTATGCGCAATAGAACTTCTTTCCAGTATTTTCTTTCCAATTCTACTTGCAAAGCCAAAGTGGAATCAATTCGCCTTGCTGTAATTACCCTCACACCCCAAGTAGTAACTGAGATTTTATGCTCTTTGCCACTTTCATCTTCAGCAACTCTACGCTGGCAGTTTTTCCAGTCGCTAAACCCACTAGTAAACAATGAGACTTGCTTGCTGAATATGTAATGGGCCCCTGTCTCATCAACAGAACATATTATATAAATGGGTCAATACATCTTATATAATATTCAGATTCACCACCCTGTAACTTTCCACTGTCTATGAGTAAGACATGAGTTGTACACGTGAACGGTAGCTTTCCCAACAGGGACAAGCCCATATGTCAGCATCTTTGTAAGCACGCACCAGCGACGCTCCTTGCTCAGTCAATCAGATCAACTAATATCAAACGGACGTGATCAACGTTTATATTTACATAAACGCAGTCCTCTTTCTCGTTCTCTCATAAATAGTGGAACTTACGGTTGATCTACACTCAGGAATTATAGTCATAATCCTTTTATAATAAAACAAAGGAACTTCATTGGGTCTCGTTACTAAAACCCCAATATATAATTTATGTGAACAACCCGGTTAATTGGGGGATTAATCGACAGATTCAAATAGCTTGCATGGAACACAAAATACTTCTCCACTTTTTGGAGAATACACAAGCCATTCCCTTTTAACTTTTTCATTATATGCCATTTGACGTGTAAACAAGGATTTGGGCACATATCGAACTCTTTCCTTTTCACCCACATTTTCACTTCTTGCAGATCTTGAGAAGTCACCTTGTTCACAATTTAGATCAAGAGGATGGTTTAGTAAATACTCAATCAGTTTATCATCAATTGTCAGCCACTTGATACACACAAATCAACACTGACACCTTGTTCCACAAAATGTTTCATATAAGTCAACTGAGATGAATCGGATGAAGCTTCAGTCACAGGTGGTACTTCCATTGCTGTAAGTGCTGATTTACTTAATCTCTGTGACTGTGACTCAGCTGACCTCGCTTCGTCATCTGAATCATGAAAGTGAACATCTACTGTGTCATCCCCTGGGAGTTTACTGTCACTGGTACTTGGCTCTGAATCTCCTTTTGGTTTAAAAAATGTTGTCAGCTTTGGAACTGATTGCAGTTGTGCAGCTTTGGCTGCTTTTAACTTTCTCTTTTGTGAGCCACTCAGATATTTTTTTCAGGGACGACATATTTATCTCATGAGAATCCCCAAGAATAATCTGTAAGCAAAAAAATAGTGTAAGTCTATAAGAGATACCAATATCACAAAAAATAGACACAAAAACACGTAATATAACACTGAAGTCCATTTAATGCAACATGTAAAATATCATTAGTAAATAGTGAGTGCCGCGTACACAATATAAAATATCACTGAGCTGAGGCTGAGAAGATACTGACTGGCTGAGCGAGCTGTCAGCAAACCAACGGTAACCCTGACACGTACTGAACGTGAAACGATCCTGTCCTTCAAACGTCAAGGCGCTGAAGGTTTCTTGAACTTTATTCTCTCTCTCTTTCTCTCTCTCTCCAGTATATATGTATGTATAGATAGATAGCTAGATAGATAGATAGATCGATGGTGGGACAGGGACATTTAAAAAATGTATACAGTAAATATATTTTTTTTATTATCTTATTTTATCTTATTTTCTTCATTTTACTATAGGGCCTAGTCCGTGGCCCACCTGAGAACCACCCCATGGCCCACCAGTTGAAGACCACTGCGGGCCTATACTTATTGTACAGGGGCCCCATACTCCGGGCCCTATACTTATTGTACAGGGGCCCTTATGGTAGTAAATATATTATATAATGAAATACTCGGTCTACACGTGAAAAAAGGTTATACGCTGGCATGCTGTGCGACAAATTAGTTTCAGTGGACCCCCAGATACCGGTGGGTCCTAGGCCAATGGCCTACTTGGCCTATTCGTAAATCCGGCCCTGTGACACACACACACACACATATATATATATATATATATATATATATATATATATATATATATATATATATGTGTGTGTGTGTGTGTGTGTGTGTGTGTGTCATATTTTCTTCACCCCAAAGGTGGCACAAGTTTGTCGGACCAATGCACTGCCAAAATTTCTTCCCTGATCGGTCAACAGTCGCTCAGGGGCACCCACTGCCAGGAAGATCCGATTCACCAGGATCTTTGCAATCGTCGAAGCTTTCTGGTCTTTGGTGGGAAAGGCCCAAGAGTAACGACTGTATATATCAACCATTATCAGGACACTCTCAAATCCTTGCCGCTTGTCCAGCAAGGTGAAATCTGCGGCCAGTGTCTCTAATGGTTTGGCAGCTTCAATCGTCCCTAAATGCAGCTGGGGTTTTGGCACTTCATCTTTTGCTACTCCACACCTCTCGCAGCTGGCTATGTAGTCTCGCACTGTTTCTCCCATGCCTGGCCAGAAACCTCGCTCCTGCACCAGCGACAGAGTGCGATCTCGCCCCTGATGCCCAAACTCGTCGTGGCAGGCTCTAGTCAAAGCCTCCTGCAAGTTTGGAGATAACACTGGCACCTCCCTCCATAGATTCTTTCCTTCGGGTCTTCTATGCCAGACAACCTCCTCTCTTACGATCAGGGATTTCCTCGCTCGGTACATCTTGCGGAAGTCATCATTTTGGAGCTCTACCTGTACCTCGTCCTCCGGCAGCTCTCCCGCCAACCATCTTCGCAGTTTTGTCATATAGTTCATGCCTTCTTGCTCCTTACGCAGCCCATCCATCGTCCACAGTTCCTTCCTTCCTGCCCCGTTCTCCTCTAATAATAAAATAATAATAATAATAATAAACGGTTTATTGAAAAAGTTTGCAGCCCGAAGGCTGAAAATATACATTGGACATAAATGACATATTACATACATTGGTGGTTTAATAAAAGCCTTCATTAGAGAAAGGTGAAGGAACATACAGTGAACATACAGATTAATGTTTACACACGTAGATCATGTGAGCTGAGGTGTTGAAGAGCAGACACGTAGTGTAGTAACTCCCTCACAGATGGCGTAAGAAAACTAAATTTGCTTAAGGCATCTCAACGAATATTCAATCTTGTCTGACTAACACGATTCGTCCGGATAAATATTTGACTAGTTGTTGCTGTAAAGGCCTGGGACTTAGGGATAGAAATCCCTTACCAGCCTAATCAGGATCTTAATAAAGGAAAGTCACCATGGTTTTCTGAGGAATAACAAACAACCGTTTGAGATTGACATCTCTTTACTATAAAAAATATAACACAAAACTCTGACACCACTCAACAAACATCAAATAATTACAGGAGTCAAACAATTAAAGGAGTCAAACATTAATGGAATCAAACAATTAATTAAAGGAACAAACAATTAATGGGTCAACAACTGATAAAATCAAACAATGAACAGATATTTCCTACGGCAGTGGCCCTGGGGGAAGGTTCTGGAACACGGTGATCCACACTCAGGGTAGGGAAGCGTCCATTCAACTCCACACTCGACAGACGTCTTGAAATGGCAGGAGAACACGGAAGTATGGACGGAATGAGATGAACTGACGGTCGTGGTATGTGGTAGATGACCAGAGAATTGACAGTCGATCAGTGAAGGTCTGGGGACACAGCCCACGAGTCCAGGACCGAGGATGAGATCACAGCCAGAATTTGACGAACAGCGGGGTAGCTAGATAGTGACTGTATGGCGGCTGGGTTGAATCTGCCCGGGACCCAGATAGTCGCTGCCGTTCTCACCTCTGTCCAACAGCCCCAAGTGTCGTCGCACCAGCAAACAAGCGAGTAAGCAGCGGTAACGAGCAGGAAGATAGTTTCCGCCCTTACATGGGGTTATGGGTGGTTTGGTTCACACTCAGGATGGGATGGAGGAAGGAAACTCACAATGTGCTCTCTGTATACATGTTGTATTGGATGTACAATGCTGGTCGGTGAGGATCCTCAGAGGAGGACCAGCTTGTGGGTCGCCATGCTCGCTGGCAGGAGCGAGGGCCGCCAGGCAGAAGCAGAGGAGGTGGTGTTGCTTGCTGGTTGGTGTAGGTAGAAAAGAAGTAAAGGTCACCACGAGGTCAGGTCTTTTATAGCGGAGGTAGGCGTGGGTAGATAGTTGACCCCAACTCCGTGGGCGGCGCTGGTTGACCTAGACCACGAGGCATACACTGGGGAATTCGCGGGGTCGGCTACTCAGCGACAAACAGCGTTTGTAGGGGAGAAATCCACTACAGGGTCATCAACTCTCCTCTACCTCGGCTCACAATACCACATATCTTCAACCAGCTTAATGAAAACCTTTTAAAAACGGGAAGCTAAAGCTTCTCTCAACTGTACAAGGTCTGAGTGGCTCACTCCCTTCCGTTTCATGGATGTACTGGGGGCAAAGTGTAGCCAGCTGAGTGATACAGGGTCACACACTGGGACCAAGAGTCCAGTGGAACTTAGAGGTACATTTCCAAGGTTGAGAAAGGCTGGTTTGGGCCTTAAACTACGGGTGCCTGTTGGTTGTGCCTTAAAAAAACTACGGAGTGCAGGTGGAATCTATGTGTTAGGTTAGGAAGCATGGTTCACGGGTATTGGTGGACTCGAGTAACTTCTTAATAATAGTGATAATATTTTTGTGTGTACTTAATACTATTTTTTCAGTTACTAATGTATGCTGTGTGCATTTAATATTTCCTTATAATTTCAATCTCAGGTATAACCCTTGTTCCCCAGAGTAGTGTTTAAGTTAGGTTAGGAGGTGTGTATCTGTTGGGGTAACATAATTTTGCTGAGTGCCCTGAAGGCCTACTCAGGGTGGAGTTAATAAGTTCTATTTTTTATACCATTTTCTCAGTGCTGGATGATATTTTGTTGAGTGCCCTTAAGGCCTATTCATTGTAGAGTTATTAATTTCTTATTTTTTTAATACCATTTTCTCAGTGATTGATATTTTGTTGGAAGCCCTTAAGGCCTGGTTCATGTATGCAAGCAACATTTCTTAATACTTTAAACTTATTGTCCTCTAATGAGGCATTGCCTGAGGTTCTAATAATTTCAACATCATGTATAACTTTTATTCCCCAGAGTAGTATTTTAAGTTCAGGTTAAGAGGTGAGCATATTGGTGTACCATTATTTGATTGTGTTTGTAGTGTTGGAGGGAATATAAGTGTAAATTTAACAGTGTGTCCTCATTCATCCCAGTCACAGACGCTATCCTTCCACGGGTCACGGACAAGTCATTTTGTTCAATTTCAATTGTTTATTCTTTGATAGAGGAAGCGGGATCCTACTGCTGTCACTAGGTACGCCTGTCATTTTGTTTAGTAAATTTAAGTGTTCCTGTGCTGGTTCGAGATTTCTCTCAAAGGGGCGCTTCCACTGCAATTACCATCTAATAATCTTTAATAAACCCCAAGTCAAGTGAGAAATTAAAGTCCAGTAAATTCCGACCGGTTATATATATATATATATATATATATATATATATATATATATATATATATATATATATATATATATATATATATATATATATATATATATATATATATATATATATATATATATATATATATATATATATATATATATATATATATATATATATATATATATATATATATATATATATATATATATATATATATATATATATATATATATATACATCCATTCACATGCATACCTTCATAAATACACACTATATATTTGTTGACTAGTGTTTCCCTTCTCTGGCATTTCTCTATCACAGTGTTGTACAAGCATTGTAAGCTGCTTGAATCTATATATAAAAATCTTCTTATACACCAAATTCCACACTTTCGTTCTGTAGTTCCTTTCTCCAATTTCATGTTAATATTACGTTTTTTCGTGTAAATGTTCACCACACACACACACACACACACACACACACACACACACACACACACATACGCACAGTGGGAGTGATAAATGTGTTAATTAGTTACAAAGCAATTAATTTATTTAATGACTCCCGCGACAATGGATCCAAAGCTTAATGGCTCATTTACTATAATCCGAAAATTGGTATTTTCTTTGGCTGATGTATTTAACAGTAACTGGCACTTTAATAAAGTGAATTACTTTCTGTATGATTCTCCAGTAGCGGTGCGAGGGGAGATATATGCTGCCACAGTGAAAATTATAAATGTGGGAATCTAAAACACGTTGGTTTCATTTTTTTTCATGAAATCGTATGCGTGATCAACTGTGCTCTAAAAAAAAGAGAGAAAAAATATTGACTCTTATCCCAGTTGATCACCCCATAAGGAGAACGGTACTTGTTGTGGAAGAACTATTTAGATTTTAGATATAGCATCGACAGCAGCAATGAGTTTTGGTTTTCAGATAAGACCCCAAGTCATTGAATAAAATACCTTCTGTGTGTGTGTGTGTGTGTGTGTGTGTGTGTGGTTACTAGTATTTATTTCTTTTATGTGCAGGATTTTTTCACCATAATGAGTTAATTAACAACGAATTTCAGTTATGTGTAATTTCCCAGTTTATCAGCAGCGTAAAGATAAAAGTCAAGTAATTCTGGAACACAACACCTGCCAGTACCTACACTTCCCTATAATGATGTTGATCTTTGATTTATTTATCCATATTATTTTTTTACTCGGTACACATGTGAGTTTTTTTGCATATTAATTGATTATAATGCAATTGTTCTATTATCATATTTCTTTCAAATGCATATAATTAATATATGCATCCGTTAGCATGATGGCTCGCGTCATCTCAGAATGGTTGGTACGCCTAATTGTAAAGCGGCTCTCAATATTTCGTAATATATATATATATGTTACTCATCTAGTATTTGCAAGTGGAAATAAGACATTTAATTTCCAATAAAACTTCCCCAGAGAGCAATTTTCAGATTTCTCGTTCGTTTTGTCATAGAATTTTATGACGCTTTAGGCGGCGTCACACTGGCATTCTTTCGTCGATTTTTTTTGTCAACTTTCAGAAAATCGTCAATCTTTTTGTTGGGGGGACCTGTGGTAGAGGCGGTACCGTTCTTGCCTTGCAAGCGAGATGTCACGGGTTCGATTCCCGGGCCGGTGGAAGTTGTTTGGACTTACTTCCTAGCCCCCATTAGTCCCTGTTCACCTAGCAGTAAAGTAGGTACCTGTTGTAAGTCGAAAGTTGCGAATTCGTATTCAGGGAGTTGCTGGAGCTTCCAATAACTTGATGACATAAAACACTGACTCTTCAGGCTTCTACGCCCTTGACTCTTCAGGCTTCTATGCCCTTAACTCATGAGACATAAAGGCAAGCATGAACTTAGCATGCTTCCCTGTTGGGCGCTGTAAACGCTTCTGCGCTTCACCTAACACAAGGATGTAGGGGAGTGCCCAATAAAAAAAAAAAAAATCTTTTTGTTGTGCACCTTCACACATGCGTTTAGAACCAACTCGTCAGTTTCCCTCGTTCGACAACTGTCAACAAACAAGATGGCTCCAACTGACGAAGAAAGCACAGCAATTCTACAACTTTTTTGGTGTATGAAAAGTCCTGGTGATCCCAGAGACAGCGATGCTGCCTTATCCGGTCCACCAAGAACTCCTCGGAGAGGCGTTTCCATATTTGGGAAATGATTTTATCTGTTGGCTCCGTCATGTTGTTGTTACTCCCGCGAGGTCAAATTGGAAACAACAAATTACATTTTCTTACCTTTTTAATATCACGAAATTAAAGATAATAATGAGTAATCTTGGAAAGAAGAGTAATAATTACTTCATAATAATTTTAGCTTTATATTTTAAGTAACAATTAGTTTATTTTTTATAAATATTTGTTGTATCAATTATAGATTTTGAGTTGACTCCGGTAAGTGCAGACAGTCTGCACCATTTGACAAAAAGTCAACGACAACGTCGACGATTCGTGAAAAAATCGACGATTAATGGAAAAGTTGACAATATTGATATTGAAACAGTTTATTTAGCCAGAAGAGCACAGATACAGAGTCGATAAAAAATAACAATATTAACATGGCTGGGCCAGTTGAGAGCCTGAGCTCTCTTGAAGGCACATAATTATATACTGTACATTTATCTCAAGGAAGTATTATGTAACATTTAGTATCATCTGGAATAGTACTCATAGCAGGTGGTAATAAGAACATATCAGAATGTTACCACGGTTATCACTTCGTTATTTATTTATTATTTTATTTATTTTTTACATTTATATTGTAAATATATACATACTTTAATCGAGTTGATATATGATAAGGGAAGGAAGCATCACAACATTGGTTGCATTAAGGTGGAACAAGAGGACAGAGCTGTCAGTATCATGTCTAGTCGGCAAATATATTTATTGCACTGGTAATTTCTTTCGATCTACAGGACAATTTCTGATAAAATGGTTTTGGTGGTACAGTAAAAGCAGAAATGTAAAGTAGGTATTACAAAAAAAAATATTAATAATTAGACAAAAGATATTTTTTAAGAGATAATTTAAAGGAAGGGAGCGTAGTCTTTGCTCGGATGGGTGGGGGTAAGTTGGTCCACACCTTCACACCATGATATTTTATTGAGGTCTGGGACTGAGAGGAGCGCATGGGGGTGGTGTTAGTAGCTCTGGGTGTCTTAAGTTGTATCTCTGAATATTCCAGAACTGGAAATAATTATTGTCAAGCAAGTGATTGATAGATTTATAAACAAAGAGGGCACAGCAGTAGATGTGAATAGCCTTGAATTTTAACATTTTCAATTTAGCAAATTGTTCGTTAGTGTGATAATTTTTTTCAAGTAGGTCATTATCCGCACAACTCTCTTCTGTGCAGTAATCAGGGGTTGTGTTTTTGAAGAGCCAGAGGCCCCCCATAGTGAGTGACAGTGTATCAAGTGTAGGTAGATAAGATCGTAATAGATTTCTTCCGTTGCTGTAAGAATCAGTGACTAACGAGTGGCTTGTATGTGGTTTCTCCAGTTAAGTTTCTCATCAATAATAGCCCTAGGTAATTTAGTATTTTGTTTGCGTTTGAGGACTGTATTACCAAGGTACAGGAGGTCCAAATCTGGAGGTAAGTTTTTCTTCTGTGAAAGATTGTTTAGTGGGTTTTTTCTAGGTTTAAGGTCTGTTTATTACGTATTACCCAGGTCCTGACTTTAGTCAATTCAGTGTCCATAGTTCTTCTCAAGGAATGGAGGTCTGAGTTGCTGGCATAGAGATTACTATCGTCTGTAAATAAGTTTTATTTTATGAATGTGCTGGGGTGGACTATATCGTTTATGCACAACAAAAACAGTACAGGACCGAGAATGGAGCCTTGAGAGACACCAAACAAAATTGTTGAGGAGTCAGATTGATGATTATTATAGCAGACATACTGCTTCCTATTAGACAGATACGAGGTAAACCAATTGTGGGATAAGCCCCTTACGCCGTAATGTTCAAGCGTTGACAGGGGGATGGTATGGTCGACACTATCAAAGGCTTTAAAGAGGTCCGGGAATATATCGTCTGTGAACTGACTGTCATCAAAGGAGTTTAAGATGTCATTAGTAAAGTATAGGAGAGAACTCTCAGTTGACCTTCTAGCACTAAATCCAAACTGAGAGTCTGTAAGGATGTTATTGACACTGCAGAATGAATTTCGTCTACCCCATGCTAGCTTCTCCAGTACCTTACTTAAGGCTGGGAGGACTGATATGGGACGGTAATTCTTGAGAAGACCTTTATCCCCAGTTTTTTTATATGCTGGGTGAACTTTAACAATTTTCAGTTTATCCGGAAAAACACCAATAGCGAAAGAGGAGTTACAAATGTGTAATAAGGTAGTAATAAGTGAGCTACTTTCTTAATGATGCTCATTGGTATATTGTCGTCGCCTGCTGCTGCATCTTTGGAATTTTTTTATGATGGTCAATATTTCATCTGCTGTGACAGACGATAAGAATAGCTCATTTTGCTGCCTGTTAACATTCATAAAATAGTCATTGAAGTGGTTGGTAATGAGGGAGGGTTCCGTTACAACTGAATCATTTATCACAAAAACTAATGTGACGTCGCCTTCAGACCATTCGAGAACTTTTTTGTGGCGAGTGTAAATTTGAGAGACTGAAAGAGGTGTACAGATTAACACCAATATAGTATTTAGTAGTAAGACCAAATGCTTGACTCGTCTCTCAAAATGTAAGTTATCTGGGTAAGGACAGACTCTTTTTGAGGATGTAAAAAGCGTAATAGTAATTCACATTTTATCGTGTCATTTATTCTGGCCAGGTCAGCTAGTTTTTACCCAAGGATAACATTACGTTGCCTGCAAGCAGGTTAATGACTACTGATAAAATAGCTGCTATCAGGTCATATATGTAGCTGGTGAGGAATAAAATTTAAAAGATCTAGAGGAGTTGAGACAAGAAATTTAGATTCACCCCGAGGTGTCGATTAGAACGCCATAGTCAGCCAGCCACCAGCCAGATATTTGTTTATCTCACCGACAAATTCGCTGTAGTTACAAGGCAAGAGAGAGGATCTCCATATTGGATACCTTCACCTAAATCCTTGCAGTATATATTCTTCAAAAATCAACTTAAAATCACCACTGTACTAAGATGCTATGAAGGGTACGAGACAGGGAAAACAAATGGATTCAGAATAACACTTAAATAGTATGAACGCCCTCAAACTTACGCTAATCACCCATAACTTCAGGTCAGGCTTAGTAAAGTGAATACATTATGAGTATGTAAGTCTTGGCCGTCAAGTCCAAGTCATTAAATATTATTTACCTATTAAAAATACACAAACACAAATTATAGAAGGACATCAGAACTGGGGACTTTAGAATAAAGGTAAAATGCATTACTATTTTCTTGTTTAGTGTTTAATGTGAGATCGCTTGAACTTGACTTGTTGCAAACTATTCATTAATTTGTAAGGTGAGATTTACACTAGATACCCAAGTATTTTCAAGCCAATTATATCTGGACCAGCAGTTACCAGGAAACTAGTCAACAAAAATATTCATCAGTACTCACAAGACTACAAGGTTGTTCTTAATGCATCAGTCAAACATACAAAATAACTTAATTGTTGTTACCGCTGCCTGTGTTAATATAAATATTTTAATTGATTATATGTATATATATATATATATATATATATATATATATATATATATATATATATATATATATATATATATATATATAATATATATATATATATATATATATATATATATATATATATATATATATATATATATATATATATATATATATATATATATATATATATATATATATATATATATATATATATTTATATATATATATATATATATATATATATATATATATATATATATATATATATATATATATATATATATATATATATATATATATATATATGTTAGCGGGAGAGAGAAGGAGAGAAGAGAAGACGGAAATGCTGCTTTGGCATGTTGCAGGTGTGAGATGCAGTTATCTAGAACAAGTCTTTTCTGGGGGGGTCGTTGCATACTTTTTCTCAGCACATGAGAACAGTGCTGTCTTTTTTTAGAGGGGTCGATTGTAATATTCAGAAATTTCAGGGTGATTTAGATACGCGCGCCATATTGTCGATACTGAGTTTTCAAGGTCGACTGAGGGAGGAGCGCTCCCGCACGTAGTGAGAGCTTCTGGAACTAAGACTATGTGATATTAAATGTAATTTACCGAATTAATATGGACGCGAATCATGAAATTAAATGACATTATTAAATTTGAAATGTTTATAGATCGTTTCTCAGTCTAAATATGTTACGGGTGTCCCAAGAAAGTTAATAGTTAGGCGGAAAATATGTCACATAGGCCTAGGCATGGGAAAGCACGAGCCTGGCTGTTTCTCAGACAGACGACAGCGTTCGAACAGAGAGGACGGTCTGTGCGTCAGACAGGACAAAACGGTCACGTGGTCTAGTCACCTGTGTTGCGACATTGCAATATAACAAGGTTTTCGTCAGAACTCACATAACTGAGAGTGATGACTGCGAGTGATGAATGCGATTGATGACTGCCGTTTCAGACTGCCGTTGATGATTGATGATTAGCGATTGTCGCAGTGTGAACGATCACTGCAGGCTTGTCACTGGTTAGCGGGGTTAGCAAGGGATATCTGAAGTTAAACAAGCTGTCTGGGTGCACAAGTGACGATCGTCTGGGATCGCCAGATCTCCTCTACCTCGGCTCACAAGATCACATATCTTCAAGCAGTTAGTGAAAACCTTTTACCACAGGAAGCTAAAGCTTCGCTCAACTGAACAAGGTCTGATTGGCTCACTGCCTTCCATTTCATGGATGTACTAGTGTGAAGTGAGACCAGCTGAGGGAATGAATGGTCACACAATGAGGCCAAGAGTCCAGTGGAGCATAGGGGTACATTTTCCAAGGTGGAGAAAGGCTTGTTCTGCCTTAACTACGGGTGCCTTTGCCTTAAAAAACTATGGAGTGCAGGTGGAATCTATGTGTTAGGTTAGGGAGCATGTGTTACGTGCATTGGTAGACTCAGTAACTTCTTAATCTAGTGATAATATTTTTTTAGTTACTGATATTATGCTGTGTAATTAATATCTCTTAAATAATTTTGGTAGTATTGTAATTTTATATGTTTGTGTCACTAATTGTTGCAGAGGAACTGTTTTTTTCAGATGAGGTTCCTCCCTTCTGTTGTAAGTGATACTGTGATTTATTTCCTTTAATGCATTTAATATTTCATTATAATTTCAATCTCAGGTATAACTTTTGTTCCCCAGAGTAGTGTTTAAGTTAGGTTAGGAGGCCTGCATGTCTTGGTAACATAATTTTATTGAGAGCCCTTAAGGCCTATTCATGGTGGAGTTAATAATTTCTATTTTTTATACCATTTTCTCAGTGATTGATATAATTTTGTTGCTTGCCCTTAAGGCCTATTCAGGAGTATAATTTCTTAATTTTTAAACCATTTTCTCAGTGATTGATATAATTTTGTTGAAAGCCCTTAAGGAATGTTCATGTGAGCATACAACATATTCTTAATACTTTGAGTTTATTGTTGTCTAATGAGGCATTTTCTGAGTTTCTAATAATTTCAATATCATGTATAACTTTTATTCCCCAGAGTAGTGTTTTAAGTTCTGGTTAAGAGGTGCGCATATGTTGGTGTACCATTATTTGATTGTGTCTGTAGTGTTGGAGGGAATAGAAGTGTCTAAATTTTAGTGCGTCTCATTCACCCCAATCACAGGTGCTATCATTCCACGGGTCACGGAGAATTCATTCTGTTAGTAAATTTAAGAGTTTTGTGCTGGTTCGGGTTTTTTCTCCAAGGGGCTTCCACTGCAATTTCTATCTAATAATATTTAGTAAACCCCTAGTCAAGTGAGAAATTAATTGCCAGTAATTCCGACCGGTTTTTATATATATATATATATATATATATATATATATATATATATATATATATATATATATATATATATATATATATATATATATATATATATATATATGCTGATAACCACAAGGAAAGAAGAAAACACAAGTGTCAAGCTTTTCGTGTAATTCACATCTTCAGGGATGAGTGCAGTCTGTACTCACCCTGAAGATGTAGTACAAGCTGATTATCACCTACAATGATTTACTTGCATATATATATATCTATATATATATATATATATATATATATATATATATATATATATATATATATATATATATATATATATATATATATATATATATATATATACAGATATTCGTAAATCACTATCATTGGCGTGATGTGCTGTTGATAATCAAGAAAAAAAGAAACACAAGTTCCCAATGCTCGTGTAATTCACATCTTCAGGGGTGAATACAGTCTATACTCACCCTGAAGATGTTAAGTTGCGACAAGCGCTTGTGAACTTGTGTTTTCTTGAGGTTATGTATATATATATATATATATATATATATATATATATATATATATATATATATATATATTTTATATATATATATATATATATATATATATATATATATATATATGTATATATATATATATATATATATATATATATATATATATATATATATATATATATATATATATGTAACTCTGTCTGAATTTTCTGGACTTTAATTTCTCACTTGACTTTAGTAAAGTGTGGAATGTGAGAATGCAAGTGGAAAGCTGCTGCTGAAAAAAATCGAACTCCTTACAAAATTACTAAACAAAATGGTGTCGTGAGCCAACGGAGCAGGCCACTGAGAGAGTTAAGGTGGAACTCCTGTACAACATACTCAGGGACTAAAAGATTCACTGCCTGAGATAGTACTGAAATATTAAATGCGTCATCTGGCAGGAAAAACCATCTGAAAAACAATTAGTGTTTGATAAAACAAAAATATTTACACACAGCAAGGTAACATCAGTAACTGAAAAAATAGTATTAACTACACACAAAAAATATTATCACTATTATTGAAGTTACTGGGTCACAATACCCGTGAACCATGCTTCAACCTAACACATAGATTCCACCTGCACTCCTGGTTTTTAGGCACAACCGCTGGGCTACCTGGACAAACCAGCTTTCTCAGCCTTGGGAGAAATAGTTCACTGGACTCTTGAGGTGTGACCCTTCACCCCAGTACATGAGGAAGGAAGGGGTGAGCAATCAGACCAGGCTTTAGCTCCCATTGTAAGTTTCTCTACTTCTTGAAATATGTGTATTTGAGCCGAGGTGAGGAGAAGCTGATGACCCCAAGATCGTCGCGTCGTTAGTTGGGCACCCAGACAGCTGGGTTCACTCCAACTCTTACCATACTCAACAGGTGGCTCAAACCTAGGTCAGTGGATGGTCATACAGCTCCTTCACCACTCGTGTCTCTTTACCGCCAGTGGACGTTATCATACCGCGTGGGGTCTACAGAACCCTGAAAAACCCGGGCTGTTAGCTATTGTCTCACATCACCATTTGTTCCTACCGCCCTATCAAGCTTTGTCTGAGATTGAATAAAACTTACTTGTTAATCATGATGTTAAATAAACGAAGGAACCAGGTCAAGCGATCCGTCTCTCCTGGGTACATCACAGAGGTGGTCCTTGACCTCCTAACTCCCAGCCACGCTTGCTCACTGGTTCACGCTTTCCAGGGAGTGACTTATTTCAGACGATTAACAGCTTAATTAGGACGTACGCAATATTTTCCAGACTGGGAAACGATCTATAATTATTTTCAATTTAATAATTGATATCTAATTTCATGATTCGCATCCTTATTAACTCGGTAAATTACATTTAATATCGTATAGGCCTAGTTCCACACTCTTGCTCTGCACGGTCTTCCTCGGACGACCTTGAACTCAACATCGCCAATGGCGCGGTGTTTGAAATTACACTGAAATTTCTGAATATTACAAATATATACATATATATATATATATATATATATATATATATATATATATATATATATATATATATATATATATATATATATCATGTAGATCCACAATGAAAACGTGGATGAGATAAATCTTGATAAAATCACACGGAAAGGGAAACAACGGACACCTTAGCTTTCGTCTTTATTCAAAGACATCTTCAGAGCAACTGGATTACATGGACAGAGGCTTAAATTTATATATATATATATATATATATATATATATATATATATATATATATATATATATATACTAGTGGAATTGCCGCCCTCTGGGCTGCTCTTTCGCTAGGTTTTGCTTTTGCCATTAGCAGCAAGTCTGTACAGAGTTTTGACAGTTCTCACCCTGGAGCATCCAACATAGAACTGGGTTGTCCATGAGAGAGCAAGGAAGCATTCAGGTTTAGGCCAACCATCTTAGGACTGTTCCTGGCTTTTGTAGATGGTCATGGCAAAGCTCACTTTAACTGAAACTGAAGTCGCTTTTGAACTCAAATGGCAGGTCAGTGGTGATGAGAGGTATCTTTTGGTATAAACACGTCCTCTCATTTATTTTTCCTGTCCATATTAGAAGCTTCCAGTACAAGTCAGAATATGTTCTTCACCACCAGTCTTGTGCCATTGCAGAGGATTGGTGGTCTAAGATTTCTTAAGAGCATTATAGAGTTCCAATCTTGAGAGTGGTGAGGAGGCATTTTCAGCTGGCTCCAAAAGAATTATGAATTCTGCAGGGTACTGGATCACTGTTTGGTCCTGGTCGATTACAGAATGAGATTTGAATGAGGACTTACTGCCGTGGGAAGCCGTCTGAGAGTCATGTTGATTTCAGCTTCACTGTTTCATTCTTTGCGCTGTGAATTGCGCGTTCACGCAGCCACTTGTGATCCTTGTAGTGGTGGATAATGTTTGGGTAGACCATGTTAGTCAGCTCAGTTGAGGACTTACAATATTTCCACATCCTTGAGGTATGATTATTTGTCCTTCTGAACTCAACAGAATATCAGAAAGTCTCCATTCTCAATCTTGTAGTAAAAGGTTTGCAAACCGTCCAGCATCCTGATCTCCTTTTGTAGATGTTCTCTCTCTCTCATGTTTCAGGATAGGGTGAGTGTCTGAACACTCTCCAAAGGTATTGAGGCATGCATTCAGTTCATATCAGTTGGAGTGCTTGAGGAATGACAGGTAGGGTCTGGCGAAAGTCTCCCAGCAATAACTATTATAATTCCACCCATGAGCTGGTCATTTTCGTATAACTTGCAGGGTCCTGTCCAATGCTTCAAACACTAACTTCCCAGGAGATATATAGTGCATCTATCCCAGACTAAGAGGCAGCATTTTTTCTAAGAGTTTTGCCTTTGTCGATCCTCTTTTTGATGTTGCACACTGATCTCTAATTGTGAGCGAGGTTGAGAGGCAGTTTAAAAGTTGAGTGTGCAGCACGTCCTCCTTCTAGTAGTTGCAGCAATGCCTGAGGATGCCATATAAGAGCAATTTTCCCCTGATGACGTACTTTGGCCAACAGGAAGGTTGATCAAGATTGTTTTTCCTGTCCTGCCAGGCATCAAGAAAAGACCATACCCCCTGCTCCGCTTTCTTGTATCGTTGAAGAGACGATTCAAGAGTTTCACCAGGTGAGGCTCATATTTTCTTCAACAAAATTCACTGAACGCTCAATTCAGTGGTTCGTCTCTCTGAGCAACTCCCTGTTTGCAGCT